>NC_087555.1:7775309-8086809 GCF_036250125.1 Pseudopipra pipra | reverse complement strand
AAATAAAAGGATAGAGATAAATATGCCACTTTGAAAATAGAAATAAAAGGCAGTTGTAGATTGTAGGAGTTTGACACAGATAATACAAAGCACTGGAAAGCAGCTTAGATGTGGGAGGGTGTGGAAAAACTAGTAGTGAGAAGAACAAAAGGAGGAAGTATATTGTAAGAGGTGGGCTTTGAGATAATGTTATATTAATAATGGATACTTTCATGTATATCCCTCCTAAGTTTTTAGCTTTCTAGAAGGCATTTACTAATAAATTTCCACCCCCCTCTACCGACAGGGTAAGAATGCAGTAACACTGCCTTTATTTTATGCTTGGCAAATGCAGAGTTGCACCTTTGGGATTACAGCAAAGAGCACAGACTGCAAGTCAGCACCACAGGCATAGGCTTATAGCCTGGTCAGTCCAGCAGTAACACAGCTCTTCTCTTATTCAAGTAGGAATTTGAGAAATAATTGGTAAATACTATCAAAAGAAGTGGAACACATTAAGGGAACCACAGTGGCAAGGAGAAACATATGGGAAGCATTGCTGAGAGAATTAAGAGGAATATGTAGAACATGGACAAGAGGGGTAAAATTATAAGAAAAATGGAAGACAGGGACAATGAAAAAGATACAGAAGCTATAGCAGACTGTGTTTAGGCAACCAAGTAAGTTTAAAGTGGATTAGTTACATCTTCACTAATCCTGTTTGTAAATTCCTTAATAATTAAACCTTCATTCAATTTAGGTTTATTTTCCTCTGAAGCAACTTAAGTTAATCAACTGCACAGTTTATTTAGAATGGATTTCCCTGTGTATGGTCAAGTGGAAGGGCATTATGGATCCCAGTAGGAAGATGTCTTTTCCTCTAGAATTTTATTGGAGCATGGGGAGAACAGTGGTCCAGCATTGATATTATTCTAATTTAATTACAGCAAAACCAAGAAAGATTGTTGCTGTTGCAGTTCTGGTGGATGGACAGAATAATGTAATTGCCTTTTTACTTTGGAGGGCATTTTTAAGTCAGGTTTCTCTTTGAAATGAGGAATTTTTTTTCAGTAGTAGGATATCCAAGGGGAGACAGATGAATAGAAACATAAAACTAAATAAAAGTCTTGGCATCAATGTTTTGATGGCTCAAAATGAGAATGTAAAATGTAGAGCAGACTATTGAGAATGTGAGTACAGATGAAAAAGGTGAGTGATGAATTTGGGTTAATTGGGCTTTTAAAGTGTGTCAGCAAGGCATTCAGCATTTCAGGAGAAGAGCTGTATGTCTCAGTAGCCTGTGGGATGAAGAATAAATCCATCAATGACAGCACACACATCGGTGGGAGTAAAATACTACAACTTTAACTGATAGGAAGTGACTCCTAAAACCATCTTTTCATTGTATTAGAAGCAGCAGAACAAAGGGAGGACCAAGAGGGAATCAGAGGAGAAGCTGAGAGAGGGGTTTGATATTAAGATCGTTAAGAGGAAAACACTGAGCAGCTGTCTGAAAGAAACCTCCCCTCAATTCTGTCTGAGGGGGAGGACCTTTCCAGGATCACTGATTTCCCACATCTTAAAATACCTGTGATAGGATCTTTTCCATAATACATCCACTGACTCTTGTTGTGACTGAAAGCAATTGCTTGTAAGTGAAAAATTACCACTTTCTATCAGAACTGCACTTAAACTCCTTATGTGCATCTGAATTTTCCCAGTTAATATCTCTGCTTTGGCAAGTGTTTATGAGTTTCCTACTGCTCATTTGTATTCTTTTTCATTTGTTTTCTTTTTTGTTTTTTTCATTTTTCCTGTCACAGTGAAAAAACACCACCACACCTTTCATTTCTTCAAAAGACTTTCAGTGTCATGAATGCACCATTGGTGATGATTTCAAAGTAGTAACTGGACACTGCTTCTATCCGTTCAGATTTCTGAAACTGATACAGCTAAGCTAAAATTTTCTTAAGTTTAAGTGTGTTACAAAAAGTGTCTGAATTTGTTTTGGTGATCAATGTATATAACAGAAGGTAGATATCTTTCAATTACAACTTTTAAAAGTATTTTAAATTTTATTCACACTTGAGATTTTTAAAAATTACCCTAATCTGTTGATTTGAAAAACATATAAATGTAAGACAGTCACTAAACCAGAAAGTTTAAAAATCTTTTTTTTACTTTCAGCTTAGTCATAGTCCTGTCAAAGAGCCAGGTACCAGCTCAGCCTCTTGCACCCCCACCTTCAGGAAGACCCTGTCAATATTTTTGATCTATTATTGAATTCTCAGCCCCAAAATATGTTCAAATGAAGCTGTGCAAGAGGAATTCATCACTGTTTGATATTTTTATCATAATAAAAGATTTCAGAGAAAAAGCAGCATCCAGTTCAAGTTTGCACAAATTACTTCACAATTCCTCGTGTCACTTCTGTTTCTTTGCTGAGAACACACTTGATCCTTCACCTAAAAATATCTCAAGTTGTTGGCAAATAGAATAAATACTATTTTTTGGTAGTTATTTGTAGAGTATGTGCTAGTGGAAAGGATGCAGTTTGGAAGGTGTTTGAGAGTTTGCTTTTAGGAAGGGATTTGATGACAGAGAAATGTCAAAGCAAGTCAAGGAGAAACTCGATCAGAGTTCTGTGCCTGTCAGGGAGATGAAAGTCAGACAAGAAGAAGTAGCTACTAAGTGGTGATCAGTACAAGTTCTTCTCCCTTCACTTTTGTTTTTGTTGTCTATTGCAGGCCTGTTTCCTGATGTAGGTGGAGGGTATTTCTTGCCAAGGCTCTCAGGAAGGGTTGGCTATTACCTCGGACTAACAGGATACAGGCTGAAAGGAAGAGATGTACTAAGAGCTGGCATCGCTACACATTTTGTAGAATCCGAAAAGGTAACATGCTAACAGTGCTGGCAGGGGCACAGCCTACAACCACAATGACAGGTTTGAGGGTTTAGCACCCCAGTATACTTTTTACCAACATGAGTGTCTGCAGCAGCACAGTTATATTAGCTGGCCATGCCCTGTGAACAGGGACGTAAGATACTCTCAAGCTGTCATTCTAACGCTTGCCAGATAATGACAGCTTTGCTTGGAGGAAGGAGCAAATGTTGTTGCCTTCACAATTCTGCTGTTGGAAGGGCATGATCTACTCAGCATAATGGAAGTTGCTCACAAAATTTTACAGTTCAAGACAATTGTGTATGAAACTAGAGATTTATACAATTGCTGGGTTTTCAATCAAGGTAAAACTCCATTAAATTAATGTGGTTTTTATCAGTCTGCTTAACAGGTATTTGTTTCTTACAGTGCCTGTAAGGAAGTGTAAAAATTAAGGTGTTTCATAAAGTCAGAGTAACTGGAATGGACTTAAATGAAGGAGAAACAATGACTTGCTTTCCTTCTCTCCATGAAGACTCCTGACTGTCACTGTGGAGCTGGCAAAATACTGCTTTGAGGACAGCATTGTTGCCAGACTCCTGCTCTTTCCTCTGAGACTGCTGTAGCCTTGCTTTACCTGCTGCATCTGTAGCACTGCATTGGGGGTCTGCCTGGGAAGAAGAGTTCTTTGCTGATCACTGCAGACATAATTAAATCCAGATGGTTCAACACTGAAAAATGAACTCTGGCTCCTTTTATTGTTTGCTTAGTACCTCCTTAAGATCTGTCAGAAAGTTGGGGAGGGTGAGGGGGGTGTTTTTATACGTGCATACTACTATTACCAGTAGTATAGCACCAGCAGAAATAATTCAAGTAGATTTTGTTTTACTTACTTGTAATTAAATCTTATTTTTAATAGCTACCTGCCTTAGAGAAAGACCTGATAGCACTGAAATCGCCTTCAAAAGAAAATATAGCAGACTTACTGAACTCTTACCACAAGAAGGTAATCTGATCAGTTATTGAAATCAAGCAAAATTGTTATATATATAAAGACATTCTTTTTTATCTGTGCTACTGATAATTTTTTTTTTTTTACAGTTGAAAATAATGAATTCCCAAACTCTTTGCCCTTTATAAAATACTAATTTGTAACACTAATGCCTACAGTTGTCAAAATCAGAATTGAAAAGTCCTTCTTCACCTTTTATTCATTTTGGATACCCCAAAAATTCCTACTGTGATCAGCTCAATCTCTGTGTGTGTACTTCAGTTTCCAGCCAGTAGCATGACGAGGCAGAAAATACATTGCTGCTTAATTTTCCCTGTTACTCTTGGATTTCTAGCACACTTGGCAGAAGGCAAAATAGATAGCCACGAGCAGACTGGAGGTTGGACATGATGACAAATGTGATCTGGGGAGTTACCCTGAAATTCAGGGATTCTGACAAATAGAAATGACAAGGGTGGAACTACTGCCCTAATCCAGAGGCTGCAGAAGTTATTCTGCCCATTAAATGCTGCACGGTTCACTTGGAAATGGATGCTGTATTTCCATCCCAGAAAATTTCTCTATATCAACCTAGAAAAATGTCTTGCTAGCTTGATGCATGTGACATAAATTTTAGCATTATTTTGATGCAGACCATCTGCAGTCCAGATTTGAAGCCTGAATTTAAAGGCTTAAGTTGTTCCTTTGACTTCTCGAGTATTTTATATGTTTGTAACCTTGAGGCAACTGAAAGACTGAATAAGCACAGCATTTATCAATAGGATCAGTATTGGCAGATACACTGTAGGAAAAGCACCTGAAATCAGTATTTTCAGGGGGAGAAAGATGCTGTTTTCTCAGTGGACTAACCCATGCATGATGCTCTGTTGTGATTTTGGAGGTGAATATAACTGTATTAATATATAATTAGTATTTGTGTTGGGCCTGTGTAACAATGAGCATAAAAAATAAAAGGTTTTGGCTTTACAATCAGAGGCTATTTTAACTGCTTTGATGTGCATTGTAATTTTATTTCAATAGAAAGAAAACTTCTAGAGTTAAACTGGTTTGTTCAATTCTAGTGTGTTTTAACTAGTTTTTAACTAATTTGTTTGGCTTTAAAATGAGCAGTGTCTACTCCTGTTATTTCTATTTTGGAATTACTGAGTTAATATATTAAGGTTAATTAGAAAAATAATTGGATAAGCTAATTAACCTAGCACTACTGATTATTCTCACAAAATAGCTGTGAAATAGGAGTGATTATATGTTGCAGTATACAGAAAAGGAGGCTATGTATTTTTAGTTATCAGAGCTGAAATGACAGGGAATCTTTCTCAGCTTCAGCTGCTGGTCCTGAAACATCTGCTTATGTCCTAAACCCCTTAATGTGAAGATGTGAGACATTTGACAGCCTTTCCACATAAGGCCAATGGGTCTTTCACACACTTCAGCTGTCTAAATAAAATTTTGTAAAATGTCATAGAAAAGACAAGGAAGAGAAATGCCTTTTTTTTGTCATTAAAAATGCCTAAATATACATCTGAATATTTTTAAGAAAATGAAGCTTTTTTTTTAAAAACAATCTCAGGTTTTTGGGTAGATTTATCTATACTGACTTCCTTAGTGTATTTTATAGAAATGTTTTGATAGATTAATCAGAATTACTTGTGTACAAGATAACCACCCAGTCTAATATGCATACATAGTAGCTCAGAGCAAGCACTGCATTATGAGGGAACATCTTTAACATTCACATGATGAAGTGACAATTTCATTTATACACACTGCAAAACTGTAATTCATTAAAAATGTCACTGTTTTATGAATATTAACTGTTCGTTTATGATATTTCTGTAACACAAGGCATTGAAATTTTTCAGTACTGATAACATTTTCAGTCTAAAATAACCAAGTAAAACAGGTATTTGCTTTTTAAATAGTGCACAGTTGATCAAGAAAAGAAGTTTGTACTTGATGAGCACATGGAGAAGATTAACAGGTATTTAGCAATCTTTTTTCATTTTTTATTATTGTGGATAGAGAATGTGGAGTTAAATCAAGTAACAGTATTCTGCAGGTAAGGTGAGAGAAATGACATCCAAGTTTAAATAACTTGTCTTTAGAGAGCTTTATCTGAAGCTCATTAAATATTTCACTTATCAGTATATTAAGTACTTGAGCATATTTGCCTGAGTCATGCACCCTTATATTAAGCAACTACCATATGGCACATTAGAATGAACATTTTCTATAGAAATTGGATGGGGATTTGTGAGAGAAATTGTCAAGTTGAGTAGGGAATGTTACGTAGCACATTTATACTCATTGATTTAAGGCCGTTTCTATGACTGCTTGGAACTTCTGTGTATCAGAGAAGGAAGGAGTGACAAGAAACAGCTAAAACTCTTGAAGAAGGATGGCAGTAACTAGGTTTAGAGACAAAAGATGTTGACACCAAACCAGTAGAACGGAGCTAATAGCTAAGGGCTTGATGTGCAATAAAAATACAGATAAGACTGATGGGAGTAATGGAAGTTTATAGATAAATAACAGAGTTCGTGAGTGAGGTTTATTGAAACACTAGAGAATTGTAAAGGGAGAGGAGATGCCTGACAACCAAGTTACTTGAAAGGGAACAACATGGAACTCATTCCTAAGTAAAGCCAAATCAACTGGTTAGACTGTTTCTAATGCTACTCACCCTTCATAGGTTAAGTGGAAGGCTGAAGCAGTTCATGGACTAATTTATTTTAATTTTAGTCTTTTTTCAGCAAATAGTATGGAAGAAATTGTCAAAAAATTAAAGCAAGATGGTTCTCCTTTTGCCATGAAGCAGCTGGAGGTAATGTCTTCTATGTTATTTTTGTTAAAAACTTTAGGTTTGGGTGTGTATTTTCTTATCATAGGGTAGACTTTATTCACCCTGTTAACATAACTAATACTGCATAACACCGATAAGACACTGGACTGAGATCCTCAGGTTCTCCCATATTGTCCTGAGGGATTCTCAGTAGTGCTGTTCAGACAAGAGCAAAACTCTGTAAAACTACACAATGTGAGTATTGTCATGTGGTGCATAAAATTGTAATTAGTAAAAACCCAAAATGCCCTTCCCTTTTCCCCTCAAGGGGATGTTGGGGACAAACATTCCCTTTTATAGCTTCTCATTTTATTGCCAAGGGTTGGAATAAACCAGAGCCAGAACAGTGTTGTTCTTTTTCTTCCATTCCAGATACCTCATTTGGGTAAACAGCAAAAAAATTTATCTTCACAAAGTATTTTTGATCTTTTTAATGCATTCCTGAGTGCTGGATGTATCACAGAATCACAGAATATGCTGAGCTAGAAGGGACCCACAAGGATCATTGAGTCCAACCCTTAGCCCTGCACAGGACAACCCCAAGAACAAGAGTCACACCCTGTGCCTGAGAGCATCATCCAAACACTCCTTGAGCTCTGTCAGCCTTGGGGCTGTGACCACTGCCCTGGGGAGCCTGTTCAGTGCCCACCCTCTGGCTGAAGAACCTTTTTCTAATATCCAACCTAAACCTCCCCTGACACAACTTGAGACCATTCCCTCAGGTCCTGTCACTGCTCACAGAATCACATAGTCACTACTCAAAAAATGTACAGCAATACTACACAGAATTCATACTTCAGCCTCAAAAGCAAGAAGCAACTTATATTCATTTATAAATAATGTGTGTATTTTCTTTTTTTCCTTTGAATTATCTGTATTCAGGTGCCTTGTAAAAGTTTGGTTTCAAGCTAGTGAAATATTAGTTACAATTGGATAGAACTCTAGCATTTCTTCAACAAAAGTGTCATTAAGAAATCTTGCTTTTTTAATAAAATAAAACAGCCATCATCTTCTGACCTTCATTTGAGCAGAAGGAATTTTAGAAGGTAGTATCATTAACATTAGACATCCTGTCATAGATATACTTTACTTTTTAGTTTTTAATTAAAGATATAACACTTTGTCACTGGAACTGTCAAACAGTTTTTGAGAAAGGAAGTCCTAGCATTATCTTTGTGCCAACCATTATGCCTAGTGCATTGCAAGAAGTTTAGCACATGTATTATAAAAGCAAAATTGAATAAAAGGGAAAGCTCATTTTTTCCCCTTGTATTCAGGTTTCATTGGATAAAGTAGTAAAATGAGCTGGTGCCAAAATAAAAATTTTACTTGTTTATAAATCTGAATTGTACCATTTTCCTTCAACCCATATAGACTCTGTGATTCAGTTCTTCACTTTTTCCCCTCTGTTATAGATGGCAGGGAAAGTAACTATATTAAGGTTGGTTGAGACAGTTTGATAGCATGTTAATAGTAGTCACTTCTGGTGGCTCTTATTCTTTATAGTATTGAGTTAAAAGACAGTATTTTATTTGTAGATTTTATAATGTGGGATATAATTCTGCAGGAGTATTATATTGATCAGGTTCAGTGGAGGTTGAAAACCGTCAAGAATTATTTGCATGTAGCTTTTCCTAAGTTAATTTCATACCATTTTATGTCACTTTAAAACATAATCAGACTTAGTGGAATTTATTTTAAAATAGCCCACAGCCCTTACAGGGTGTTTTGTTCAAAATACAGTTCCTACTACAAAAGATACAGGGTGTCTGGAAACACTTTGTTACTGAAATATGTTAACTAGATGGTTTGCTCTGCCAGGTTTGCTGTAGTTACCCAAACCTGCTCAACTTTATTCCTTCATATGCAGCCTCATAACTCAGATCTGCCTTATTATACATATAGAAAAACAACCCCCCCCCAAAAAAAAAAAATCCAAACCAAAACCACACAACCCTGTTCCTTTTCCTTGTTTAGTGGGGTACATTTGTTTAATAGTTTTAGTTGTAGTTTAAATAAATAGTTTAAAACCGCATCATCTACTTCAAAGTTACAGTTTTGTGTAACTGATTTTTTTTTATTCCTGAACAAAAAAATGCTGCTTCTTCAGTTTTCTTATTTCATGTTTTTAGTTTTTCTTTCATGTGATTCATAAATGAATGCCCTTGGAGTTGACCAAAGTTTCTGAACAATTGTCTGTTGTGTTCAAGAGATAAGACTGTGTTAGTATGAGTTGCTTCAGTCCATACAGAAGTTCATGGGAAAAACCCCCACAAAACAAATCCCACATTTTCTCCAGATCCAAGACTTATTAGTATCAACAAATACATGTTTCAGACAAGTTTCTAACAGTATACATTCTGTGCTAAACAGTAGGATTAAGTGAGATTGTAGGATCAGATACTTAATTTCTTCTGTGAAAGATTCATAAAAATAAAAACTGAATTAAGAGATGGGTATCTTCATCTATTGCAAGGGAAGTGAAGTATTGGGCCTCTGGGAGGTTTTTGTTTGTTTAAGTGAAAGAAAGTCACTATGCCTGCTGTTAATCTTGTAAGGGACTCCACTGAGCCACTGCCACTTAATTCAGTCACCTTCTGATAGTACCTTATTGACATTCAGGTCTATTGTAAATTCAGCTTGTAGCTTTTGGGATCATTATGACAAAACCAAGATGGTCTGAAAGATACTGAATCAGATGTCAAATACTTCTCTGAAGACTTCTTTGCATTTTAGTACTCCCCACTTCAGCCTATCCTCTCTCTTTTTCAGGCTTGTTCCCTAGCACCAATCCCCTCCTTTTTGTACAGAGAATTTATTTATAGATACACTGGTGACTCATTTTTCTGCAATTACACCTACCCATTTTCTTGCCTTGTTCCTCTTCCTTCAGCTTGATTTATACCAGCACCTCCTCCACCTTCAACCTCACTGATACACCAAGATAACTAGTCTAGTGCATCCAGCAGCTGCTTTAAGTGCTGTTTTCAGATCTTCCCCATTCCAGTGCTTTCTTTGACCAGAAAGAACTTGCCATTGCTGTTTCACCCATCGAACCATCTGGCTGTACTGTGCACACCATTTAGCCTGGTCTAATCTCAGTGACAGAATGTGAAACTCAAAGGTAGAAAGGTCCAGTTGAAAGGTAAAGCCAGCAAGAGCATATTAGAGGAAATAAGGTGACCAGCAAAGAGCTGCCACCCATCTGAGAACTACAGAATGATGTAATGAGAGGTGTAGCTGATTTCTTTATCTGCTGAAAGGCAGCTTATTGTTAGAGTGCTTGACCAGGACTCAGGAACAGCTGGCACTGGGAGCCAACATTGGCTCTTCCTTGGCCAGCTTTTGTCCCAAACACAGTGGTCAACATGCAAGCAACAGAACAACAGAACCAGTGCTTTTAAGGCACAATTGCACAGCCTCCTGCTTGTTTAGCAATTGCATATTTTCCAGCTTAACTAGGCAAAATGGGTCACTGCTGTATCAGCTGGTGTCTGGAGAGGGATGAAGGGTAATTGGAAGCTAGCAAAAACGTTACTGTTGATGACTGGAAACCTGCCATTTCAGTCTGTGGTAAGGAGCCTAATGTCTGCAATGAAAATAATGTAAAGAGGCAAATCTTACCATCTGCTGCTTTTCAGTAGTGGGAAAAATGTCCTAATTATCAGGAAATGTCTATTGTACTGTGAATGATAAAGAGCTATTAGTTGGATTTACAGGGAAGAAGAGTCTTGTTTAAGAAAAAAAGATGAGCAACGATAAGAATTAGTTCCTTTTCCCCACAACCCATAAAGCTTTAAGGCTCAGTTCTTTTTTCTTAACTAGGTTTCTGTCTTTCTCCCCACTTCCCCCTACTGTTGACTGGCATGCTCTTAATCGAAGGATACTCATGAGAGCCAGATTTCCAGCATTTGTTTGTGTGCTTTAAACAGATCCTGTGTGTTGGGTGATATTTATAGCCTGCAGTTCTGTCAAAAGAAGGGAGGCCAGACCTCCAGGCTTCCTATCAACAAAGCAATGTAGGGCTAAATTACTGCAGTATCTGTTGATGCCAGATAAGCAGCTTGGATAAATATGCATTTATGTTTGATTTATTTTAATATTTTTTTTCTTCCGAAATTTTCTTCTTTTCATATTGTGTAGTCTTTTTAAAGGTTCTCAAAGCAACTAGTAAAGTTTGTTGCCAATCTCACCATTACCTTATGATGCTACTGTACCAAATAAAACTGAAGTGCTCTGCAATACTAATATCAGCTACAATATCAGTAACATCTAAGAGCAATTTAGACTATAAATATGATATTCAAAAGTGAAGTATAATTGCTTATAGCGCTCATGTTCACTTAACCAAAAGATGGTTTGGAAATGGCTTTCAAACTGCATTAGATTCTCTGGTTAGTAGTAATTTGATAAAAAATTATGTGATCTCAGGAGTTCTTTCCACGAGTGATGCTACACATCCTAGAGTTCTTGCTGATAAAAGTTTATGCAAGGAAGTTCATTTAGTGTAACAGCATGGTGGGAGGGAGCAGGAGGAATAGGTGTGACAAAAATGAGCTCAGGGAAAAGAATGCCATCATCTACTTCACAAAGTTTAAAATGTGGCAGACTTTAAGATGTGTCTAAATTGAACAGAATAAAACTATTATTAATGTCTTCCCCAGACTATTAATAAGATGTCACCTACATCCTTGAAGTTGACTCTCAGACAGCTCAGAGAAGGAGCTTCCATGAGCTTGCAAGAGGTACTCAAGATGGAATACAGACTAAGCCAAGCATGCATGGTAAGCAAGTAGCTGTGCCCTTTGTCCCTTGCCAGCCACAGGGGAGGAGCAGTTTATCAGAGACTGGGTTTTATGTAGATTACATCAAGGGATCATAGTTTATAAGTTTTAATTTTCAGTATCATCTTTGTGTGCTTTATATGCAACTTGAAGGAGACTACATTAATGATGGTCTGATGGGAATGGTAGAGGGCTTCTGTTAAAAAACTATGAAAATATTAATATATGGATAGTTTTGTATTTGGACCATAATTTGAAAACTGGTGTTCTTGAACAGATTTTCTGTTTAAATTACTTAGTCCTCAGTGCCTCAATTCCCAGCAGAAGGATGGGAGTAGTTGTTTATCACTGCCTTTCAGGAGTGCTGTGATAAATTTTTTATAGACAACAATAGATTTTAGTAGTATTTGCACTAAGGACTGAGTGCTTGGATAACACACAAGAAAGTGATCCTTTCAGTAGAACAGAGCTGCTAACTGAATTACCTGAACAAATACCTTATAAAGCTTCCCCATGGCAGCCTTATTGTTAGTCTTGTCACATTTTAAAATATATATTATATATCCAGTTAAGTGACTTGTGATGATTAAAGTAAATGCTTAGAAGTAAAAATCTATCTAATTCTGATATGTTGTAATGCCTGACAGTATCCTTGCCATAGCTTTCCTGAAACTAGTATTGTTGCTCCACTGCTAGGGTTTAAGTCTTACATTTACCTTTATCAAAAAATAACTGCATGTTTACAGGATTCCATTTAACTGCAAAGTGTTCCAGGTATGCAGAATACATCACAGTTCCTGAAGAGTGGCTTTTCTCAGAGGAATTTCTGATCTGACACACCTTAGCCCCATCATGCAAAGCTCTTTAGAAAAAGAGATGCAGCACAGAGAGAGGACTTGCACTGTGGGAACACTGGTTGATCAGCTACAGCTCAACAGACTGGTTTTAAGAGATGTGGCTGCATTTAAGCAAGGAGGTGTAGAGCTCTTTAATAAGTAAAGAGAAAGCCTAGAAAAGAACAGTACAAGCAGGATTTACCTGAATTTTGAGAACTTGCATTTCAAGCAGAAGCGGGGTAGGGGGAGATGAGATAAATTGACAGATTGAATCTGTCATGTTACAAGTGTTTTGTTTTTTTTTAATAATCTTTCAGAAAGGCCAGGACTTCTACGAAGGGGTTCGAGCAGGTAAGAATGCACACCAGAAACATTTTTCAAACTTAATAACATGCAAATCCACTATTGTGGTGCTTCTTTGGAGATTACTAGTTTAGTAGTAATCTCTAAACTAGATTAAGTGCATGCAGCAACACCCCAGAGAACGCTTCCCAGCTTGCCACAGATTTTGCTTATTGGACTCCTGTATGGCCAAAATTTATTATTTGTTCCAAAGCACAAGAGCTGCGTTGTTTCCTTTGTGTAATCTCAGTTTCCTAACATTATTTCTCCACCTGGTTTCACCACTTCATTGTGAAAGCTCAAAATATATATAACACTGACAGTAGTGAGTAGCTACGTGTATCATTTGTGCCCACAATAACATTACCACATTGCTGGTTTAGCCAGCCATAAGATGGTTTAAGACTCAAAGTCAAGAACAACTCTTTCCCTAGAAAACCATTAGAACAGAGACTTACTTTCCCCCCCATGTACCAAAATATCTCAGTATAGAGGTGTCTTACTATTAAAAAAGTGTATCTGTAAACTTAATGCTAAATAATTCAGCATTTTAAGGCATTGGTCAAGGTAGGTAGTGGTAAAAGTAGAGCAGTGGCTGAGCAAGTTCATCTGGGGGACAGACTCCAATTCTGTCCTTGATCCTACTGCTGATTCACTGTGCAGTTTGTCACACCCAAAGTCACATCTGTTAGGAACTGTAGCAATTATTTATGTACTATTCAGTACAAGATGAAATAGAGCACAGGCATTTCATTTCCCAAGGAGCTTACGGTACAAGGCATTTGGATGGATAACTTTTGGGTTGGACTTGTAATTCACAGAGATATATACTCAAGTATGTGTTATTACCTCCTCCTCATTTTTTATATCTATCTTTATAAAGTAGTTTAAAATCCACTTGAGAAATGGATATTAGTGCTTGAGTGTTTCCTATTAGTTACACTGTATTAAAGATAGCTTGGGGCGAGAGACACAAAGTTGGTTTGTATAGCATGAAAAAAGTTTCTGATTTTAATTAATTAGTCTTTAGCACTTACTAGCAGAGACTCCTTTGAAGAATTTACCACACACATTGAGAAGCACGTGGTGTTCATAGTGTTGGTAATGGCGACAAGGAGATCTTAAAAAGACTGTTCCTAGGATATTTTCTAAATTGGCATATAAGCTGCTGCAATGTAGTTATTCAGGAAGTGACAAACTCAAAAGTCTGAGAGTCAGAGGAACACCAAACTGAATTCCTCCTTGTAAGGCACAAGGTCATGAAACCATCCGGGACTGCAGCACAGTACAAAGCAAATCCCTTTCAGTATGGCCAGCAAATACACAAACTGCTTGTACAGAAAGAGGCTGCAAGAACAGCAGTTGGGAAACTTTTCTTTTGCACAGGATGATGTAGCAAAAGCTTAGGTGTGTCAGGGGAAGGAAAAAACCAAAACCACCCACCAGAGATCCAGCTGCACTGAGGGGAATACTGCTACTACTGCTAATTCATTCTTGAAGCACTTTTGTTCTCTGCTTACTGCAGATATATATTGTTCTCAGGTATTCTGCCTTAGAATTGTTTCCCTTGTTTAAGAGAAGATCTTGAGAATCTGACTCAAGATAATTTTTGTAGTTGGGTCTAATTTCATAAAAATCATTATCCAACAATGAGCTGAGCATTCTTTTTAATAGGAAGTGAGATTATTAAATACTTCACAGGATCAACCTAGTGAACAAAAATGATAAAGTGTTCTGTATTGGCTTTTTCTTTATTAAAGCATTACCTTTCAAGCATTTAAGAGCCAGCTGTTGACCCTGTCTACCACAAAAGGATCTACCACGAAATAATGTTAAATTAAAACAACCGAATTTTAGTTTAAGATTGTTTTTCAGCAGCAATGGCCAAAGGTCAGGCTTTAATAATAGCTTTTATCTGCTTCAAACCATAGTTTTAATAGGCATGCTAGGAAAGTAGTTTAAAAGCTTTTTAAACCTGCTTTGACCTGAGGTCAGAATTTCATTTTTCTTTCAGCCAGTTTTTTCAACCTTAAAATCTGCTGTGGCAAACAGTCCTTCCCTGTTTATGATTATTGTGATTGGAGCTATTAAAGAAAAGCTAAAGCCTTAAAGCATAAACCACATAAATCATATTTCATCAACATTTTCCCACATTATGGTAAATGTGGACTTTGAACATTATAGGTATCAGTTTTTCACCTTGATTTGTAAAACAAGAGGTAAACTAAGAAATGTATAGGTCTGTTTTTTAATTCTTACTGCCTAAGAAAAAGCCGTTTTTAGATGTGCTCAAACACATCCAGGGAGAGTACGAGCTCATCAGCAAATCTCAGGGACAAAAATCTGTTCACTTCCCCTCCTCACTGTGCAGGAACGTGCACTTGAAATGGAACTGTAAAGGTCTTCCACATATTGCTGATGCTGCAGAGACGTTATTTCTGTGCAGCTTCTGCCTCGTCTCCTGCAGAGCTGGCAGATATGAGCCTTACCCTGGGCACCCCAGGGCCCTGCAGCAGGCAGAGAGAACTTCAGGGGCTTAGAAATATCAGTGTTTTGACTGTGCTGAAGGGAGCTAAGCAACACCGACACCAACTGAAGCCTGGTAAAGTCATGGCTACTGAACAGAGGGGCTTGGGATTTTTACTAAGAAAGGTAAAACACAACAATAAACACTTAACACAATGTCTATGCTCAGTTACTTTTATATTAATGAACTTAGCCTACCTCAGAAGTCTTCAGAATTTTTATTCCATTCCTGTGGTGATCCATCTGAAGCTGGAGAAATACAGAACATACAGAAGTTAAAGCAGAAAGGGAATATTTTCATGATGGTACTAGAAAACAACTTATTAGACTAACTTAACTTATAAGACTAAAGACTTAATTGGAGAGACCATTATGAGCATTCAGTTTATCCACCAGAGTAAAACTGGCCACAAATCCAAACAAAGATGAACTTGGTGAGACAGCAGTTCCCTGGAGTGGAGAACTAGCAGCAGTTACTACAGTGTGGCAGAGGTGAAGCTGTAGTAACATACACATGGACTTTTCCTCTAAGTGTTCCTCTTGTGAACTTCAACTAAAATTGAAGAAAATCAGTAGATAAGTCCTACACCAGTGGGACAATTATGTCTTTTGATCCAAACCAATCAATGGTTTCACATCACCATGTTTAGAATTAACTTGGAGGATCATAGTTTTTCAGGTTACTCAGTTAAATAACATAGTAAAATCACTCTTCTGCAGGACATTTCTTTTAAGTATTTGCCCACATGGGTTCTGTTCTCTGTGGAACTGCAGCTTCTATCTATATAATTGGTTACTTCTTAAAATTAGTGTTTATTGTTGCTAGGGAGTCCTTAGTCCTCTATTTGTAAGTAAACAGGTATAGGGCTCTGATTTGCCTTTCTCTTTGAAAATGTAAGCTAAAGAGTTATGATGCCTGTATGTCTTCAGCTACAAAAATATTAATCAGTGCAGTTGTCATCTGAATGGTATTTATTTTCTAGGTACTCTCAAGTGTTGGGTAAAGTGGAAAAGTTAAAGAGAAGTTTTCAAGGCACATTTTTTACTAAAAACTGGTAAACAGGCCATGTGTTTTGATAAGGCACAGTTTTTAGGTAGGCATTTGTTTCACTGAACTCTAAATCCCACCCCTTTACACATTTCTCATCATGGGTATTTCTAGTTTATTCAGTAAGAACAAAGTTTGTTTAGAAAGACATGACAACTTACCAAAAAAACCAGCTGTTATTCTTCAGACTTTGGGGTCTCTATGTCTTCTGTTTACATGCCTTTAGAACCATCCTACTTCAAACTCTATCTCAGAAAACAAACAAAGTCTGTTCTCAACAGAAGAACTTGAGAGGTGCTTCCCCTTCCTGCCCATCCTCTCTTAAGTGCTGTGGGCTGTGTTGGTCAGGAGGTCTCCCAGGACACAGGTGCATCTCCAAATCAGTTGCTGATATCACTCACCTGAAGGGAATTTGTGTTGTGAGGGATGTTGGGCAGTTAGTGCATCCTAGAGAGCCACAGTTCCTATAGCTGTTCTTTTTTAAATTATAAAAATTTCACATTCTGAATAGCATCTTTATGGGTTTCTTAAAGCCCAAAAGGTGATTGGAAGGATGTTCTGGAATTCCATTCATATTGATCATTTTTAGACACAAATGAACTCCCTCTTATTGTTCGCTAGTGCAGCTGTTCTTGCTGACATCTTCAGTTTTCCTCTGATACAAGGAATATCTTTTGGGAATTGATATTTTCTTGTTATACTTTTATATGTTATTCATTCACTGATCTATTTCCCAGGATACAGCATAAAGTCTATATAATCAGATTATTCAAATTGTCACAGTTAAATCTACACAGATCTGCAGTATCTGACAGTATTTACAAATAATCATTCTTGGTTTTCCCACAAAGATACTCTGCTTTACTCTTTCATCATGAATTATTTTATTATTAGTTTACACAATGTGTTTAAATTAGCTTTAGGCATTTAACAGCACTTTGAGGCATCTCCTACACTCTCCAAAGAGTCAGATTTTGCACAGAGGTGTGAAAAGCCTTGTCCAAAAGGAGCATCATAGATACTGTCCCCAGGTTCACATGGAAAAACATGTCAGGGAAGAGTGGCAGGTCTAACAGAAACCACTATTTTCAGGTCTGTTCCTTCAAAGCTTGGACTATTGAAGTGATTCACCGTTCCTTGTATCTTCAGGCAACTCCCAGATATGTTTCTAGACAGGTCACAACTCAAGAGTTTTTATTAGAGTAGAAATATGTATGTTACAAAAAGTCTGCCTTCTCCAGAGCACAGTGATATTTCTCCCCCATGTAACCACTGCAGTGATCTGTCTTGATGCAGTCTTTTTAATTTAATTTAATTTAATTTAATTTAATTCAATTTAATTTAATTCATTTTAATTAGAGGAAGTTTACAGGTAACTTTGGTGTTTTTCTGTTCCACCTGACAGTGCTGATTGACAAAGACCAATCCCCAAAATGGAAGCCACCTGCTCTAGAAGAAGTCAGTGATGAATTTGTGGACAACTGTTTTAAGCCATTGGGAAACGACGATCTCAAGTTGTAAAGATCAAGCCTGTTGACATCTTAAATATCTGCTCTAATTCTGTAATATAAAAATTAATAGTAGTGTGATAAATTTTGACAAGACTCTTTAACTAGCCTGACATTCACAAGGCTAATTTTTTGCGTTCAGGAATATTCTCTGTAATGAGGAAATAATTGTATCTCTGGTTAGTAATGGGAAAAATCACTTCAAGGCAAATTGTTATTTTTACAGTTTTACACAATGATTAACATTTAATTTTTTTGCATCAACTCTTAGTTTAGGAGGAGCCCTTGGGGAAGAGAGCACAGTTAAGGGGTGACCTAATAAGCAAGAAGTCAGGAGACCTCTTGTGTTCTTGGTTCTGTCACTGATCTGTTAAATTGGAGCTGTGCCTCAGATTCTTCTCCATACAATGAAAATAAAATATACTTGAAGCTTTAAAACAGTCAGAGCTACAAAGGAAAGTGGAAGACAGAATTCATGGTGTTAAATAGCCTTTTAAATTAAAGCTCAGACTGACATACTATTAGTCTGAGAACAAGAAAATTATTGATTTAACATCTGGTCATTATTCAGCCTTTCTATGTGCTCTAAACATTGTTCAAATGTCATAATATTGCCAGAGCCTAGAGCACACTTCTGTTTGATTGTATAGCCCATTTTTTAAAATGCTATTAAGTCTGATTGAACTCCATAATTAGTTTTTCATGATTGCAAAAATTTGCAAGTTTTTCTTGGTCTTACAGTGCTGAAGAAACTACTGCCTCAGACCTTTCTGTGAACACCAAGCAGCACATTTCCTGTGCATTAAAGGTTGCTGGGTTCTGATACTAATGCATGAAGTTATATATGACATAAACAGAGCCCCCTGATAAAGTATAATCTTTTTTTGGTGGGGGGATTATTTTTTCTATTGTGTGTGCAACACACAGCTTCTAATCTTTCTTCAACATTACTCCTACATGCTTTTGTAAGGTTTGTCAAATCACATATCAGTATTTGTTCCTACTTGTTTCTACAATTACAGGCAGGTCACAAATAACAGATTTTGGCTTCTCTGATGGTGAACCACCGAGGCTAAAGGAAGAAAACTTCTGTTCAAATAACACAGTCAGCAACCAGCAATGGGGAATCAAAAAGTCAGAGCTACAGCAGAACCATAATGGAGTTTTCAACATTGGGCAGTTTTTATTACTAACACTTATGGTCTGCAATGGCTTAAGGCTCCTTCCTTTCCAGGAGCTGTTGCCTGGAAACAAAGTCCAGGAAATTCAGGCAGCAAGGTGAACTACCAGAGTGACTTTCAAAAAAATCAGAGGTGAGCAACTGGAGAGCAAAATCAAGAAAAATTGGCACCTTGCTTTGTTGCTATAATCTTTCAAGATAAAATTGTTAAAATTGCAGCTGCGAGTTAATGTTACCATGGACATATTTGTTATGTCCTTGAGTTTATTTCCAAATGTACTTGAGAGATTTCATTAATACCCTTAGGGTAATTCTGAAAATATGACTTGAATTTCTACCTCAGGCTGGTTCTGTAAGAAGTGTAAGCCTCCCCCCCTTATTTTTAAAAGTTTTTATATGTTTTACATTCTTAAACAATGCCGATTTTTAATTTATTTTTTAAAGATTGGTTAATTTCATTATTTTTGTACAAAAGGAGCAGTCTTCAGTGACTACATTTAATGAAAAACACAATAGTTCCCAGGGAGTAGGGGTCATGCCTTCTCTGACTGTAAAGGACTTACAAGGTTTTAGCAAGAATATACTTCCCAATTCATAAACTTTGACTTGCATGTTCAGTTGCCTCCAAAATTTATGTGAACAGGAAATGTCCCAGGCTCATGGTAACAAGATTCTGTCCAATCTGTGCATTTTTATCAAATAAAAGGCATACAAGCAGATGGTAAGTTGAATTTTATTTGGTCCACAAGAAAATATTTTCCACAAAAAATATTGTAAAAATATATTGTAGTGTGTTTTATTTGGGAATACTGATGTGTCTTACTCCAGAAATGTCAATTTTACAAAGTTGTGCTGCAGTTAATGTGTTTTGAACCAGTATTAGAATATCAAGTCCATCACATCATATCCACTCAGACTAATCTTAGGTTTCCTGGAGAAAATAGAAAGCAAAAGTATTATTAACTCCTAAACAGAAGTAAACAGTTTTGCAGAGTTTGCCAGTCCCAAACTCAAGTGCCTTTATTTCACACCATCAAGTCAAAAAATCAGTGGCAACTTAGCTGGGAACCCACTGTACGTGGGCTTATAAACTTTATAAAACTGTAGCACAGCTTAGCACAATCTAATGGTAAGTAAACAGTCGTAGTATTGTTTAGGTAAAGAAGTCTTCATTTTTATTATGTATTAGTATTGTGCCTATTGAATGTACAGCAGGGCTCTGGAAAGGGATCTCCTTCGATGTCCCACCGGACTGTGGTACTGAACAGGTGTTATTTATTTTTTATTAAGGATAAGTGCATTATTTATAAGGACAGCGTCTTGTAAAAGAGATGATTTTCCTGGTGAGAAGCTGCCTCCCTGTTGTTTGCAAGCTTGCTTGCTTTCCATTTGCTGCATGCTTTCCCTGAAGTGCCAGTGTCATGGAAAGCATCATAAAGCAGCTGGAATTGCACTTCAGGCCATACTGAAGCTGCTGTAATCTTCAGGCATTAATGAGGGAAGACGAGGTTTGGGGCTGCAGGTAAGGAAGTGACTGGCTGGACCCACCAAGCAGCACAGCCACCATCCCACACAGCAGGTTGTCCAAATGGAAGCAGTCTATGGTGCATGTTTAATCACACTTGGGTAACTTTCTCCTTTGGGGAAATTCTGAGTATTTATCAGAATGGATGCCGTGATGTAACCTCAGGCTGGTTTATCGTTGTGCCTGCCAAGGAAGAAGCTGCTTTCAGAAGTGCACCTGATATTCCTGAAGAGTGTCAGATGCTAAGGCTACATCCAAAGGAAGGATTTGAGACATGGCAACAGCAAAGCACTGCAACACCCAACTCCCCATGGCAGCCACCAAGGTGTCTGTACCAGGGTCGAGGCAGATACACCGAATTTTACTCTGAAAGGGAGTGCAGTTTTTTATCTGCTGTTCACCTGCCTGGCCAAGAATGGCTGTGGAGCTTGGGATTTATTTTTTTTTTAATTACTGTGGCCAGCTGTGTTAACATTCTTGAGTCAAGACTCATGTTAGAGTGGTTGGCCTTTTTCTGTAATAAAGCTTTGTTTTAGCTATAGTAAGAATAGGAATCTTTAATACTGTGGTTAAACAATGCACAACAGATATGTACTGACCTGGTCAGTGTTCTGGCTTTGCTTTCTAACTCACCCTAATACACAGAAGTTTTTTAGATAGAGCAAACATAGGGTATGATCTAATGTTTTCTATGCTGTAGGATTTCAAGGAACATCACTATTAGCAGTAGAATTTAAGTGAGCCATAATACCTTAGTCCCACTTTGCATATGGCTTTGAAGACAACTATGTTACTTCAAAGAGGACATTACAGCATAAGCCGATTTTGTTCCCTTTTTCAGCAAAAGCTGAGAACAGTCTTAATAGCATGGTCCAGTCTGGTCACTGGGAGTTAGTAGCAGTCTTGTGCTGTGCCACAAGCATTTTTCACTCTTTACTCTTGATAAAACCACTTCCCAATATAGGTGGATTTAAAATAACTAAGTTTGTGTCTCAATGTTTGCAAAACAGCTCAATTCATAGACTGTCTTATGTCTGAGAATAAGCTAAAAATAACAGTTGACATGGTCCTCTCTTTGCTTGCTTCCCATTGCTTGAAAAATCATGCCTTGTATCATTCACTAGAACTATGTGTACCTTTTAAAAATAGTAACAGCTTTTGCCAGTATGGAAAGCATTTCTCTATAAAATGAAAACATAAAATGGGAAGCACTTTGATCTAGGAAAAAGAACTGTGTCTTTTAAACTGGCCATCACAGAAAAAAGGAACAAACAGGTGGTAAAACACCAAGCTGTTTACAAGGCCTTCACTTTGCAACAACGTCCCTTTAAGATTAATACAATCCATCCCATTCCTGATCTGTCAAACACTAGTTATGAGCACAGTGGGTCAAGCTGCGAGTCCTGGGAAAGCAGGGAGCAGTGTGTGGATAAAAGCCAGATAAAATGGGTGAAGAATGCAGCCCTTGAACTTTGGGCCTAAGGCTTAGTCACTAACTCAGTGCATTCAGGGCACTGCTCAGGGTCTGGGCTCCTGTGGCTCTTACTGGCACCACCATACACAGATTTTCCAACAGATGAGCAAGAGCCCACAGAAGCTGCAGGAAGGTGTCCTGTCCCACAGGTGCTACTTTAGAGAGGAATTTTAGTGCAACACAGCCATAGTTCCCATGAAACAAGTTGTCCTAAAACACTGTCACACCTTTGAAGGTTCATTTCACTAGTTTAACATCAGTAGTTTTTGCACACCTGTCTGGGTTACAGTGAAACAACAAAACCAAATCCCGCCCAAACCAGCACCCTAACATGAAAATAAACCTAAACAAAACCCCAAACCCCCAAACCAAAAAACCAAACAGCTTTGGTCTGAACTCAGTGATCAGATGTCATCAACCTACCTTACTGCAGGATTTGACAGACTAGCTTTCATGCATTTACAGAAGCATCTGTTAATTACAATGCACTGTTTTGTCAATACTGTCATGTTTCTCACTGGTTCACCTCAGAATGGAAAGTGAATAGTCTTGTCATCCACACGGTTCCCTGAATACCACTTGGTTTTATAAAATTCTTCTCATCACCTTCATTATTTTGTGGTATTATAGATTTAGCCAGGTCAAAGAATCAAAGTAAAATTTATGGCAGCAGTTACCTTTGCTACATGCAGACCTTGGTTTCACTTTAGCAAAATGCAGACAAATGTACCAAGCACAGAGAGTTCTTCTCACCTGCTAACAGGCCACTGATCTTTTATGCAGTACCTAGAAATAACCCACACTTTGTCACTCAGTGTTGCTGGGGCCTCTGTGGCACTGCTTGTACAGGTGGAGGGCAGCCACGTTCCTCTCATCTTCTTTTTAACTGTAATTTCTGGTCACATCCAACACATACAAAGACAGAATATACTCAACATACAGCTGATAACAAATGACACTTGATGAACAGATTCTACTGTGATCCAATTAGTTTGTTAGCAGTATAGCTTAAAAGGCAAACTTTTTTCAGCCTCTCCTTGCAAACCCATCCGTACAGTGGCAATATCCTCAAACCACAGCTGATTGTGCTTTATTTGCACCAGTACCACGTACAAAGTGCTGCACAGACAGGCCAGGCCTCTCCCTGGGGCCGGTCCTTGCCAGGCTCAGGGGCTCAGGGGCTCAGGGCACGTCGCTCTCGATGAAGGGGATGTCGCTGTACTTGCTCTCCGTCACTGCCCACTGCTTCACCGCCTGCTCCAGGATCTCCCGGGACAGGCGCTGTGCGTAGTCCAGCACTATGGTGCTCGAGGGACCCTTCTCATCCACCTTCACTGCTAGCAGAGAGGATTTCTCCCCAGTGCATCCTTCGGTGCCTCCCCCGATCTTTTCATCCGGGATAGCCTTCGAACCTTGACAGGCAGCCTTGGATTTGATGCATCCCATGGTACATTGGAAAACGCAGCTGCAAAATTCAGTTCAACAGCATGTTCTGATAACCTGGAAATGCTTTCCTTGTTTGATGCAGTGCTGCTGCTTCTTGCCAGTGGCTCCAGTTATTTTCAAAGAACAGAACATCTCCTTTTGTGCTTCTGAAGAAATCTGTCAAAATAGCGTTTCATAGAAAGGCAATAAATAGTTTACCACTGTCAGTGAGCTCCAAGGAAAGCTAAATTCACTACAGATGCCTGTAGAAGCAGCTTAAATAAATCTCTGCACAGTGTGCGTAAAATGTTTTTATCAGCAACATCCATCTACTACAAGCAGGGAAAGTTTGACCTGAATTCAAGCTGCCTTTGAATGCAACTCCCAGTACAGGATGGAAGCCATCTAGGAACGTAAAGGTCTTAGGAAAAAAATAAAGCCAGTTTCTTCCAAGCTGACAATGCATTGCTCTTTTCCTGAAATTGCAAACGAATGTGTTTAACTCCAGGGGCTGCTGCTGCTGCAGGAAATAAACACCAAAACCACCCCACAGAAGCACCACACAACCAGCATAACCAGAGCCTTGTGTCGTGGCCATCACACGCCCTTTGGGCAGGGTGACACTAATGCCCAGTGTCATTCTGCTGTTGCTCAAGGAGGCTCAAGCACAACAGCCACCAGACGCTATTCACAAGGAACAAGAGCTGTTTTCCTTTTTTCCCTGGAGAGGTCAGGGAAAGCAGCAGCAGCCTGCTGAGATCAAGGCAGGTCCAGCAGAGCCAGAGCACCGTTCTCACTAAAGCAGGACAACTCTACATCTGGAGAAAGGAAAGTGACCAACAAAACACCTGACAGGGTTCTTTTGAACTGCTCAAGATCCGGAACTGGCCCACTCCGAATTCTGGTATATGTTTTTGTTTACCAGCCTACAAAGCTGTTTCTCGGGCTGTTTTCTCTCCACAGGCAAAGCAGAATCTCACGATATGCCTGACTTTGCTTGGCATGCACTTACCCACTTATCAGAGTTAACAGACTGCCAGCCAAAATAAAGACTGTGCTGCACAGAAACCAACTGTTCCCTACAGCTTCACCCGATGACGTTGTACTAAGGTCAGCCAAAGTTAAAGATTTTTTTGTAAATAGCCTTTGAAAATATAACCATGGCAAAGATGTTAAGCCTTATTTATATCCTTTATACACTGGAGGAAATAGAGCCTCCAGTCCAGTAACCTGACCACAGGCAAATATTTGCAGAGGAATCAATCCCATTTGCAGGCAAGTGGTCCTTCACAGGTAGGATGGGACTTACCCAGTCCAGTAGCTGACTCAGGAGAAGCAGTCTCCTTGGGACAAGCTCCTCTCCTCCTTTTTGCTAGTTCATAAAAACCTTCACTACCTCTCTGTAGGGCTGAAGTGCCAGCACACAGAAGGGGTGGATGGTGTTCCTGGCAGAAAGTCAGACCTAAAGGGCTTCTGAAACCACAGAGTCCCTACAAATGCTTTAATACCTTTAGCTTTGTATCAGAATATTTCAGTGTTGTAGAGGAACGTTTGTAAAAACACTTCATTAAAGTTCAATAAGTTTCTTTTGTGCCTACTGAGATGCTGCAGCACATGCCAATGTGTTTTAGAGGAGGCAGCACAGTTAACAAGCCTGTACCATAAACTGTGCCAGGATTCGTGGTTTTACCCAACACGGAGGAGAACTAAGATGTCAGTGAGATTTTTATTGTAATAACTTGTCATTAAACGAATAAAAGGCAGGGTTAATAACTTGTCATTAGACAAGTAAAAGGCAGGATTCCCTTCACTGCACAAGAAACTCCATTTATCCCTATGGACACTTATAAAAACCCATGAGCTTTGTACCCATGTCTATCCACCACATACACTGAGCAAACCAGACGCCAAAGAGAACCTGAAAGCACTTCAGATACCTGAATAATTCAAAACTTCTTGTGTATGTCTAATTTCAATATTTACCATTAATAAAACATTAATAAAAATAACTTCCACTTGCTCTTCTGGATAAATAGGTAGTTAGAAGTCTACAACATGGCAAAGAATCACTAACAGCAGCTACAACCCAGCACTGCTGCTACCTGTCAGCTGCAGTCCTGACCCAGCCAAGGTGACACACAGCTTCACTGGGAGGGACATGGGTGTGCTGCCCAATTCCTTCTCACTACATTACTGGTAACAGCTTATTGTTATCAGAGTTTATCCGTGCCACTTTACTTAAAATAGATGAAAAAATCCAAATCTGAATAGTCCAAGTTTGGAGCCATGGTCTCTTATGTGTTATTCTTTTTTTTTTTTTTCTTCTTTTTTTTTGGGTGCTTTTTCAAGGAGGTCTGATAAACAGCAGCCAGCTGTAGTTAGTATTTTATCATTGCTTTAATGTTTCCCTCCTACAACTGGAGATCTCTGTTAGGGGACACCAGCAGATGAGTTAGTGTCTAGAGGAAAGGAGGGAATGTGAGGTAGGGAGAAATTCCCTAAGGTCAGCATCTTCCTCTGCAGGATTTACCTCTTTTCCCACCCTCTTACCTCTGCCTTTTCATCTGGGCTAAACCAAATGTTTGTGTGACTGTCCTAAACAGAGGAAAGGGTGGGGTATAAACCTTGTAAATAGTTTAACTTAAAAGCAAAGTTATCGACCCTAGCTTAAATCCTTGCCTGTTGCTGATTCCATTATTTATAGAGCTCAGAACTTTCCAAGTTGCTGCAGGAAGTTTTATAGTTTGCCCGCTCTACTGGAGTTAATAATTGTTGGCACAGAAATGATTGCAAATGAAGCTGCCCTCAACCTTCTGACTGCTTCCTTGTTTTTCTGACAACCACTGCTTGCACACACGTGGTGAAGAGCTGTTTAAATCCTCTCTGCCTCAATCTCATCTCCAGGGTGTTCTGACAGGGATTTTAACATCTCTACCTTTCCTCACAAAGCTCACACCCTCAGAGGGAAAAAAAATAAACCAAAGTAAACCAGTTCATTTTACTTCCATCATGATGTTTCATTCAGTAACTGCACAAGGCAAAATTGTCTGATAGGAGCCTGTTTCTTTCAGTGTCCAAGCTTTAAGGTGTTGCCAATTGTGCCTCAGAAACCACTGGTTCGATGCTCAAGCCAAAATCTCTGCAGACACAGTTCTGCACATGACAAGCTGGAGGCAGAGGTCAGGGAGCTCAGTCTGCTCTGCTACACCCTCGACTGGCAGTTAGAGCAGCACCATCACAAACCTTAACACATCTCCTCTTTTTAAAGACCAACTTTTCAGTAAGTGAAATGTTGAATTAGTTTATCCAAAAAACACAGGCTCCTGGTCGTGCTCAATTTCAGTGGACATACAGTCAAAATGTTTTTAAGTACTTCAAACAACAAACACGGTGTATTACTTTAAGGTCAGGTGTTGTTTCACTATGATATTTACTACATGTACGCCCTGTGGTAATACAAGGAGAGAGAAAATATTGAGGGAGTGGTAGGTACCACGGAGCTGAACTCACCTGGCATGTGAGGGCTTAAGCACTGTCTCTGCCAGCCTGGCCAAGTGCTTCCTGCCAAGGTAAGTTCATTTCTAACCTACTGAAGGAAACAAAACAATGGTGAAAGAGTGCAACTCACTATTAGGTGATATAAAATACAGGAAAAAAAGCACTGTAGCAACGCCATTTTATTAAACAAATAAGACTTCTTAAGGTATTAAAATAATCAATAAAAATAATTACAAAAGGCTAAACGTGAGCTATCAAAAAATAAGAGTTTCACCTGCCCTCTTCAATACAACTGCATATGATGAAGGCAGGCAAAAGGGAAAGAGTTTTGGTGTTATGCAACATCTCTAGCTATCCCAGGCAAATAAGTTCCTGCTACCATTTAAAGGTTTTCCATCCTCCAGAACCTTGGAAAAAATCTTGAAGTTCAATACTATACTGCAAGGAATTGCTCTCTGTAACACTTTCTGTTACAGCAGTCACCAGATTAAAAATCAGTCATACTTTTCAGAAGAGCTTAGTGCAGCTTTGCCCAGCTGAAGACAGCAAGTAATCTCTGCTGTGACAGAGCCAAGCTCCTCACTTCCCAAACCTTTACATCCTTGTAACCCTCTTCCAGGCAGTTCCCTCTGAGTTTTTCCCTCGGTATCCACAAGAGAAGCTCAATGTTCTGCTTACCAAAACCACGTCTGCTTCTAATGGGTTGTCCCCCTTGTCCCCAGTAGAGCACAGACACCTTCACTTCTGGGACTCTGCAAAGGGAACCCAGAAACAGAACTTAGCACTCGCCAAGATGTCAGAGGTACATGTTATCACAGAGCTGTGAATCTGTAGTGCTGGCCTTGCAGAAGTCTGTTTGCCTTTTCTCATATACAGAACTTGACTTTGACAAAGGTAAAAGGATGATACAGCACTTAATAAATTAGATTGAATGACAGGCTGCAACAATTTGTGTACAGCACCTAATCCCGGGCACAGAGTGGGGCCACTCCTCGGGCAAGTGGCTCCTGACCATATGCAGGATGCCAACCTCCTTTCACAGCAAATCCAGTTAAGGATGACTTCAGCAAGGATACAGGAAGGGTAATGTGCCCCATCTTTTACCTAAGCCTGAAAGTTCTCCCCTGTATTCCCTTCTCCCTCTCAGAGCTTCTGCTGAGACCTGGACCTTGACTGTCCAAGCACACAGGGAGAACATTCAGATAATCCCAGTGCTGCTATTAGCACAGAGATAACAAACATTACTCTGTAACAGAGATATTCAAACTCTGAATTTGGGCAGGTGACCCAGCTGACCCACCAGCAGAGGTGAACCAAGCAGCACTTAGGCATCCACACCTCTGAACTGCACCCAATCGCATTCAGTATTCACGTCCCCCATGCGATAGTGGAGAGAAGCAGAACCCAGAACACCCTATTCCTGCCTCTCCCTAGCAAGGTGGGGTGTTACTTGGGAGCACACAGGGTGCTGTGCCTTTGGATATTCTGCAGCTCTGAACAGAGCAGCGGCACACAAATGGCAGAGGGATGAATCACTCCCTCCCTGCACAGCGTCGCCTCCGTCGCTGCAGGACTCAGAGGCTCCCCGTGCAGAGCAGCCCCAGGCAGGGGCTCCCAGGGCAGTCCAACCCACCAGCTTTCAGTCCTGCCTCTCCCTAACATCCAGCTTCCTGCAAATCCTACAGGAGACGCACTGTACAACATTTACTATAACAACTCCTTCTAATCATAGGAAAATGAAGTTTAAAAAAGCTACAGTTATTTTAAGACAAGCGCAATACTGAAGATGCAGCTACCTCAGGTAATCACTGAAATATCCAAATATCCCAAAACAACTCAGGCAATGAAAAGCAAAAATAGAGCCCTCATTCCTCACAGGGCTGTCCCCTCCCTCTCATGCTGCTTAGTGCCAACAAGAGATAAGAGCTGCAGATTGGAAAGGGCTGGATGCAGCAACCACAAACAACTGCTGTGCAGGATTAGCATGTAAGTGAAAGTCTCCTGGTTATCTGTCTCAGGATATGTGCTGGAATTTCAAAGGCTTGGGTTTTTTTCCCTCATGTCCAGAACTGATAAAGGTTTTCAGGCTTTTAAGCCAGTTTATAAGTGAATGGAGAAATTACACACTTGCTTTTCAAAATCAGGCACTACCTCTAGTTTACTTTAAAAGGCTTTTCAATAAGAGCACAGTTGATCACAGAATCATAGAATCATTTGGGTTGGAAAAGACCTTCCAGGTTGAGTCCAACCGTTAACCCAGCACTGCCACGTCCACCACTAAAACATCCCTATGGGCCACATCTCCATGACTTTTAAATACCTCCAGGGCTGGTGACTCCACCACTTCCCTGGGCAGCCTGTTCCAATGCCTGACCACCCTTTCAGTGAAGAATCTTTCCTAATATCCAACTTGAACCTCTCCAGGCACAATTTGAGGTCATTTCCTCAGAACCTACAGCTTGTTACCTGGGAGAAGAGATCATCTCCCACCTGTCTACAAACTCCTTTCTCAGTCAGAACAGTGAGTTACTTAATGGAGGCAATTTCCATGTCACATTTCATCTCTCAAGCACTTAAGCAATGCATTTAAGGAACATGAAAATCTCAAAATTAGAGGGAAAAACAGGAGAGAGGAAAATGTTTCTTCTTACTTCACTTTATGATTTACACGCACAGTAGGAATGGGGGTTTTTTGCTGTTAAATAGTACAGCTGTGTTGATATGAGTCTTTATGCTGACAAACTCTGGAAGCCTAAAACAAGTACTGACTTAAAAAAAAAAAAGGCAAACCCCCCCACAAAATAAAAAAAAAAATCCCATCCCACCCAGCCTCCCCCACCAGACACACAATCACAGGAGCCAGGAACAAAAACAGTGCTTTCTGCACTGTTCTGGCAATCTCACCCAAGCTCTGGGAAGTAGCAAGCAAAGATGAAGTACCAAAAGAAACCTTTGGGTGAAAATACCAGTAGTTCAGAGAACAGCAATGCCAGCAGGTACAGCCCTCAGCAGCCACAATGTTATTTTTCATCCAGGAAAAAGAAGTCTTGTTAAAAGCAAAGAACACTCTGTGCTTGGTAGCTGTCTAATTTCATGAAAGTAAAACTGTACCCAGTCAGCCTGTCCTGAAATCCTCCCTCCAGTGCAGCGGTTTATTCACCAGAACTGCACAGAGCTCAGAGCAGCCTGAAGGCAAGAGGGGAAGAGGATGCTGAAAACTTCTTATGGGTTCTGCTCATGTTTTAACTAAGCTGCTTGTCCAAACAACCGTATATGCTACCATTATGTCCAAATTTGGCCAGAAATACTTACAAAGTACTAATTCTGTTTGGTTTTTCCATGCTGGGTGTTTTTTTTCCCCAGTGTCTCAGACTACAGGTAAGCAAACATTTACCACTACAGGCTCCACCAGACCACAGACAAGAAAGAATATTAGCTTAACCTACCCCTCTGTAAAGAAGAGCAGGATGCCCACTGTTGATGAAAGCCTGTTCTCTAAATGGGTAAGAGCAAACCAGTGGATTTCCTTAGCAAGCACACAGCAAGGCTGTAGAAGAAAGGGCATGAAGAAGATGCAGAGTTTCTCAGAAACCCCATCTGCAGGAAGCTTAGCCAAGACTAAAGGAACCCAACTACACAAACTATAGAGGAATGCCTATGGAAGGGAAAGCTACCAGTTATAGAGAAGATCCAAAACTCTCCAAGAACCCAAATACAAAATAATGCTCAAAACTGGTGAATGAACAGAAACAAAATATCAGAAATGGACATAAAGGTTTTGATGTAGATGCACAGCTGTTTCCTTGCCCTACATAACATGGAAGGATACAGGTTCAACACATCTTTCAGCAAAGCCCACAGTTCTTGCAATTATCACCCCCATCTGTAGTAGCTGCAAATCCACAGTCTGAAGACCATCCCCACAAACATTCCCCCACAGCAGGGGAAAATGCAAGGTGTACCACCAAAGGTGTCAGAGACTCTGGCCAAGCCCCACCCTGAGGTTAGACTGCTCTAAGGCATGGCACTGGGTCCAAACAAAGTGGCCTCTTGGTTTATTACGATGCCGTAACACTGTTTTGAATGATTTTCCTCTATATACATTGTACAACTTCCATCCCAACAAATCAATCGTGGAGTCACAGCCTACCTATTAACAGTCCTCTTCAGGAATACATTACAACACCAAGCTACAGCTTAGGATCTAGCCTTGTTTGTAAAGGTGCATTACTGTCCTCCACAGGTGCCAGGCAGAGACAGAGCGCTGCAGACGACAATGAGGGAAGCACAAATCCTTACAAGCAAGAAAGCCCCTCCTGCTGCTATCACTGGCTGCTGCCCAGCCTGGGGATCCTGCCAGCAAGAACTGATGAGCAGCAGCAGCAGCAGCAGCTAAAACAGTGGATCGGTATCTCAGTCTGACAGGGTCGTGCTTTATTGTAGTAGCTGTCACAAGATTCAACTACAACCATATGGAGCTGCAGACCATAAGGTATGAATGAGGTACTCTGGCTTGCTTTGTGATGCCCTTAGGAAAGCAAAGGCTCTGCTGGATTAACACAAATGAAAGTCAGAAGGAGGGAGACAGCCAGGATGTGCCCAAGATCAGCCAGAGAAAAGCACAAGAAAGGCAGCACAGAACCCCATTCTGTTCTTTAATCTCCAGAAGCCAACTGTAAAAGGGCAAATCAGACTTAGGAAAGCAACAGGAAAGCCATTTTTCAACGTCTCACACAGGAAGGTGCAGGAAAATACAGCTCCACGTTTTAAAATCATAACTACTGATTGGCAGAAATCAACCGAGGAGTAAGAGAACAAAGTGAGAAGGTAACGACCAGGTGCTCCAGCTGTACAAAAGCTGCCCAGAATTGCAACAAAGAACTATGTCAGCCTTAAAAATCACTCTGTCTCACGGCTCTCCCCCGGTATTTGTTTCCTTGAATTTCATCCCTCCAAACGTGCCAGCTCCTACTTGTAGCAGTCGCCGCCTTCGCGCCTGGGACGCAGGGAGGCCGCCAGCCAGGCGAGGCAGTCGTGCCCCGCACAGCCTGGCAGCACGGCCGGCTCTCCCCAGGGCCCTGCCCATAGAAAACACCTTGTCCTCAGGGCCACGAGCATCACCAGGCTCTACCCAACCCCTTGTGCAACTTGTACAAACCAAGATGATTTCAAAGCAAGAATGTGCTCAGCAGAACATAATGTTCAGAAGAAAACTAATTTGTATGTACTTGAAGGTTAAAAATGCCACTTTGTTAAGGCTACAGTATAAATCCCTCTTTTTTTACCTTTTTTTTTTTTTTAAAAAATTCCTATATTTAGGAGCCTAATTTGGACTCCTACTTCCTGAACTATAAGAAAGCATATGACATTTTAAAATGTTTTACAATTTTTGCCGTGGCAGATTTACACTGCTAAATCTGCATTTTATAACGTGCCAGATGAAGGCGAACTGCCCTGTATGGGTTTGTGCTGAAGCTTATTAAAGGTATTCGTGGCAGAACAGGCAGGGGCTGACAAACCCTCACACCACCTCGGCCAGCAAATACACAAGTGTCACGTCTTCCCTGCAGCAGGAACACAGCTTGGAGAGGACCTGTCACGGCGTTTACCTTCCCACTCTGCATCATCCCCACTGATGTCCACAGTGCCACCTCACCCCAGGAATTCCTACGGGCGCCCCACCGGAGCAGCTCAGTTTCGAGGACTCCGTGGCCGGCAGCCTCACCACGAGATGATGGGAGGAGTAAAGGCAGGACCGCCGCCTGTCCCGAAAAACCCCACCTCAAAGCCCGGCTCTCCTTCGTCTCCTCCACAGCTCAGGAGGCTGCAGGCCGGTCGTGCCCGCGGCCACGGCTCGCCCCGCCGGCGGGCGCATCCCTCCCCTCCCGGCTCCCCCGGCGCCCGCAGGACCGCGGCCCCGAGCGATGGAGCCGCGCACCTACCGGCGCGCCGGGGCGGTGTCCGTGCGGGCAGCATGCTGCAAGCGTGGCCCCGCCAGCACGATCCCCGGCTGCCCCTTCCTCCGGAGGTGCCCGCGGGGTCCGGCCCTCGTCCCGCCGACGCCGCCGCCTCCTCCAGGCTCCTGTTCCTGAACGGCAAAGACGCAAACCCACCGTCAGAGCCCATGCTGGCAGCACCCCCCGACCCCCGCCCGGCCCCGCCGGGAGGGCCCCCCGCGCCCGCCGCCGCTCACGCCGCTCCCGCCGCTCCGCCGGGCGCTCCCCGCCCTCCCCGGGGCGGCGGCGGCTCCGGGCGGGGCGCGCAGGGGCGGGAGCGCCGCCGAGCCCCGGCCCGGCACCTGCCGCCCCGCCCCGCACGGTCCCCGCTGTCCCCACCCCGGCCGCATCCCTCCGCCCCGGCCCCGGCGCCGCCTCAGCGCAGCGATGGGCCCTGCCATTTAAAATGAGGGAAAAAAGGGGGGGAAAAGAAAAAATCACCCAGGCAGGAAAGCCGCCTCTCATTGGCTTCTCCTCCTTTAAATCCTCCTCCCCCTCTACTCAGCCCTAGGGAGGCACATCTGGAGCGCTGTGTCCAGTTCTGGGCTCCTCAGTACAAGACAGACGAGGAGCTACTGGAGCATGTCTCTTGTGAGGAGAGACTGTGAGATCAGTGAAGAGAAGACTGAGAGGGGATCTCATTAATGCATCTAACTATCTCAAAGTTGGTTGCCAAGAGGATGATGCCAGACTCTTTCTTGTGGTGCCCAGTGACAGGATGAGGAGCAGTGGCCATAAACTAAAACAGAAGTTTTACCTCAACATGAGGAAGAGCTTCTTTACACTGAGGGCAGCAGAGCAACGGAACAGCTGCCCAGGGAGGGTTTGGAGTCTCCCTCTCTGGAGACATTCAAACCCCACCTGGACATGTTCTGTGTCACCTGCTCTAGGTGACCTTGCCTTCGTAGGGGGGTTGGACTGGATGATCTTCAGAGGTCCCTTCCAACCCTAATGATTCTGTGGTTCTGTGAAATGTGGGGAAGCCTGTTCAAAGGATGGAGTTGCCATATAAGATCTTAGGGCCATCGCAATCCCATGTTCCACTCAGCCCTGTGCCAGCACTGAGGTGCCACAGTGTGGTGAGCACATAAGGACTGGTGAGGGTTAAAGTGAAGGAGACAGTGGGAAAGGCTGTGGGTGAGGCCTGGGTGATGCTACTCTGATTTTACCCTGTCAGGCAAATAATGTACAACCACAGAAAAATATTAATTATACCAAAGCTTTTTAAGAAATGTCCGCACCCCAAAAGAAAGCTTCCAGAATGAAGGAGCTGAGCAAGCTAAAATAATATCCAACTTAAGCCTCCCCTGGCACAACTTGAGGCCATTTGCTCTTGTTCTATTCCTGTTACTTGGGAGAAGAGACCAACCCATCTTGCTACAAATGTCTTTTCAAGTAGTCTCCCCTGAGCCTCCTTTTCTCCAGAGTGAACAACTCCAGCTCCCTCAGCCATTCCTCATATGACTTACTTTCTAGACCCTTCAACAGTTCTGTTGCCCTTCTCTGGACATGCTTCAGCACCTCAGTGATTATTGCCAAGCAGGTTTGTAATTGTCAAGCAGGTTTCTAATGTATTTCCAGTCAGCCATTGGCCAGCCAAGGAATTTCTTGCGGTGTTTTCTAAGCCAAAAAAACCCCACTACACTGGTAACATCAGTCAAGAAAAATGCTACTGTAAATGTACTTGCTGGGTCACAGATTTGTGACCCAGATCATTGCAGTGCTGTGATCATGTCCCAGAGGGACTGCACGAAGCCAGGAGAGCCAGGGGCTATACAGGCACAGAAAATAGGAACCACATCCCTCTGGTCTCTACTGCTTGGCAAACCCCAAACCCTCCTCCCCAGCGCAGAGAGCTGGGGGCAGGAAGCAGGCAGCCACCCCTGTACACTTCCACAAACAAAATACAGCAGTTCCTTGTACAAAAGGATCACTGCTTACAGCTGTTGTCATGACTTTTCAACAGCATACAATATCACACTCAGTACTTGTAAACACTCCACTGGTGAATTACAAACCCACAAATTTTACTAATTGCTGCCTTTGGGGCCCAGAGAAAGCATTCTGCTGACAAGTGCTGTGCACAGGGTTTGCACACACTGTGTTTGCTGCATCATTTCATCCAGCTCTAACAGGAATCACACTCCCTCTAAAAGACTAAAGGGAGAGTTTCTAGTGTTGAGGTGCAACAGGGGGACAAAGCTTGACCCTCCCCACCAGCAGCAGTTCCCAGGGAAGGCAACCTGAGGTGCACATCAGCTCCAGTTCCTCACATGCGGGATTTTTACATTCAGAGTTCCCCAGCCAGGATTAAGCCCTTTGGGATCTAAGCACACACGTGCAAGTGTGCAGGAGCAGGTCTGAGGAGCTCAACCCAAAGCCTATTTAAGCTGGTGGCACTATGCCCTTTGATTTCAAGGAGCTTTGACTTGGGACCCACTGACCTCGGTAGATATTGGCCAGATGTTTTATTACTGTTTTAGTTCACCTGTAGGTGGCTGGAGGAGAAAGTCAAATAAACTCCTATTTAGTCCTGAGAATTAAAGAAAGACAGAGTGCTGGAAAGGCACAGTTACCTCACAGTAACACAGCAGTATTATTACAACAGTGATTTTTAAACTATATACAGTTTTTAAACAAGAATTTTGTAAGTAAATTATGAATATCTTTGTAATGTTTTATGGCTGTTCTGCTCTTTTTTATTCTAGCCTGGTTTCTAATGCAAGGCTCCACTTTTAACTTCAGCTCTTAAGTGAGTGCAGCTCCCCCCAAGCTACTTTAAGCCATGGGGCAGATATTCCACAGGCTGCAAGCACACTGCTGGTGTCCAACTGATCACTTCATTACACCCCAGAAGAGAATACTCTGGTACGGCTGCACCACTCTCCTGTGTCACAACCTGACAACAAGCCTTGTCTCTGAGCAGCAGCACCTCAGTGTAATGTGGGGATGGGGGGGACAGGGGTTAGGAAGAGGGAGGAACATGTGGTGAGAATTTTGAGCCAGTATTTATTTCTGGGTGCCAAAACAGATTTAATATTTTATTAGCTGTGGAGTTTGCGAGACAGCTGATTACGCTGGGCTCCAGCAAAGCAGTCAGTCTTTTTAAATGCAGAGTATCCATTTGAAATGACTACTGCAGGCACAGGCCAGCAGGAGATGAAATATTTAGCTCATGAAGCATTTCACTGTGCAGGGCTGGGGCCAGACACTGATGTTGAAAACTACAGTGCCCAAATCTGAGATGCCTCAGCCCCAGCAGAGAAGCCTCAGAGGTGCAGCAGCTGCCCAGAGAGTGGGGCTGTGGGGCCCTCGAGGTCCCCCACCCCCTGCCAGGGTGCAGGAACCTTTGCTGTGCATGGATTGGTTTGGGAGGAGACAACCATCAAAGCCTTTCCTGGGACTCAACTTCCCAGATCATGCTGCCTCTTGCACCACTTTCACCAATGTCAGTGGCTGAAAGCATTTTCCTATAGGGATAAGGAAGGCACTCTCCCTCCAGAGAAAATGGTTTTGAAGCAAGTTTGACTCTTTGTTGTCATAAGATCTGATATTTATTCTATTAGATATTTTTATTATTTACTATTTAGAGTCTGCTAGGTCTTCCTATAATATAGTCCAAACCCTCTACATACTTGGCATGCCCTGCTCTGTGTGCACATTTTTACCCCGGTGGGGACAACTGCCTGGTTGTCCTCAGAGTGATAAAAGCACTTTATGATAAGACAGATGCTGCATCAATACCTTTGCCATGGGGGAAAATGGTGCAAACTGAACCACAGAAATCACTGAATGGTGTTAGGATTGGCAATGCTGGAATGGCAACCAGGCTGGACAATAGCTGTGCTGAAGCTTCAGAGAAACCTGGGTAAGAAACTGCTAACATACTACTTTCAGGTTAAAATTTGCCACTTTAACCTCTGTACCAGAAGGCAAAGTTTTAACAAGTTTGTCTAAGGGTAACAGAATAAATGAAATCTGGTTTCTCCCTCCCTCTGATAGAATTTCACAGTTCTTATCCTCTTCCTTCCACCTGCTACCCTTCACAGTTTCTCCATGTCTTCAACCCCCCCTTCAAGCCTTCAGTTCCTCCTCTATGTCCTATAAACCCACAATATCCTACTTTCATTTCTGTACTACTCATATGCTCTTCTGCTTGGCAATATCTCAGCTTCCTCCCATTTCACCTGTGCCCAATTTACAGGAACCCCAGCTTTCTTCCACATCTTCAGACCTGTGATGTGTGGTTGGCCAGGTGGGCAGCAGCAAGTAGCACATGATGTGGTTTTCACAAAGTGCTGCCCAAACAGCCAGTCTATCAGTCCTACACACCCACAAACACAGGGTCAGATTCCCCCTGACCTTCTTTCAGAAAGCAGAGAAAATATAATTATTTTTCCCAAGCACTTCTAAAATTAATTTAAGAAAGCATTGACATGGGATGTGGCATTTAAAAAAAAAGTCTACAAAACTCCATGGATTTGTCCAAATCCAGCTGACGACTCAGTCCCCAGTCAGTGGTCAATGGCTGAACCACTTCATCCTCACTCTGTTTCTCAATTAACTTTTTAACTATACATGCATACACCAGCATTAGGGAGAGCTTTACTGACGTATGTATTTCTAATTCAGCTGAAGAGGAAAAGGGAAGCCAGGACAAGTATTCTCTGCCCCAGTAGCTCCCCCCAGCATGGCCACCATCACGTGGTGACTTTACAAAATCTATTTATGTGAGCAGTAATCCACTAACTGTGCAGGGGTTGGAAAATGTTACGCAGTCTGAGAAGAATCAATAGGGACACTAAAGAGCTAGAAAGCCTCAAAGACTGTTGTTGTTGACTAAAATCTCCTGATAATCCAAAACCCTTGAAGTTTTACCTGACATGTCACAACCACCTTGCAATAGAGTACTTTAATAGAGCTTCAAAATCAAATCCATGATGCAAAGGAGGTCACAGTGTCACTGCAACAAACAGCTTTATAGACTAAGCAGCAGCTGCTTAAATAAGGGCTCTATTTTCAAAAACTTCATTGATGGGAAAGATGTTCCTTTCCTCAGCTACGGATTTTTCTCCTTTTTACTTAATTCTTGTTTCATCGTGCACTGCTCTCGTATTCTGCGCACAGCTGAGGTTCACCAGAGCCTTTGCTCAGAGCTCATATTTTCTTAAAACACTTCCTTGATGTTTGCAACCAGATTGATTAAAAGTAAGGACAAGTATGATTAGAGTATGCCCAAGCACATGCCATGGAAGTCACTCAGGACTGCCCTAGTTTTCATCTCTGTTACTACCAGAAGTACATGACAGTGGGGATTGCATGACTGCTCCAAACCTTAGGGCACAACATTGATTTCTAGATCATGATTATTTTTGGAACATCCCGTCTTCCTGCTCTCAAAAAAGGGTTTGAGGGTTTTTAACTTCAGGTTTAGAATATAAATTTAAAGCCTAATTCCACTTTCTTGTATGAAGAGATCCTGAATGTTTAAAATATAATGTTTAACCCATTGCTATTAATTTGATTTTTTTGTTGTTGTTACCTGGATGTGCATATACTGCTATACCTCAAAGGAGAAACACAAAATTAGTGTATTCACTGAACTTTGTACCCATTAAAGAATCCCCAGCACTTTGTGATTATCACAATGAGATATTTGAGGAAAGACTTGGGTTTTTTAAAAAAAAAAAAAAGGTAAAGTACCCCATTTAGCAGCAGCACTTGAAGAACATGCTCGGTTTCCCTCATGTACTTACACTTCAGTGTGTCTGGCAGTACTTCATTGGGTAGGAGCTGAGTTGTAGTAATTAATTTCATCTAGTCACCAACACCTGTACAAAGACATTTGGAACTACTTAAGCCACCATATTTGCAAAATTTTCCATAAAAAACCAGCATCATTAACTAGAATTTGTCTAGATGTGCTAAAAAGATAGTTATGGCAATGTTACACTCTAAAGGCACTCTGCTCAAATAAATTATATGGAATATGTAGGTATTAATTCTTTTCTCCCACAGAGCAACTATATTTACCAGCAAAATAAAAAAAGAAGAAAGCAGAATGATAAAATCACGTAGGTTGGAAAAGATCTCTGAGATCATCAACAACAGAGGGAAAATAAATTCCACATTTCTATACAGCACAAATGCTTATCCCACTGAATGTAATAGTTGTTAGATGTTTTTGTTTCAATATGTGTTAGCCATTAATTCAGAATTAATAGAAAGTTTGTAGTGGAAGTCTATTTGGGCAATTTTAGGAATATTTAAAACAAAATTTGGGCTCTTGGGCCCTTTCAGGTTTTATGTCCTACAATGGGGGGTGATGCTGATTCCCTGGGACCCTCTAAACTCTGTCCCAGTAGAGTTTAGAGGGCAGTGAGGTCCCCAGGGGCAGTGAGTGTCTCTGAGTAATAACCACAGAGCAAAGACATCCGAGGAATTCAGAAGCAGCCAAGAAATCCTTAAAAAGAATTCTGAGTATTAATTATCATTTGAGATGACTATTTTCCAGAAGAGTGGAACTTCTTCCAGCAGGAGGAGGTTGAACATTACAACTAAGGAAGTTTGGCTGAGCCCCAACCCGGGCTCTGTGCTAACAGAGGGGTACACCCTGTTTGCCACACACTGGCCTCAGGTCTAGGGCTGATCTTGGTGCCACAGCAACAACTAGAGGTTTTTTGTTCTAAAGAAACCTTTCTGCACAGTGGCTCCTTCCATGGTGTTTACAGAGGCCGAGCACTAAATCGCTGAAGCAGCACTGCACGTTCATCATGAAGGGAAGATGAAACAGCGGCAATAAAATCTCCCCAGGAGCTCTGGGGAAGAGGCAGCTCTAGCTTTTGCTTCAGTTTATATATGAAACCTCCAATTGAGTTTGGCAGAAGGGCAGCAGTGAGTCTGAACATATGTTGGCTCTGAGAGGCCACGTGGCTTCTGCCACCCCACGGCCCGGCAGCAGCCCTGGTGTGGTTTGCACAAGCCTGTGCAAACACGGGCACTTACCTCCTTGTGAGCCAAGAGTGTCCTTACCCCCGTGCAGTGCAGTGCTGGGGAAAAAGAAAAACAAACAAAAAGCACATTTTATTTCCTTTTTTTTTTTCAAATAAGGCAGTATACCAGCAAGAGAAATATTCCTAATTTATACGCAAGCCCTCTTTTCTTTATTTTTTTATCAATATCTACCAGTGCTAAAGCATGAAGCCTGGGCAGACATGAAATCCACAGCCCTGGAAACACCGGGAAGCAGCACAGCGAGGGGATTAACCGAACATGAGGCATTAGAATATTGCAAAGAGGATCGAAAGAGATTTGTGACTGAAAAGCCACCCACCAGAATTACAGTCAGCTGAGAAGCTGGACCGAGAAAAAGTGGGTAAATGTTTTGCATTTAGATCTCTCCCAGAATAAACTCAAACTTTGGGATGTGCACTGCAATTGACATCAGGCTTCCCTGCGACATGAGGCTGCAAACAAAGTAATCTTCTTTCTACATGGAAAATTATAGCTTTGTGACAGCAAAATATTATCTGGAAAAACAGCAAGAAATCACACTGAAATATGGTCACTGGCATGTCTAAAACAAAGAGCCCCAAGGGCAGCAGTAAAGCAGTAGCTGTACAAAAAATTCCACAGAAAAGGAAATAATACTGAGAAATAAGAAGAACTTAAGGACCCAATCTTTCCATAACATTTCCTTCTCAGGGTTCCCACTCCAAAAAAAATACTAAAATTAATTATTGAACATGAAATTGCCTCCCAGCAGAGATAAAGACAGATATCACTGCAGATGAGGCTGTGGATTTGCAGAGCAGGGACACACTAAGACCCTGCTCCCCTCCTGCTCTTGTAACATCTGTGATCATTAATGTACTTCATGGGGAGAAGTCACGTGTTTCAGAGAAATATTGTACCAACGTCTGTACCTTCAAATTTTCACATTGAGATCAACATCATTATGAGCAAAAAGTTCTCCCTTCTTATCCTCCCCTGCCTTGCTTTCACATTTAGCTTTGGCTTCACCTGTCTTCATCTCCATCTACAAGTCTTCTCTCCTTCCTCCTACCTTCTCCAGACCTAGCAGGAGACAGGAGGGCATGAGCAGCCATGAGGATGTTTGGCTGTTGACTGGGCTTAACTCACCCTCATCCCAGCTTTGTTCAGAGTAAATCATCCTGCCCCTAAGAACTAACATGTTCCCTGAAATGTGCCCTTCGTGTGTTTTTATGGACAAGGCTAAGAATAGGTGTGAAATGGAGAGTTTTTCCTAGCACCTGTAGGAACTCCCCAAACCACCTCTCTCTATAAGATCAGTTTTTTCACTTTCAGAAGTAAAACAGTACTAACATGTGATAGGGTGAACTCCTGTTGCCACCAGAGCAACAGTAATGGCTCTTGCTATTTTAAGAGCCTGGCCCATTTCTTTCAATCTTCCTCGAGGGCAGGCATGCATCCCCCTCACTTTAGAGAGATTACAGGCAGCCCACGGAGAGACCACCAAAGCCTCTCCCTGCGCTGCAGTCTGAACTGGTCAGGGCACTAATGAGGTGAGCAATAACACTGGTTCCCTTTGAGCACAAAGCAAATGGATTTTCAAATAGGAAATGAGCCAGAAGATGCCTTAGAAGGAAGCTGGGGTAGTGACTCCCTCAGAGGCTACATTAAAGCAAAGACAGGGGACTGAAGGATACAAATGCTGAGGATACACATCCCTTGGGGAGATTTATGGGTGACTGAACCAGAGCTGTTCCTGCTGCTGAAGAATTCCATTTCCCTAAATTGCCTTGCTGGCTGAGATCAAGCCCTCTGTACTTTTTCTCATACACTGACATCAGTTTTTGCAGCACAAATGGCAAATAAATTCTTTTATAAAGTCACAAAATTACTTCGGCTGTCACTGAAATGAGAAGATAAATTTGAAATTATTTTTCATCAGAACCAAAGTTACCAACAATGTCATCATGGTTACCTCAAATAATAAATATTTTGATACCCATAGACATTATTCAACACACAAATTATCTAATTATTTTATCTGAGATACCATTCAATATTAGACATCCTTTCCACGGTATCATGAGATTTTCAGTTGCACCATCTTCAGATCAGAACTCTTGTACACAGTGAAATTTATGACAATATATAGATCAAACAGCAAGATGCAGTAACCTTTTTTGGAGGTCATAAATAGAAATATTATCTATGACCACATAAGAGCAAAGAAGAAAATAATGAATTTCATTCATTCTATAGATAGACCCTGATACCCATGACTTTGCAATTTGATTTCAAGAGAAGAAAAATAACTTTTAACATTGAACAAGTACTTTATCCTAAGGGACAAAACTGTCTTGAGGACATCATCAACATTGCAGAACAATTCCACTGAAATAAATGTTAGTTATGGATGGTCTGTGTAACGGTGACTGTGCACTGAGAGAGCATGAGACTGTGTTTCAGGAGCCTTTCTGGACTAGAGTTCTACTTTCAAGTCTCATTTTTCCCTATTTCTAGTTAATTTTATTATATCAATTCCTACCTTAAATATAGCATTGAAAAATGGAGTTAGATGGCATAAGCTTGCTACACATTTATTTAATTAAGGCGGGGCTTTGTAGAAAAACTATTTCTGAGCACATGTAAAAAAGTCTTTATGAGTAAAAAGACTCAAAGTGTTTGATCTGATAACATGCATGATTCTAAACAACCTATTGACGCCCATGATCTACTGCTAAAAAAGATAAAAATCGAGCTGGCATGTCACTAGCATATGATTTGAACCAATAGAGGGTTTGTGGAGTAAATTTTGGGACAGGGTATCACCAGGATTAATACCGTGGTTTTAGTGGTCAGTGTTGATTGAGAGAGAGTGTTCACCTTTGACAGGTGGTGGGTGCACTTGTAGGTTTGGGGCTGGGAAAGGCTGCTGAGCTAAGCGAGGGCTGGAGCTTGGGGCAAGTCAGATGCTAGAGCAAAACCAAACATCCTGCAGCGCACTGCCAATATGCACTGAGAGGGGATGCCTGAGCATTGCGTTAGGCAAAGACAAACAAGGTTTAGACTGCAAGAAAACTGGGATCTAAGGCAAAAACATGTTTATAGAAGCCTGCCAAAATACTCCCAAAGCTACAATATCCATTACTGGAAGTTTGATGGTGGTAGGTCCAATTTCCATCCATCTTCCAGTAAGCTCTGGCTTACGAAAGAGTACATCTTGGTCAGTATTAACTGATGCTGTCCTTGTTTCCAAGCAGAAATGTACATGAGAAAATGTCAGAAACTAGTATGTAAGAATTAAACCACTCTGGATTAACCTTTGGCTGCTGTAGAGCACCATGAAGCATCAGACATCCTGTATCATTTCTGTTTGGGATAGAGTCCCAAGTTTTGACAAGGACAGATACACACAGACATATATATGTATACACATACACAGAGCAGATTATTAGAGTACAAAATTATGATCCAATAGCTAATAAAGCTGAGAGGTGTCTTGAAGGGAGTTTCAGTATGATGTTATATGGTTATGTTTTGATAAAGTAATTAATAGAAGAAAGGTAGTATAATCTCTGAGAGACAAATGGACCACAAAAAAAAAATAAAATCCAGGAAGGCCATCCTATCCCAGGTGATCTGCCAACAACCCTACAGCTTAATACTGGAACTTAATTCCTACTAATGTGAATTACTTCTCACTCTCTTTCTAGCTGTCCTTTCCTCTCCTTGCCCTCAAGTCAGAAGTCTGCTTTTTGATGTCTGAATTAAATATTGTTCATCTCGCACAGTTCGGAGTTCAAGATCCTACTTGTACATGGCATGACCTCTGACTAGCTGGAAAAATTTACTCAAATACAGGCTCTGTGATGAGAGGCCAACAACTGGATGCAGTTTCCACAGCAAAACTTATGTCACTTAGCTTCAAAACAAGCCTGCATTTATTGAACTAAAGGAGTTCAGTGGCACAGCCAAGAGCTCAAAAACACACGCAGTCTGACAAATTCTTTTCAGTCAGCGTCAACAGTACCCACAGACAGACAGGCATTTCAAGCCTCAGTTCTTCTGAATCAGAGAGGATGAATCAGGATGAATAGTTTCAGCCAAACAAGAATATTCAGTGGTTTTATCTATCTCATCTATGAACAGCATCACATACTACCAGTAAATAAATAACTGCTTAATGCCTGCAACCTGTATCACTTGCCACCTCCTTACCCATCTGCCTGCACGTGTACAGGGGCTCATCAGGGCAGTCTCTTGGAATCCATGCATTCTGTTCTCACAACTGTCCTCCAAGTGGACAACTAGATTTACCTTTCAACAGTGGGGAAAGGAGGGACAATGAGGGGGAACAGGTGTGGAAGTTTGGAAAACGTGTAGGTTCAACGTGTGTGCGCAATCAAAGGCGGTGGGTGCAGAGCGAATGGAGCTGGCTCTGCTCAACCCGGGGTGTTGCACTGGACATGTGTAATTATTCTGTGCCATATGGCTCTGTGTTGCAGTGACAGCAGGGATGTGTCACCTCCCTTGGTGTTGGCTCTGGTGCCTTAGCAGAGCGTGGCTTTGTGGGTGCAGGCATGGCCAACAACCAGGCAGGCAGAGCTGCTGGGAGTGGGAGAAGGAATAAGGTCTCTGTTGAACAATTAGTCCTCTCATTGCTATTGGTGTCAGGTTGGAAACACTGATTTGTCCAAGGTCACCCAAGCAACTTAGAGAGTAGAACCAGAAAACTGCCCCTTCAGTTTGTCATAGTCACTTCACAGAGCAAGATTTCATATAATGAAGAGAGTAATTCACATTTGCATGACAGAATTAACAATTATTTCACTAAAGCCATGACCCAAGTTTTAAGATTCTGAAACCAAATAACCTTTCTTCAGTGCCTGAACTGATCCTTTGAGCTTCATCAGTTACATTTTTCTATACCAAAAGAAAGACCCTAGGCCACTACCTCTTGTTTATGGCTGTGAACAACTTGCTGCCCAATTTACTACTGGCTTGATTTTAATTAATAAAGAAGTTAATAAGTTTTTTTTTAAGTCTTTGGACAGAATTGATTTAAAATACACTAGATAGAGACCTACTATAAGTAAAAATAACTTTGAATGAAGATGTATCTGTTGAATTTACTTCTGAGGTTCCCTGCACACTCACAAAACAAGCATTCTATTTCAAACATGACAGCTACAATAAATTAAAGACTTGTATTTGTGCATATAACATATTATTTCATGGATAGCACACACAGTTATCATATCATACTGTCATGATATTTGTTTGATGTTCATATAAGGACACAGTTAAGAAGAGAGCGTTCATCACCTTTTTATTAAGGTGACAAAAAAATGAGAACCATCTCTCACTTGGAAGAAGCTTGTTTGGAAATAATTTGAAACACTAGCCCCCTCTCAGGAGAGGCAGCAAAAATATCTCTTCTATCATCTTACAAGAGTAGCCTGTGAGCCACGTTAATCATCTTGGACTGAAATTTATAACAACATATGGGAGAGTTGTCTCACTATTATTAGAAGTTGCAAGTTTCATATGTGTTCGTCAACTAATTTAAGGGTCACTCCTGCTTCGAACATTATACCCCAAGTAATAAATGCTGTAACAGATCATTTGCATTCAGGAAATTATTTTTGGAAGAAGCTCCTGCTTAATGCAAAAGGTCAAAGGCCACTGGAACTTACAGTGAAGAGTTGACTTCTCTTGGGGCCTGATCCACACAGCCTTTGTAAGTCCATATGATCTTTTAATTCAGCTTCAAAGGGTTTCGATACCACTGCCTTTGGAATATTATGTCTTTAGTGATATTTTGCCAGGTTTAAATAGTATTTGCTCACGGCTTTGTGTGTGTGCTTGTTAAAGATCAGAATTGCACACAAGATTTGATCTCTACAACCAGCACTGTGACTTTTCTGAACCATTATTATACTTCAAATTCAGCACTGTTATTTCATCCTTTGAAAGAAGAAAGCTGGTTTATGCTATAAAATCTCTGTGCTTGATTCTGTGTCAGTATTATAGGCACGAATAAAGAATTTAGTAAAAAAACATTTACATCTCTTTGGATTTCAATACAGCTTCTCAGTCTGAGAAGAAAAGTAGAAGGAAGATTTTGTGCTCCCCTCCACAGTGGATTTGATGGTGTTAGAAATGTTTACGTAGGCACATTGATGGTGATGCTATCACACTGCAATAGTATCCATACCCCACCCTCACCCCAAAACCAAGATCCCACAGACTCAGTGCTACAGCCAGGAAAGGACATTTTGGAAGGTTCTCAGCCACTTCTGAAAGTTGTCGCTGAGTGTCATCAAAGTGAAAAAATTCTGTTTATTTAAGCTGCAAAACACTTTTTTTTTCCTCTTTAGCTTTAAATATACTTATGCTGCTCCTACATTCATGCATATAGGAGATGGAAAGTAAATTTATTCTAGCTTAGTTCCTGAAGGCTGAGCATGCAGCAGGCAATATCTCAGGTAGTGGTGTATACACTGGGTGTATGCTACACCACTGGGTAGCAGTAAAGATAATGTCAGACTTTTCTTTCACCCTGTAAGGAAAGGTAGATTTAAGATCTAATATAGAAAATCAAAGCTTCTGTGGTGCAATCTCACCATTGAGAAACTTTGGGATCTTATCCACTGTTAAATTACATTTGAGGGACGTCACTGACGAAAGGATTTAGTATTCTAATTATCAGCCCATTTAAACTCAAGTGCAGTATTTAAAACTATGACATGATTAAAAAAATCTTAATAATGCATTGTTTAGGAAAATTTAACCTGTGCAAATTTCTTTTGAGATGCAAGAAACTGCCATGTCACAGAAGCAGCCAGGACCCCCTAAAGTGAAATAATTTGGTGTTGCTTTTAAGAGCCACAGTTCTCCTGAGGTTTGGCCACAGCTAAACTGGAAATGCTTTGGGAAAAATGCCTTTTTTCTGCCTTCCAGTCAGACAGACGTGTAGAGCAAACTGTTCAGCTGGGAGTACTGAACACACAGTCAGCCAGGAGGAACAACTGAATTACCTGCAAAGCTTATATGGTTTTATGTTTCTTATTCTTTAAAAAACCTGTTACTATTCAAAGAGAACACCACTGTGAATAGCTGAATTAAAAACTTCTCTTCAACGTGCACCAAATACTGGTGTGAGCGTGAGTAAATGTAAGACAACTGTATTATCCACAGCTGTATAATCAATATATTGCCTTGCCTGAAATATTGTAGACATCTGCAGAATATTGCTGTTTATTCCATCTTCAGAGAAAGGAACTCCTCAGAAAGTAGCCCTAGAGAAGGGAAACAAAAATGGTACAGGGCTGAAGAACTGAAAAAGCAGAGCTATTTACTATAGAAAAGAAAGAATATGATAAATTATCTAAAGATATGCGTGGAACAGAAGAAGCAAATGAGCAATTGCTGATTTCTCATAAAAATAAAAAAATTATAATAGACCATATAATGGAATGCAAAGGAAAGATGTTCCATAGTGGTTAAAATTTTTGATCTCATGCTTTCACACTGAAGCCAGTCCTTCGTAGAGCTCAAGGTAAAGAGCTGTGAGGTGGCAGATTGTTTTGCAGGCTTGGTGAGATTTCTTGAGGATTGTACAATTTCCTAGTACCCATGATTTTGGTAAAGAAAGGGAATTTTATAGCAGACCTAAAGGACCTAGTTCTCTGATTTCACAGCCTCAACAAAAATGAGTTGATTATTAATTAAACAGAAAAGTACCTATTTGATAGAACACGCAGCTTAAAGACAGGTGCACTGGAAAACAAAAGACACTGGTGAAAAACAGAGGCAAGAATGGACAGATGAAAGAGGGAACAGCAGTTCAAGGAGCAGTTTGCACTCCCTGTAGCCATGTTTCTCTTCACACCTCTGGGAAAAGCCATGTGAATCTGATGAAAAAGATGCCCATAAATATTATGGCACTAGTTGTTAGTAAGCACAGAAATGTAAATAAACTGAATGTTATTGCTTAAGACATGAAATGGCTAAATCAGATCCAAGAATTTAGCCCTGAGGGTCAGCAGCAAGATACTGAAAAGATATTTGCATGACATCTTTAAAAAAGCAGAGAAAGCTTACCAGGCTTGTTTGAATTATAATGAAAGCAACCTGAATTCTTGGCTCATGAAGGGTTTTGTCATATGGATGCAAAGCCTGCTCTGGAGGCATGTGCCTCCTCAGTCACTCACAAGAACTGCCTCGAGCCCCACCAGCTTTCTTGTTGATTACTAAATCTTGTGATTTATTGTGGTTCTCTACTAAAACACCCGCTCTTACTCTGATCATTTGTAGAATGCCAAAAGAGGTTTTCCAGGAAAAAGCCAAACCAAACCTACAATATTTTATAACAGCTACTGTGGCTGCCATGGAAATTTGTGAGCAGAGTATCTGGATGCAAACTGTGATGGATATTTCCCTTTGCTGTGGGAGGTAAATGAACCAGTAAGGCAAAACCAATTCAGTTCTTTAGCCATGTCTCCAAACAGCCTTCAACACCAGCTGAGATGAGACAGTGTCAGTGCATTTGGGCAAGCTGGTTCCAGCTCCTCATCCATCCCCTGCCTTACTTCTTGTAAGAAACATGTACCATTCGTCATGTGGCACAATTGTGGAAAAGATTTAGTGACATTATGGTCCCCCAGCTAATGCCTGATTGACTGACACGAGGAAAGGTTTATACAGAAAGGCAATCACGTTTCCTAAACCAATTGTAAATAATAATGAGCAAGTTTTTGAGCAGAAAACCTCTCATTTGGTTAAATGTCTAATTAAAACATATATATATACATATATATATGTATATATATGTGTGTGTGTTTGTGTGCACATCCCCCCTCCTCATAACTACATATATACAAACACAGTAATTCTGAACACAGTTGAGGATTTAGTGAAGTAATTTCTCTCTACCAAGTTATTATTGGGATATTAAAATTTACCACACTGCTTTCTCAGAGTTATTAATATAAATCATTAGATACATCAATTCGAGTTTAGAATTAGCAAAGCAGTCAATTGTACAATTCAACAGTTAGCAATTAGTTTTCCTTTGTTCTAGAGGCTTTGGACAAAATGACAAAATGCTTCAATTTCTTAATGTTGAGCTATTTTGGTAAACTGTAGGAAGTATAAAAAGGTAATTTGAAGCAGTCAATTTTATTTCCATTTTGCATTGCATTCCTAATTGTACTATCAATCTCTTTTAATCAACATGCACTACAAAGCCTTAAAGTTTGGTCAAATTATTATATTTTTAATTGGTCATAAGCTTGCCTTTTGTATGCAGCATGAGTTTTTTCTTTACTTCTTAAAATTTCGGAAGCAGTTGTGAACTACTGCTTGAAGTATCTCAGATTTGTGTACTGAAAATATCCTGGTACCAAGTTCACTCGACATAAAAAAAGCTCTGTGTAGTTATCACAAAATCAGTAGCAAACAAGTAATTCTGTTTCTATTAATCTGGGTATCCATGGGATACTTTTTTCTATTAACTCTTCCAGGTCTACTCACTAAAAGCCATTCACCAGCCTTCAGTAATAAGAGTATGCCTATTCCAGCTGGAACTGTGCTAGGACATCTTTAAACTCTGAAGCAACATCCACTGTAATATTTCAGTCATTGTGTGAATTCTGTTCTTTAAGCATCCTTTCAAATATTTGCATAGTCAATAGAGAGTATGAAATCTTTACATTATTTCCATGAGTGTAGGGCATATATCCATGGATACAGTGATAGTCAGGCTCTTTGCTACAAGACTGTGAAGAGTTAATTCCTAAGTAGTTTTATATCTCTGCAGAATGAGAGAGGGGGCTTGAAAGTCTGTTACTGAAGGAAAAACCCCCCAAATAGTCAATTCCTTTGTGGTTTATCCTTGTTTCTCATCAACCAGTTGGCTAATGCTGGGAATTAGCAGACTGATGGGACAGGAAAACTTTCAAGTCCCAAGCAAACTTGTAAATTTTTAAAGTATCAGCCTTTAAACTGTAAGGAATTGGAAGTGTCTGCTATAGGAGCCAGAGACAATTCCCAAGAGGAAAGGGCACTAAAGCTAATCCTTTAGTCAGTATAGGCAGCTTTTCTTCAGTTGATGCTCTTATGTGATGCTTCATAATGGAGCTCATAAATAGGAAACATCTTTACTACATCAACAGGGAGCAAACAACACATAAGGAAAGATATAAATAAAGGAAAGGGAGTAAAATCTGGGTTTCTTCTTCCCTTGGATGCCTCAAAACCTTTAAACAGTTGCACTAATTATGTGAAAACCCTCCAAAGGTACCTATTACAAAACTCAGCATTTATGTTCTTTTCCTCCAAATGAGAATCAAATACATCAAGAAGTTTTACTCACTCTCAGATCTGTGCTTTTTTTCTTCTAAAACCCTAAAGCAGATAATATGATTTCCTGTCTCTGCATTATTTTGTACAGGGTTTTTCACAGATAATACCTGATTTTTGGAGTCTTACTTTAAACGAAGGAGCTTCCTCAGAAGCTGCAGCCTTTTGTGCCTGCTTTTTGTCATTACACATTTATGACACTGAATGACTTAGAAAGGTTTAATACGTTATATTTCATCATAAAAAATTAGCTGATTATTTTTTTTTCCTCTATGGGGTTATTGAAAATTTACATTACCAGCATTTTTAACACCAGGATTAAAGCAGGTAGCCTAGCTCTAAGCTGTAAATGAAACAACTCCTTTGCTGATGAATATGCAGATTCAAAGGCTTTCTTGTATGACTGCAGATCTGAATGTTGTTCTTTGATTTCTTTGAGAATGTTGCCACCACTTCTCATTCAATCATAGAATCATTTGCCTCAAATTAACCTGTCCAAAGCTGACCATAGATCAGCAGAGGGCAGAGAGGAAAGGAGAAGCTGCCCCATAATTTCATCTTATTGCTGGCATCAGATGGAATTCACCTTTCTCGAAGGAGGAAGATGGTCCTTACTCATGAGCCAGCAGGGCTGATTGACAGAGCTTTAAACTAGAGTTGAAGGGAGAGGGGATAATATCAGGATTGCCTGTGACAAGCTGTGGGACAACTCACCAAGGTCAGAGGGACAGGATGCAAGTGAGGGCCCTCAGCCAGTGGCTCCAAGACACACTGGCTATGCCAGAGCACACTTGAAATCTTACAGAGATGAGCCAGGGGCTCCTGAGGAATTGCTTGACATGACTGAAACTTGGTGGGACGAATGACATGACTGGGGTACAGCTATTGATAGCTGTGGGGAAGAGACAGGGAAGGAAGAGAGGCCGGGGGTTGCCCTCTACATCAGGAGATGGGTAGAGTGTGAAGAGCTGTCTCTAAAGAATAGCCAGGAGCAGGTTGAAAGCTTAAGGGTAAGAATCAGAGACCAAGCCAAGGGATCTCGTGGTTGGTGCCTACTACGGGCCCAGTGAAGGTGAGCCCATTGACGAAGCCCTCTTGCTCTGGCTACAGAAGGCATTGCACTCACAGACTCTTCTCCTGCTGAGAGGCTACTGCCACCTCGACATCTGCTGGGAAAGCAGCACAGTGAGCTGTAGGCAATCCAGGAGACTCCTGGAGTGCATGGAGGATAACTTCCTACACCAGGTAATAGATGGCCCTACCAGAGGGGAGGTGATGGACCTGATGGGCACCTATGTGAGTGGGAGAGGGGAAAAAAAGTTATGCTTACCTCTGTACTGCTGTGATTCTGCTTATCACTTATAGATAAGCAGGTATCAGGTGTTACAGGGTGTTCCCACTCAGCCTGTGTATTCAGTAGAGGAAAAATCATGGAGTGGGACCAAAGCAAAGGAAACACACAGGCCATAGAGAGGACATCAAAAGGACAGTTTGATAGGAGGAGCGAAATCTATCCCATGTATAGCTATCTCCTGATCAAAAAAGTTGATTAATTCAGTCCATGGCACTGGGGAAGATTAAATGAGTCAAATTCACCGCAGTTTGCAAAGCTGCATTTCCCTATTCTTTCAGGAACATCTATTAGCTCTTAACCTGTTATGTATTAAAAAAAAAAAAAAAAAAAAGGAAGGAAAGAGAAGCAGGAAGAATAAAAGGAAAGAAAAAGAGTAGTGGCACTCTCTTCCCAGCAGATGCCATTCCAGAACAACCCAGCAGAGGACAGGCCACTCATACAAAATCACTGACCTCCTGGGGCGAAAATCCCCTTTGAAGAGCTGTGTCTTGGAGAAAATACAAGTATTCTCATAGCTGGAGACGAAGTCTTTTGGTATTTCAAGCACTTTCTGCAAATGCACTAGTGAAACCTCTCCAAGCATGGTAACAGCTCCTTAGAGGAATTCAAGGTTTCCCAGCAGAGATGCAGCTGACACAGCTATTTTAAAAGACAATGAAGATGAAAGTCAGAATGAATGTCAGGAATTTTTGGTAAAAGCATAAAAGCTAAAACTGTAAAGGAAAAATAGCATCCTTTAACAAGGGCAGAACCCTTAGAATTAAGTAGGTATTTAACGGGGCTCTTTTATAAGATTTATTATAAGATACAGAGACACCACAGCAAAGGTTGCAGAACAAAATCCTGAATACAAAAGAACTCAGAAAATCTGGAAGCTTTCACTATAACTGCATCCTTCCTTAAATGTTTTTAATGAGCCTAATATGCTCCCTATCTGTTCACAGAGTTCATTGCCACTGGTTGGTTCTGGAGCAACATGTACTGGAACACACAGAAAAGAAAAAAGCAACAGGGCATTTTTGGCCCACTCCACAAGTATAGTTATGCACAACAAAAGCTGCTGGAGGGAAGGAGATGGCCAGAAGCCGAAGGTAACTCCTTATGACTTCCCCAAAGCCCATGTTCAGCAGCATCTCTTGGGCAAGCTGGGAGGTGCATCCCGGGCTGAAATGGCCACGGCAGCCTTTAGCCACCAGTTTTACCTGTTTCCCCCATTTAGCCATTACACTCTTACATACCATGGCTTGTGAGACACCCCTTAGCAGGCACAACTCACTAGTGTCTCCCACAGCTCCTGAGGGGAGGAAATCACCTGCCAGACAGAGTAACACTTTGTCTTGGTACTCAAACTGCAGAGACTCAAGTACACCTTGGGGGAGAGCACTTAAAATCCCAAATTGCTGAATATCATGATTTTTCAGGGAAAACAACCTGACAGCAGGAGTTGAGAAGAAGCTGCAGCACACCCCACACAGATGCCAGTGTACCAAGGCATCCATACCCTGCACCATGTGTGCTCTTCTCCTGTGTGAAATAAGATACTTAGAACTCAGAAATGGGAAAACCAAGATGAATGGGTTTCTTTTTTGGTAAGTTTGGGGAATTAATTATTCATACTATCAACAAAGATGAAGTTGACTTTCTGTAGCTGATTCAGCACAATGTTTAGAAGGTTATGTATGACTACATTTTTAAGAAAAAAAAAAAAGAACATAGCAGAGGACAAACTCTTTCAGGGCATTTGTTACAGAGCAAGAATTCACACTAGTTACAGCTTTCATATTTTACCTCATGGTAATAAGTTTAACTTTAAAAGTGCTTACTTTTCCCTTACAGTAGCTGCATTTACATAATGTGATCAGGATGATGTTTTTATAGGCTTTTTGTCATTTTAAGAGCTCTTTCTAGGTGTTTTACATACATGACCTTATGTCTGCTTTGAGGTTCAAAGTAATGCGTTTCTCTTGTGATTCAAGTGGCTAAGAGCAAGGATCTGGTGAGTTGAGAGGGCTGGGATCATAGTTAAGCACTTAAAGCACTAACTCAATTATATTCAATATCTGCTTTTTTAATTTAAATTTAAATTTAACCAAAAATAACTTCACAAACATTATTCACAGCTCATAGAAGCTAAGAGAAAGATGAGTCCAAAAAGAATTAAAATGGAGTTTTCTATCCATTTTAATATGCTATTCTAGAAATTAATCTTCGTGTTGACAAAAGTGAGAGAAAAGGTGACTCAAATAGTATCTTCCTCACCAGCTCAGGAGGAATGTTCTTTTTTCCTTATAAGCAAACCAGGGAGAGAAGCCAACTGGTTCAGAGGCAGGACTTGACATCAAAGGAGAACAGCAATCACAGACTTACAGTGCATTTCAGAACGCCTATCTTTTTTCTTGAAGTTCTACCTTCTGAGGTGAATAAATTATACAAACTATTTTATTTAACTTAAACAACAGAATAAAGAAAAGCGAATTTCTGGTCCTGCAGACTATAAGAAAGTGTTTGAAAATCTAGCCTAGAGCAGGATGAAGTTGTCAGATTTTGGGCAGGGTTATAGCCCATGTCCCTTTCCTTCCCTGCCAGGAAAGCAGCTCCTTCATACTCCTGCAGCTCTCCCTTTTCTCAGAAATGTCCTGGTTCCCTTCCATTTCCACTTGGTCCACCCCCAAAACAAGCTCAACTCCCAGCCTGCTCCCTCTCTGTGTTTTCTGGGTCGCTGGCCCGGCACAGGATGACAGGCTGTGGACTGTCCAGAGCGCTCAGTGTGCTGAGTGATGCCAGAGGAGCACAAGCTGATTGGTTGATGAGAGGCTGCCAAAAAGGATGGGTAATGGTTGGGCTCTGTTTGCCTTCTCCTCAGGGAGGGCATTAGTAATCTCCTTTTCCCCTGCACAGTCACTGTTTTTCCATAAAACTCACAGTAACAGTGCCTTTTGAAACCTCTATATCAGTCAAATTTGTAGGGGGTGGGTTTGGGTTTTTTCTTTCTTTTCTTTTTTTTTTTCTTTAAGGTTTTCCCATGAGTACAAAAGCTCCTGGTGCAGGCTAGGGGGGAAAGGAGAAGTTGCCAGGTAGACAGACGTGTGCCTTTTTCCTTTAGAAAAGAACATTCTTTCATTACTTGATCTTGGGGGCCTGAGCCATGATCTTTGCACAGTCAGAATTGGGAATACTATTCACTATTGGCAGGCACAACGGGGAGAATGACACAAATCCCAAAGACAATATTAAAATGCCATAAAGTTCAGTAAAATGTGCATTTCATTTTTAACTCTTCTTTAGTTTTGCTAATGTGTTGGAGTTTCCTGTTGTTGTTGTTTTTATTTTTTTTTTTTTGCCAAATAAATTTTAGAACAACTTTTACCTGGTCGCTTTATCACTTATTTTTCTCACCTCTGTCATCTACCTCTGCAGTCATCACTTTCCAAAAACACTGCAGTGAAAGTCAGACACAAAATCAAATTACACATTATATTTTTATGATCAAAGAAATCTGATCCTTCAATAGCTCCTGATCAACTGCAATTGTTTGTGCTCTTTTCCACACACTTGAAATTTCATAGAAAAACAAAAAGCCAGCAACGACAAAAGATGAAAAGTATTCTACTAACGGCCTAGAGTTATTCAGGATAGATGGATATGAAGTGAATTTTATGAGGGAAAAGTAAAAATATTGCTCTTTACACGGACATTTTGAAGAGAAAAAGTAATGCAGCTGCTTGGTGGTTGAGAGCAAGCTCAGCTCTTGCTTGGAGCTCACTGGGGTTCCAGGCTTACAGGAGAGGGCTTTGGTCCCACAGTCACAAACAAATGCTGCAGGGAGCAAAGGGGCCCTTGTAGCAGATTAATGGAATCATAGCAGGGAAAAAGAACAGTGAAGCTCTGCCTGCTCACAGTGAGCCAGTCAGAGTGGGAAGACCCTGAAGAAGAAGGAGCAGGCGAGGTACCAGTGCGGCTGCAGAGCACGTGCCAAGAGGAGTCACGGTGCTGGAGGCATCGCTTTGCTGAGCACATCTCTTGTCCCTCTCCCTCACAGATGGCTCATAGCCATTGTCTGCCAGAACACTTCATTACCTTCCTATTAATGACTGCATCATAATTTCCACCTTGGAAATTATCCTTCCATCCCAATGGATCATTGTTTCAAACTGTTTCTAGTGTGAAACCTGGTACCTGTCAGGGTTTCTGCTTGATGGGAGATTGCTTTTTATAGCCACATGGTTAAGTCATTCCAGTTTAAAACAAAAAAATAAAAATACTTTTAGTATGACATTCACTGTCATGATAGTAAACAAACAAACCCCAATTTAAATCCCCCCAAAATTCCCCAACAGGTCAGTGTTTTTCAAAAAGATTCTTACTGTGAATCATCCTGTGCATCTCTCATAAAAACACATTTCTAGCACTTGACATGCACTGAGTCTGCTTAAAACATGTTACAGGCATGACAGGCAGTGTCCAGTGCAAAGTCAGATCTATCCTGTCTTCTAGTTCCAGTGAACCACAAGCCCATTTATGTTACCTCGTGTTGCGAGTAGCTGCATCGGGATCCTGTGTAAAAAGCAAATCCTCAGGAGCTAAGGCAGCACACTGCTGGCTTTAAAGGTGGATTTTGGCTAAAATCAGAATATCAGGATGATGAATATGACCCTAAAGCCATATGCTTGGAACGTATGAGTGATACATCTATTACTTGCATCAAATTTACACCAGGGCAGGACAATCAATTTCAATGGAATAGTTGTGATTTATGTCACTCGTCATTAGGCTGAACATTAGGCTCAGTTCTGTGCTATACAATGAATTTGCATGCCCTGGAGATGTGATACAAAAAGAATATGAATGACCAGGCAGAAAAAAAATCTTTGAGAGTTCTGTCGCACACCTTTCCCTATACCAACATTTTTCCTATATGAACACATGCAAAACACCTTGTTTGACACATTTTTAGGTGTGCTGAGAATGGAAAAAGAAGAGAAACTCAGTGAGAAACTGACAATTCAGTCCTAGCTTAGATAAGCAAACTGTGGCATATTGCATGAAATTCCAGGATTTCCCTTTGCTCTAATACACAGATTCCAAATATACAAATACATATAATATATACCACTTCTAGGGTTTCTGTTTCCTGTGACATACAGCCTATGCTGACCAGTAAATCCCCCCTACCTCCCCACTACGTGTGAATTCCATAATTCTTGCTAACAGCACATCAAATGTGAACTGCATTGTTCGAAGATTTTGTAAGCCAGAACCTATACGTATAAAATCACATCTGGATGTATCTCTGTTATGCAGAAAGCATATTAAAACTGTATTTCTTAACATATAAGCAGGACTTAGAGAATTCTAAGTATTTGAATAGTAGAAAGCAAAAGAAAGCACAGAAAGGTATCACTTAAGTTGGCATAATACAGAAATATTTTGAAGAGAAAGAAAAGCTTACCTGGAAAAAGGATATAAATACACAGTAGAGATTTAAATGTGTTATGTCTTTTAATGCTTTCACTAATAATGAAAAAAGTGAAATGGACTATTCCTGTATAATATTAGAATGAGTAGTTAAAGATATTCCTCAAAAATACCCTTACTACTAAAGATCTCTTGATACCTAATTTACTGCCCAGGATTCTGGTGACAGTATGAAGACGAGACACACTTATTTTTCATAACTGACTGTGAATTCAGTAGAGGATTTGTTCTGTGGATTTTGATATATGCTAAAGGGACAAACAAATAAGATTGGCATTTGCACAGTGTCATATATGCACAAAATCTGCAATACTGCTTTAACTAGTACCTAGGAAAAACCACTAAGGTTTTCTGAAATAGAAACTGTTGAATATGTATTAGTTGTTGAATAACATAAATTAGTACTCTTTGCAATGCATTTCAAAAGCATTATTTTCCTGCCTGCTAACAGTAACCACTTGGGATTTTCTTTTAAATAGAACAAACTTTCAAGTCAAAAAGACTGGCAGAAGCCTAAAGCAGCTTTAGAGCAAGGTCTATTTTAATTCATAGTGCAAGTACATGGTTGGTATAATATTTAAGAATGACAGTGCTGTCTTTCAGTCCTGCTGCCCAAAATACTTGGAAATATATCCTTTCAGAATACAGAGAACATATCCTCTACGAAGTATCCAGATAAATCAGTCCACCCTTGGCTGTAACTAAATGCTGTCTAGTGACTTGTGATCGACAGGGCTTTACCCTCTGACAGCCAGATTCATTGTTGGGACAGCAACCAATCGTCGGGTTTGACGACACGAGCCTAATCAAAGTTGGAGTATAAAAAGCCCCCTTGGAATATATAAGGTACACCAGTGTGGCAAGCTGTCTCTCAGATTGCATTTGCTTTCACGGATCTGTTTAGTACTGGAAGGGAAAGGGGGAGGGGGGAAAAAAAAAAAGAAGGGAAAAGTGCTGCACTGAATGTGAGATCATGCAAAAGCTAGTGCTCTATGCTTATATTTACCTGCTCATGCTGATTTCGGTTGATCCGGTGGCTCTTGATGACAGTAGTCAGCCCACAGAGAACGCTGAAAAAGACGGACTGTGCAATGCTTGTACGTGGAGACAGAATACAAAATCTTCCAGAATAGAAGCCATAAAAATTCAAATCCTCAGCAAACTGCGCCTGGAACAAGCTCCTAACATTAGCAGGGATGTTATTAAGCAACTTTTACCCAAGGCTCCTCCACTACAGGAACTGATTGATCAGTATGACGTCCAGAGAGATGACAGTAGTGATGGCTCTTTGGAAGATGATGACTATCATGCCACCACCGAAACGATTATCACAATGCCTACGGAGTGTAAGTAACCCTGCTGTTTTCGCCTCCCACTGCTCCTCCGAGAGAGTTGTCTCCCTGCTGTAGAGCCACACAACTCCTCCTCGGGCTCTCCCAACAGGCTGCTGGCTGAAGTCTGCTGGAGGGAGGGAGGAGAGAGTTATTTCTAAAGAATTTGAGCCAGGTTCAGATGACTGTGTTACGAGCTTTTGTTTTACTGTTCCTTTTCGGCTCCTTATAATGTGTGTGCCCTGTAGCACTTTGGATTTGCCCAATGCCTTAGAAAGCAAAGGGAGATCTGCAGTTTAGTTGACTTCGTTATCTGCAGCACCCGGGGCATTTCCTATCATAAATACAAAGCACAAGTGCAGCAAATGAGAGAGCTATATTTTTTGTGAGGGAGGTTTCACTGGCCAGTAATTTTAGAAGCAGAAGAAAACAGCAGAAATGTAGCTCAGAGCACTAGACCTACCTAACTGCAACACGTTATAGCATTTGCAAGCAGAGAGTTAAATTCTTGCTTCTCTGCTGACCCCATAAACTAGCACCACCCACCTCAGAGTTAAAACTATATATTTAAAGCAAATATGTGTGTAACAGCCTTAAATGTAAAAATGTCCACGCTCTAGCAATCAGCTCACGTAGTTGTGCCAAGGAAGAATGAAGGCATTTACTGAATGAGCAGATTCTGAGTTATCTTCTGAGTGCTAAACATCTGCTATGGCTCCTATCAAGTATCTTTTGCACAGCTAATACTATAGTATCTTATGTTCTTCATCAGCTAAAGTATTTGGCTATGGCAGCTGTTTTTTTAAATAACACTTATGAATATGATGACAAAAAGGAAAAAGATGACAGGACATATAAGGCATGTTAGCAGTCACAGATATCATTACATTATGCACACTGGAATAATATCAGCTGCTCTCACCAGCTGAAAATATACTCATCAATGAAAAAGTAACTTTCAGTGAAACTTTTCAAGTTATTAATTAATAAGATGAGCACTTAATAGCATTATACTACTGCAGTCTTATCACAAAGCTGAGGTCTGCCAGCAATTTTATTCCAGCCCTTTATGTCCAAGCCTTTATAACTATTTTTAGTCAAACTGCTACATAATTACAGTGACTGAAGAAAAGCCATTGTATTTCATTGCTCTGAGTTCATTTCCTACTTCTTATAAAAAGCCCTTGAGCTATTTTAAATGCACTAAAGAGACAGGTATCTTAAGTGATGAGATTTATGAATGTCAAAGCCCTGCACCATTTAGGATTAGTGCTACCCATTTTATCCTGGCATGGAAAGATATTGCCATGACTAGGTATGACAGCTGCATCACAGGCTACAGGAAGGAGGAACGAAGCACTGCACACATGACTTTCCTATAACATTCTTCAAATGCAAACAAAATGATCCTTATGTTAATCCTCTCCATTATTTTTTTCCCATTGAGAAATGAAATTTAAGTGTCTGTGCAGTTTGCCCAGTGCTGTATGCTGTGCAGCACACTGAGGCTATGTGGTAAATTAGAAATAGCTGGATCACCACACACGTGTTGAGTCAGCTTATGCAAAGTTGCTCTTCTGCATGCTTTATGAAGGTCCTCAAGGTGTGACTAGCAGAAGTGAGTAGGTGGGAGATGATAGCATAATAATTTTGTTGACATTCATTAAAGTTCCTGTAGAGTGTAAACCATAGAAAATGAATTAAGTTAAATCCACTTTGTTACTGGTACTCTTTACAACATATTGTAATATTTCCTCTACAGTTTGGAAGAAATTAGTCAGGTTTATTTATGCATTTTGTCTTGTTCCCTGTTCAGTAATCTGTTCTTTCCATTCATTTATAGCTGATTTTCTTGTACAAATGGAGGGAAAACCAAAATGTTGCTTCTTTAAGTTTAGCTCTAAAATACAATATAACAAAGTAGTAAAGGCACAATTGTGGATATACTTGAGGCAAGTCCAAAAACCTACAACGGTGTTTGTGCAGATCCTGAGACTTATTAAACCCATGAAAGATGGTACAAGATATACTGGAATTCGATCTTTGAAACTCGACATGAATCCAGGCACCGGTATTTGGCAGAGTATTGATGTGAAGACAGTGTTGCAAAATTGGCTCAAACAGCCTGAATCCAATTTAGGCATTGAAATAAAAGCTTTTGATGAGAATGGACGAAATCTTGCTGTAACTTTCCCAGGACCAGGTGAAGATGGATTGGTAAGTTTATTTAGAAAAATCTCATTTTATTGAAAAGCATTTAAGCAATGTTTTAAGGATAAAATGGATGCATTGTTTATGGAATGGAAGATGAAAGTCCTGTATATCCAATTCTTTCATTCTTTGCTCTCTGATCATGCCAAAATCAATAGTGTTCCTCTGCCTCTGTTTCCTTATTTAAAAAAAAATGAGAGAAATTGCAGTATTTCAGAGGGATGTTGAGAGGCATTAACTAGAAAAGTTTTTGGTAATGACTGGTGGATGGTACTAACAAACAACATTGTTTTCAAATTTGAGAGCAAGTACTGCTTAATAAGTAGTTACTTTATATAAAGCTAAAAGAACAGTCATTGTATTCTTTCACTGATAAGAAAGATGCCTCCAATACTGCTAAGAAAGCAAGGCAGTTTCTCCCTACTCTCTATGCTTGTATTTTATATTAATAACAGCAAGAATTATATGTTTTTGAAGGTGAGAATAGATCTTCTTCATAATGTTAAGTTCTGTACCTTTCAGTATGTGATAGAGTGCATCATTCCACCTATTAGAAATGTTTGAATGGATAAATTCTGCTTGAAACAATAAACAGTGATGAGAAAGCCTGAAAGAACTAAGTGGGTTTCTTTTTCTAAGTATAGATAAACAAACTAAACCTGAAGTGTGTCAGTTAAACTACAGCATTTTCCTTGCTATTTGTTCCTGCAAAACACTAATCATCTACAACCTATAAAAATTCCTAAACTTACCACAACCAAGTAATTTCTCCTTTTGAATAAAACATAAAGAATATTATTTTACTTTTACTTCTGTGCAGTGGATGAATCTGTTGATCACAGAAATATAAAACTATTTAGGTTGGAAAAGACCTTTAAGACCATTGCATCCGTATTTATGTAGTTGTGTAATGTTTAACTTCACAGCAGTACAATGCAATTAAAAAGAACTTAAAAGAAAAATTCTGTGATATCTTAATTGTACATCCAGTATAGATGTGGATCTGCTACACTAGAGAGAGACCAGGTGGATATCATGATGAGGAATGTCCTCACCACATCCATCCATTCAAATGATGATACCTGTGGGTAACCCATGGCTATCATCATCTATAAATAAGCATTTCAGTGGCAGAGCAGGGTTAAAAGCACAGCTGATAACAGGAGAGGAAATTTTTCTTCTCCTTCCTCCAGGTCCTGCTACAGGGATGTTCCTCTCACCAGCTACCTCCCCATATCATTTACCTTTGGGAGGAGTGTCTCCAGCCGCTCCACAGTTTGCAGCTGTAAGGGCAGGTATTTTGGAAGAGAGAAACCTGTGTAACAAAGTTAGCTGGGCCATTAAGTACCACTAAGGAATGGTCTTCGTGGGATGGCCTGGTTAGTGCCAAACCAACACATGGGGCTGGAATCAGTGTGTGGAAGGGAGGAACTTTGGGAAAACTTGTGATTGTGAAGGTTGCAATTTCCATATAGTCTCAGTTGGTGCCTGTGGAAACACACCTCCAGTAGGAAGCATGTGGCATAGAGATCTGCCAAAAGTACATTCCTGGCCCCAGGACTCTTCCAGGAGTCAAAATATTAGCTGCCCCTCCAAATTCATTCAGTCATTCAAGCATGCCAGCAATTAAGGAGTAAACTTTGTCCTCCGTGATCTCAACAAGAAACCTTCCTTGATATCCAGAAAGCCTGAATTCAATATGATTTAATGGAGAGAATTTCAGAAGGACTCACTAAAACTCTTATTATGAAATTTAAAACAAACAAACAAAACCAGCATTAAATGTAAAAAATCCAGCATCCTCCAAATTTCTGAAATGTTTCTACAGCAGGTAACAGAAATGATTTGGTACTGAGATAATAGTGATTTCAGGAACAAATATGTCTCAAAGCTCTTTATAAAGAAACAGCAGGAAAATGCAGAGATAAGTGTAACACATTTGCAGGAGGTCCAAGTTTTTTTTGCAAACTTGATTTCAGAATATTAATTTGATACGCCTGCATCTGAAATCCTATTTATTCGCGTGTTTTTACTGAACTTACGTTTACCTCAGTAATGATTCCAATTCCTTCTCGTCTCCTCACAGAACCCATTTTTAGAGGTCAGAGTTACAGACACACCAAAACGGTCCCGCAGAGATTTCGGTCTCGACTGTGACGAGCACTCCACGGAATCCCGATGTTGTCGCTACCCGCTGACCGTGGATTTCGAAGCTTTCGGGTGGGATTGGATTATTGCCCCTAAGAGATACAAAGCCAATTACTGCTCCGGAGAGTGCGAGTTTGTGTTTTTACAAAAATACCCCCACACCCACCTGGTACACCAAGCCAACCCCAGAGGTTCAGCAGGCCCTTGCTGCACGCCCACCAAGATGTCCCCCATAAACATGCTGTACTTCAACGGGAAAGAACAAATCATATACGGCAAGATCCCGGCCATGGTTGTAGATCGCTGCGGGTGCTCATGAGATCCTCGTCAGACCCTCGGAAATTGTGGAAGCTACCAAAAAAAAAAAAAAAAAAAAAGAAAGAAAGAAAGAAAAAAAAAAAAAAAGGAAAAAGTTATACCCCCTCACCAGTCTTTCAAACTGTGAAGTTACGTACACCAGGCATTGCCGACCTCCTGCGGGCTGTATGATAGGCTATCGTACAGATTTAGTGCAGCACCAGCTACAGAACATGAACTAAAGGACTATAGAGTTACCTGACGGCTGGTTTTGAGCCAGCAAAAGAGCAAAGCTACAATCAAAATCACCGGATTTAATGCAGGAAGTTCTTACATTATGAGGGAATCAATATTCAGTTATTTGGATGCAAATTTATATGCAGGTTTCAGTACACGTTGGTAATCAAAAGCAAGCTCCTTCTCATCTGAGGACAGAAGGAGTGGGCTTTTAAGTTCATTTCTTCACAGCTTCACTTAATATCATATTTACAGGAAAATATATACTGGTAACCTATACACCACTACACAATACCACCAGAATCATCCTTAAACACTTGAATATATAGTGCAGACTTGTGAAATGTATCAGATGAAATTCCACATAAATGGACAAATCCTGAAATTAGGGATGGCATAGTGTATTTAGTGTGTTTCCATTCCTTTTTCTCATTAGTATGTTAGTAATCAATGGCAATGGTGCTACATAAGCAGGCTGAGTAAATAGAAAGATAGTTATACAACTGAAAGGATTTAGGCTTAATAATGAATTTGCCCTATCCTCAGGTACACTACTCAACATTCGCAAGAAATAGATATTTTTTAAATGAAAAGGAATAGTTTTCTAGATGTAGTAAAACAGAAGGCAGCAGAGAAGTCCAACATTCAAATTGCAATCCCACATTTTAACCTGCCTTTGCAACATTACCATTTGCACTATGGTAAACCAATGCAAATATTTGGTTGCTACAGATATTGTTTAAAAAACCACTTTGATATAACTGACTTGTGTAATATGTATGCATCAATATTTTGTAAATAAATTTTTATTTTTTAATCACTGTTGGTATATGTTCATCACAAGAAAAGAATGACTTTAACCTGTACTTTAGTTTAATAAAAAACCCAATATTCTTTTCATAATATAATTTTCTGGATTTTAACACAAATAATATGTAGGAACAATGCAACAAAGTAAACCATATGCTGAGAATTACTACATTTTATAAATTTTTTTACTTTGGTATGAGCCATCTGTGATAAATGATGGGTGTTGACACGTTTATAAGGTTCTTTGGGTTACTGTTTTTATGGTCATTTTGATCAACAACTGAATTTCCATACTTTGAATGTTATGATGATACCACAAAAGATTGCTATTAAATGCATTTTATTATATTTAAAAGTTTGCAGCAAAGTATTTTCTGTATTTGACTAAAAATAGTATATGGACTTCCACAGAAATTCTGTATATTTTCCTTATAGTAAAAAATAGTTAATTGAAATTAAAAAAAAATCTACTTCCTATAAATTCCATTTCATTTTACATATGAAATAGAACTGATAAACCAGGTGTTTGTTAAGAAAACACAACCACTGTTAAAACATCTTCATGTCAGTGTGATGCACGTTTTTGTTATATTCCAAAATTCAGTTTTGAATTTTCCTTTGTGTAAAACCACCCTAAAATTGCAAAAATGCTTGATTTTCTTTCCCTTCCTCTTTTACATATTTTCTGCCTAGGTCGTAAATATTTTGTATTGATTTTTTTTTACTTTTTTTAAAATTGTATGTAAGGACATTAAAACAAAGTTTGAGCGATGAGGTTTGAAACTTGAAAGCAAACAGATTTTCTGCAATTTCTTTTGAATGATTAGGAGTTCTGCTAAAGCTGTGCCCGAGCATGAAGCAGATGTTCAACTTCTCCTGATGCAGTTCATCAGAGCAGGTCTCTGGGGCCCTTAAATACACTTTCAATTTAGTTTCCCACAAAACACCATCAATTTAAACAAAAATCTAAAAACTCGTGGAATGAACACTCTTGGTGAAGCCACAAGAAGTAAAAGTACAACACGATTCCCCTCTCCATAAGACAAAGTTACAGAATTAAGAGAGAAATGCTTCGTTTGCTGAAGTTAATGGCAAAACTTCCACTGGCTTTAAAGGGAGACCAGCATTTTACCCTTTGACTTTTAACTCGTGACATTCAGGCACCAAGTAGTCCCATCCTGGCCATATGAACTATCAATAGCATCTCCTTACACGAGGCTCTTCAACCATTCAGAGACTTCAAATTAACTTCCATGGTATACCCTGTAGCAGGACATTCATTAGCTTTAATTGGGTCAGTTCATATAGCAACAGCTGCAGAGATGCAGGAGCATGAATTTTGGAGTTGATAGCGAACAAAATGTATTCCCAGTCTGCACCACAGTCCTCTTACAACACCTGCAGGATTATTTTTACTCACGATAGCTAAAGTGAAGCTAATGCAAATTCAGTTACCCCCATATAAGTGACATCATTGGCTGCCTAGTAATAACTGTGCCCCACACAAAAGCAGTGCATAAAAGATGGAATTATTTTTTTTCCTAGAATCAGTGAAAAAAAAAATAAAAATTAAACCAAAACCAAGAAAATAAGTAGCGTGAATTCCAAAAAGCATCTACTCCAACCAGCATTCCATCATGATGTTCAGACAAACTTTATTCCATGGAAATTTTATGCAGTATGTGTCCTTTATATTTTGCCAAATTTGAAATTACCATATAGCAGTCCTGGCTCCCATGTTTTTAATATGGACCTCACATACAAGTGGCTACTCACAAAACATGTGCTGGGCTTTGATCTTATTGATTTTACAAGCTGAATGATTCATGGTTAATGTGCTTATTGACAATCAATTTGAGATGTCAATGATTCATCCTACTCTTATGATTGCATCCTAATATTTCCAAGGCTCTGGTCCCAGAGACTTCAGCAGCATCTGTGAGTGCTTCGTGTGGCTCTCAAATCTCACTGTTAGGCTCTGTATTCAGAATAATGAAAGTAGGCAATAAGGATAATTTCTGAGAAATAAACAGCATCATTTCCTTGCCTGGCATCCTAAGAATCCCACAGGAATGAACCAGGTAGAATCCAGCTTTTCAAGGCAGTGTTCAAGTGCCCCAGGATGCATATGCACACCTGCAGCAGGGCAGTCCCTCATCTCGATTTTGCTTATGCTCTTCCTCTTGGCTCTACTGCGCAGTTCCTTCCCTCCCAGCATAAGCCAATTCTTTTTCAGTGCTCTTCTACCCCTATCTCTTACCCAGTCCCAGTTACACTGTGGTTCAAGCAGCATTTCCCTCCCATTTTTCCCAGCATTTCCCATCCCAGCCAATGTCCATCCCCAGCACGCTCCACGCTCTGCCCCACAGCCCCTTTCGCAGGGGGAACAGCCCCCCTGCAGCATTGCTCTCCTGCCCTTTAATTAGATCCAAAGCATCCTGCTTCTGCTGGATGCTGTGGTTAAAGGGGAAACCTTCCAATATGCTCAATGCAGCCTTTGGGGAATTTAACAGCTGAACACAGAAGTCATCACCACTAAGCGTAAGTGCACTGCAATTTTTCACAGATGTACTGCTTTGCTAAACATGAACAGATTTCAAAAGGAAGAACCAAAGGCCAAATTCATTCATAGCTGTAGGTAGCTTTTCCTCAATTCTGTAGAGTCTAGGTTTGGGGTTTGTGGTTGTTCTTCAGGGGTTTGGGGTTTTTTTGAAGGGTTTTTCGGGTGGTTTCTTTTTTAATCAGAAGGGTTATTGAATTGACTCATTCTTGGATCTGAATGATCTCTTTTGGCTAAATGTCTCAAAAAATAAATCTCCCTGAGACTAGGCTTGGACAGTTCAGTCCAGGCAGAGATATTTTGTTAAAGCTACAGCAAAACAGAGCAGAGTATTATAATCTGAAGTTCTGGATGGACAAACTTAATAACCAAATTATCCCACCTCAACTTATAAATTCAGTGAATATTAATTAAAAAAAAGTTTATAATTAGCATATTACAGAAGGCACTAAATAGAAGCTTTACATAACAAGTGTCTTTCAAAACAACAATTTACCTATGTAATTCAGCAAAAATGTAATGAAAAACCTTAGTTATCTGCTTTAATTGACCTAAGTTAGCTGCGTGTTTGCACTTTAGCTTTCTCCCAACTATGTTATCTACAGAAAGTAGATACCTATACATTGATCTTGGCAAAGAGCTACTCAGTAAATTATAATGCAAATGCATTTGCTTTTCTGTGCAGTCCTCCCCTGTAAGAACTAAGACCATAACTCTCCCTTGAAATGCAAGTGTAACACGTTTAAATTCATAAAAATAAGATGTTAACAAGCTCTAGAAACACTAAAGCACAAATTCTCTCTCCTATCTAGTTTATAAAAGCCCTGATGAGATACAAAAGAAAAACTTAAGTCTGCAGGCCAAATTCTGAATTTGAATAGGCAAGAAGTACAGCTCTGTTCACTCTTGGCTCCTTCTAAATAATCAAAACAAGTGATAGTGCTAACATCTGTTGTAGCAATCTTCCAGAAAAAAGAAATGGAGAAGTGCAAACATGCAGTTGATTCAACAGTGAACTACTCCAATTAATCACTAGGTGTACTGATAAATTAAGCAGAATCAATCTCTTCGGTGGCTGGACAGGGTGAACTTAAGGGATGAAGAACTACTACAGGGGATATTCTACTGTCTGTTCTCAGTGCTCTAGAAGTATAGATGAGAACAAACCTTGAAGCTCTCTGTAGATGAGGTGTCAAGATCAGCAATAAGCTTCGCAGTTGGCGTAAATCTGGGTGATTTTCACCAGCATTAGCCACTAAGGCTTTCTGAGGCTACAGAAAAGACTGTTCCTTTTCTTCAGAAGTCAACATAATTCACACTGCATATGCTTTCAATATAATACTTTTCAGAGAAAGTAAAAAAGCTTAGTGTCCATGAGTCAACCTGTGATGCATCAGTTCTTAACCTAGAGGCTCTCCAAGCTCTGTATCTAATTATGCATCAAAACCAACTAGCAGCCCTTAAAGCTATTACCTTTTCTCCCTATAGAAATGTCTTTCACTTACAAGTCAATAACCAAGTTTAATTTCAAACCTGTTGCTTTTCTTTTATATTTATCATACTACCATGAGCCTGTAAAAGTAAGGCCAAACCCTCTTGAAGAGCTAAAAGGATTCAGCTCGAATGAATCCCACCTGTGGAAAGGCAGAGGGACAAGTCCTGGTTCAGCACCATTTTTCATGTTACTCCTGATGAAGGACGTATGGCCTTTGGGTGAGAGCTGGTTAGGATCTCTGGGCAGGAAAGAATAATAATGCTTGGTTTTGGCAGTAAATGTACGTTATGTTTCACCAGTAGAATTAACAAGAGCAGTTAAAGATTATGATGGTATGCAAAGAATACAGGAGAAAGCATTAAGGAGGCATTACCTGGTAGACATCTTTCACAAAACTTAAAAAAAGGCAATTTGGGAAACAACTGCAACACAAACAGGACAATATAGTGAAATCATGTAAGGTATAACATTCATTTTAAAGCAGTTATGCAAAGGATGGTCTGCTTCTATGTGTTCCAAGGAGACCAGTATAATATAAAAATTAAAACTTAAAGGAGTTAAATAATTGATAGGATGAAACCAAGGCAGCAAGAAAGATTTTATCTTCCCACATCCAGGATGATACTGGAGGCATTTGCTGAACTTTTACTTCCTCTACCTTCAGAATGCTTAAACTTAAAAGTTCTGCTCTTTGCCAAAATTAAAAGATGTTTTAAAGTAAACGTAATTTAAGCATAAGATGTTACATCATAATCTGAATATGTAGCAATCCAAAATATAATTGCTCATGATTTGGCTAATAGGTTGCAGTTAAGGTTCATGAGTCATGAACTCCTTCTGCAGAAATCCTTATCAACTTTTCATCTAGGAGAGAAGCAATTATCTTCCCAACCAAGCAACAGTACTAGGGAGACAGCACTGCCAATTCAATGCCATAAAGCACCCTGAAATAATGCTCTTTCTTAAGGATCACACACCAGAGCATGAAGAGCAAAGACTTTCATTAGGCTTTAGCATCAGTGCATTCGACTAAGAGATTTATTCTGATTTCAGTCAAACAGCAATCTGCTCTCCTACTAGCATTTTCATCATCATCACTTTTCCTGTTTTGTTATTCACCCAATTTGGCCACGCTGCCATATGAAAGAGCAAAGCTGAACACCTGGCTGTCCCACATTATGGCATCAGGTTGCAGCTTCGCCTCGCGCACAGCGCCGGGTGGTCGGAGGAGCGGAAGGCCCGTCACACACATGCCTTCAGGCTGAGCTCAGCTGCCCACTGGATGTGCTGCATGTGCAGGGCACAGCCCAGGTACTAGCCCAGGGAAAAATGCCCATTGCTTCACTGCTGTAGGTGACACCTACCACAGTTTGCTGCTGGTGGGCCAGAGGTTTCTGTTTTGATGTGCTGCTCACCCATCACAGGGCAGGACAACAATCTCATACCACTGTGTGCCCAGAGGTACCAAGAGCATGGGTTATTCCAACTGACAGGAGCATAAACTGATCATAGTTGAGTCTTCTAGAGAGAGATTATTCTCAGAGCACATCAAAACTGGGCTTTTCCCCAGTGCAGAAGCCTCCCTCTCACCACATCACAACCTGCAGCCACAGCATCGGAGTTTTATACACTCACCTGCAGTCAGATCTCACGGATCTGAGTCCTCACAACACTATATATCAACAGCTGCCAACAAACTTGATACATCAAATAATAATATTTATTTAACCTGGTTTTTGCTACCTGGCACCCATTCAGACAGCACATCCCATTTACACTTACACCATTTTCCTAGGGAGATAGAAAAGGCAGCTACCCAAAATATTTTCTTCTGAGGCCACTGTGTTGTCTTTGACATAATCTCAGGATACTTGCCTCACCTTTTCTTTGTTACCTTTTATGTACAGCTTATGGCTTATTCATTTATTAATCCACTCTTTTGTACTGATGTATTTTCAGTTCTACAATACCTTATCAAAACTGAAAATATTATTAAAGCATCCTCACAGAACTCTTTTGGTTTCTAAGAGCATCTTACTCTTCTTGTTCCCAAACAACTGTCTCAACTTTTTTTATCAACTCAGACTCAAGCTCTAGTTGCAACCAAATACTATGCCCAAAGGTGATTATCACCTTAGGTTTCTGTGCTTGTCAGAAATTAATTCTGTTATTTAAAAAAAAAAGAAAAAAAAAAGAAGGAAAAAGAGTTTAAAAGCTCCTACTTTTTTTCATGAAAACTTTCACGATAAAGTTAAAATAGTGCACAGAGATTTTTGGATTCCAAGGAAAAGAGTATTCATGAAAAAAAACATAGTGTTTTAGTACTTTATCCTCATAAAAAAATAACTTCTGAAGGGATTTACTGATTCATATTTTAAAATAGCAGTCTTAGGAACATTTTAAAAAAAATCCGAAAAGGTATTTTTCAGTAAAAGAACTTTTCCATCTTAACCACAATTTTTAGCAAGGTATTGGTCTGTGAACAGATCCCACAACAACTGGTGCCTTTTACCACAACTTTCTTCTCACCACACTGAGATTCCTCATGCCTCACTTCTATCAGTGGGCTTGGGTGAAGACCACTGGCCTTTACAAAACCCTTCAGAAATCTGTAGCTGTCCTTGACTGCCCCCTTCTTTACATCTCCCACTGCACTTGTACAACATCTCATCTGACTAGAGCTGCAGTAATCGTTCCTACCACATGAACACAGATGACAATTGTCTTCCCCCCCCCCCCCTCATTTTGAGTGCATCTCCAAAAAAATTATGCCTATAGAAGGTACAGCACAATCCTCAGCATCCTTTATCTGGATTAGATATGGCTAAACTTCGGACCTTTAGCTGAAAAACAACCAAAAATTGGTTCCACGAATTTCTCTTGACTGTGATTAAGAAGGAGCTTAGTTACAACAAAATGCAATTACTCAGTTTTGGCTACGCAGCCTTCGCAAGGCTTTTCCAGATCCGCTCCCACGGACCCTAATTCTGGTTTGGAAGCCAATTGTTCCTTGGCAGTGTTGCCATGGATCTCACTCAGAGATTTAGCAACACATTCTCCACCAGCTTACAGCAAACACCAATGTCTCTGGCTCACCCACAGCTTGCTTATACCACAGTTTGCGAGTTATCCATATTAGATCCTGCTCTTTACAATGTCAGGGAGGGTGGAATGCTGTGCCACTTGGGACAGCTCTTGCAACTATACCTGATACTGCATTTTCACAATAAAAAGTGCCTCAACACAAAGCCATATCTAGTGTAAAACATGCAGGAGGAATTAGGATTCTCCAGGCATTTGCAAAGCCACTGGTATGAAACTGATGTCTCCCACTAAGGGAGACATCATGGTGGGCATCTGTTACGGAACACAGAACCAAGAAATGAGGAAGCCTTGTTTAAAGAACTAGATGAAACCTCACAATCCCAGGTTGTTATGGGGTCTTTAACCACCCCCAGCACCTGCTAGAAGGGCACCAGCAATCCTAGAGATTTCTGGAGGTTGGCAGAGGCAGAGGTGGGATGTGCAACACAAGAGACTTTTCGCTGGCTCTGCTACTCACACCTGAATAGGAGTGGGATGACCCAGCATAACTGTTTTGTTCTAACCCAAACCATTCTATGATCCTATGGCTATGAGACAGTAGGGCAAGGGGAACAAGGGAAGCAAAATAACAGAGAAGAGCAGCCCTGGGCTTTGGGCTTGTTTCATCAATGGACTGGTGGGATCATGGTGGAACGGTGCCCTCACAGGGGAAGGGACCCAAGAGAACTCACTGATCCCTGTGGACAATCTCTGCACAACCTGCAAATTATCCCACCTAGTTTGCAGAAAGGGAATTTTCTATTAGGTAAGAGTTACTACTATCAGTGTTGGACAGCAAAACAGAAATTAACCACATAACAAACAAGGCAACTTGATATTTTGACAGCTGTTTCTTTGGCTGCAAAATTTCTGGGTTCTTTCTTGCAAACTCAAGGAGGTAAAACTGATGTTTGAAGTCAGTGAAATGATTTTAAAACTCTTCTGTTAGAGTATTGTTTTGTATGTGCTTCACCTGTTCAAGAGTGCTTTACAATTGGAACAAGAATGAAACTGGAAAATTCAGCTAGAAACAGATAAGTTCAAAGGGAATAATTTCAAGGACAACCTTCTGTCCCTTCCTTGAGCCAAAGCATGAAGTTTTCATGTCTAGAGCAGTTCCCATCCATCCATGCAAGTATGACAGGACAATATCAGAACACCAAATCCCACAGTTCTCATTCCATGAAAGCATCCCTTCAACCTCACAGTATTGCCTTTATAACCTTCACCACCATCAGACCTTTTATTTCACAAATCACAAGGTATGTAGACACTTATAGCCAGTTCTGTGGGAAAATAAAGGTGAATTTTTCTTCTGTAATTGAAAAACACCATAACAACAAGGGGAAAAAAAATCCCAACCCACATCAACACCCAAATCAAAGCACAGCATAATCAACCCTTGCTTTCCTAAAGGGTTGTAAAGCTTTGGCAAAAATCAAGGTTATGTAGCATTAACATGGAAATCAGAATCAGGCACCTTGAATTGCCAATGTTTTTGATTATTACTGCAATGATGACAGAAAAATAAGTTTTTACTGGATCTGAAAAGCCCCTGTTCCACTGGTTCTCCTACTGCACTGAAGCATCTGGCTTTAAACTTGTATTCAATAGAGAAATAGATTTTACATTCTACACAAAATGTAAGTTTGTAAGCATCCTACAGATAATATCCAGAAGGTCATATGAAAAAAGTGTAATCAATGTGAAAACCAATCTCCATCTTGCACCTAAAATTATTATTTCTCTAAAATCAGGCACATACTATCTCCAACAGGATGATAATTTGAAGACTAACACCAATAACTTGGTAACTTTTCCTCTGGGACTTGAGAAGGTGACATATGGATGGAACAGCATCTTTTAAACTCTCCTGGCATTAATACTCTCTACCGTAAACTACAGGAAAGAGGAACAGTGCATTAATATTTTCAAAAAGGCACCCATGAAATCACCCTCTTCAACCCAAATGTTGAATAAATTGAAAACAGACATTTTAGATAGTTAAGTCTAACACATAGATGCCAGTCAGAAGCAACTACATCTCTGTGTCAGAAACCACAACTGCCTCAGCCTTGTTATCCCTAACATCAAATCTGTCCTACAGAGGAATAACTACCCAACACAAAATTCTCTTGGTCCTTCTTCCCTTTTACTTAACTATGCTGTACTGCTGGTTTTTGTTTTGGTTTGGGGCTTTTGTTTGTTTGATTGATTTTTCTTTTGTATGTGTTTGCATTTTTGTTATTTAAAAAACAAATGGGGAAGCCTTCTAAATTCTGTATTTCTTTTCTCCTGGAAGAATGCACTCTCAAGCTATGGGATAACTCTCCTGATAAAGTACTACCACCTAATATGAATAAATAATTGCATACTAATTGGGGTAATGAGAGAATGGTATAACCTCATTCACCAGCTAGGAGGAGGAATCTTATTTTCATCTTTTGTTCAAGTTAATTTTTAAGTCTTCTCTCACCATTCATCAGTGGTGCAAGTCATGAGATTCCCAACAAGTCCCCCAACTCTGTGAGCTGTGTGGACTTCAGACAATAAAGAAAGTTATGCAATTTATTTTTTTTTTAAACCCCACTGAAATGCTTCAGTGAATTTTTTGAAGTCTTAACTATGTTCTTCAATCATTTTTTGTTTGGTTGTTGCTGGTTTTTTAAAAAATATTTAACCTTTTACAATACTGGTTGACCAGCATGAATAACTGGAAGAATTACTGGCATTATTATTCTTAAAAAAAGTCATAGAAATATTATCTTTTTTCCCCCTCTGCCCAGATGGTCATATTTAAGCAAAGAATAAAACAATGAATAAAATCCCCTTGGACTCAATAACAAAATCCTGGACTGGAATCTGAATTTCATGACCATTATTTTGTAAGTGAGACAGAAGTCTTCAATTCCAGATTTCAGTTGTGCTAAAATACTCAAAGCCATCTTTATTCTATACATGTGGAAAGAATGTAAGAGAATATTGCCATTATGATGGTTTGCTTTAACACACTACAGAGATTACTACAAATAGATGCATTTTATCCCAGGAATTTAGTTAGGAATACCAGGAAACCTACATGAGCAAATGGATGGAAACACAAACATTTATTTGAACTGCTATTCAGAAACCTGAAGTCTAGATTTCTGGTTTGAGTTCTTTGTATACATGTTCTTACCCATTTTTCCTTTGACTTTGGCTATATATGTTAACAACAGAAGTTTCCCTCTCACTCTCAGGAAAAGAGTGGAATTTGGCTGCTCGAAGTTCAAATTTTTAGTTAGAAATTTTTAATACTTTTTTATATTTCACATATTTGTGATTAAAGGACAATCTGACTGGGCATAAACCTTTAGGTGAGTAAGTGGCTTTAACATAAAACTTTGACTTCAGCATTATTCTATGGCCTCATTCCTGCTTAAGAGTTCAACAGAGCAGGCTATAATTTATAGTAAATCACACTTAAGACTACAGAATTCTGACAGTTTTACTCCTGTGTTGTTCAATGCACTAAGTGACCTTATCATGAGGCTGTTGACCTGGCACCCTTGAGAAGTACAGCAGATTTTTCTCAGCTAATGCATGGCCTCACTCAGCAGTGCAGGGCAGGCTTGCTCTCAAAAGGGCAGCACAACAAACCCATGTTCCTGTTACCCTAACTAGTGCTACACAAACAAAGAAATGAGAAAGACACATCTTATCAGCTTAAATAAACACTGTGAGAAAATTAGGATAATGTGAATTTGTCACTCACAACTCTCGTTTGCACTAAAACTGTCCATCACACAGCAGAATGATTACTCCTTAATCAAAACCATAATTAGTTGCGTATTTCAAGGATATATTTTTCACATCATTGTGAGCATGAACTCTGACTGCCACAGGCTGGGATACACATGCACTCTGACAAAGGGATACCCTGTTATCTTCCGTGCCGCTGCTCAAAAACTCCAGATTGTTGCCAGATGCTAAAGGATGGTTTGTACTAATGACAGTAGAGCCATATGAAGTACTGTACAAAGAAATATAAACATAATTTAAAAGAGCTGATTTGACAATAATAATCCATTTCCCCGCTGAAAACAAAAAAATATTAGATACATAGATTTTGGTTCATATACAGAAATTAGAAAGTCCATCCTCACTAAATGTGTACTGTAGATACAAGTATGCATCACCATCACAAGATGGCACTAACAAAAATAACCTTAATGAAAAAGTGAAGTGTAAAAGAGCTCCTATATCCAGCTGAAGATTTCACAATGAAATTAGGAGAACCCTATACTAATGGTACAGTCACCGACAGATTTTTCCATCACTCTTTTCAGGAAACCCAGCACGAAATGCTGAGATCTGGAAATGTACCTCCGGCTATGGCAGCTGTTCTTAACCCCACCAGTGGAGTTATGAAATTTGAAGCAGCAACCTTTATGTTACCCTAATTCACACTTTGATTCCTAGCTAACTTTTAAAACAAAACTATGCAAAAGTCTTCCTTCAAGACTAAATCACAAAAACATTTGAAACTGTCGTGACCATAGGATGGTGAAAGGTAGGTTAGAAGATAATCCATGCTCCAGACTTGCTCTTTTTGGGTGACTGTGACACTGGGCATACACAAGCAGCCTCTCATCTTCCTGCATTTTGTGGTAACACACTCAATGTTTCCCTGAGACAACAGGTGATGAACTGATTATAACCCCCCTTCTCTGCACTGCTGGGGGGAGGAGGTACATAAAATCATGAGAGAAGCTAAGCCTGGGAAGAAGGGAGGTTTGAGGGAAGGTTTTTTAGGATTTGATTCTAATTTCTCATTATCCTACTTTGATTTGATTGGTCATAAATTAAAACCTCATTTCCTCAAGTCCAATCTGGTTTGCAATAATGGGTGAGTCATCTCTCCCTGTCTTTATCTTGATCCACGAGCCTTTTGTTATATTTTCTCTCCCCTGTCCAGCTGAGGGGGGCAGTGATAGAGCAGCTTTGATGGGCACCTGGTGTCCAGCCAGGGTCAACCCACCACACTCACACAGCATAACTTAATAATACCACAAAATTTATACAACCCTAGAGAAATAAAAATTAAATAATTTCTCCAACTCCTATGTGCACTTAGAGAATATTTAAGATTTGTGAGCTTTGACTAGCTCTATACTTCACTAAATTAGGTTCATTCTACTGGATGCACACACTGCTATAGCAGAAGGATCCTACATCACTGAATGCCTTTGAGAAAAAAAAATCCCTACTGAATGAGAAACTTAGAATACCTTAAGTGTTTCAGTGAGGATACATCAGTGATGGGAATACAGTGTTTGCTTTTGAAAGTACTATTCCAGAAGGTGAACTGACTTGAGAAGCAGTAGGAAACTGCAATACTCTAAAACATTTCTTTTTTTTTTCTTTTTTCTTTTTTTTTCCCCACCCTCCTTTCTCCACCATCAATATGGTTTACAACAGCCTATTCTGTAGTGCCAATGTACTGGTGTGCAATAGGAACCCCAGCTGTGGAAGTCCAACTTCCAAAACAAGTAGCTAAATCACAGCAGGGGCAAGCCCAACACTGTACCTTGAAGTGATACATCTACTCTGAGCATACTGTGGCAAAGATTCCTCCAGGATTTTCACTCCTTTGTGATCTGGATAAAAGCTGCCAGGGTGTTTTCACTGAGACTCCACATCACCTCAAAAGAATGCTGTCAACACCTAATCTCATAGCACAGAGTGCCAAACATTTTACAATCTGTCCTGTTTTCTGCAGCTCTTTGTCACCAGGTGATCACCATCCTATATTCAACTGGAAATTCAATTTCCACCCCTAGAGCTAAAAACCTACCAGGTGATAAAAAGCAACCCACTGTTTGAAGGACACTGTCACCAGTGGCCTACTAATAGCAGAGACTTAGTGGTGCTCATCAAGAACACCAACTGCAAACACTTCAGAACAAAATATTACCAAAGAGTTATGCTCTGCAGGTGAACACTTGCATTTAGGGCAAAATGCATGTTAATTCTGAAGCATAAAAAAAGAAGAAAGGGGAAAATATTTAGAAAATATGAATCATTCCTTGATGAGACAAGGATGGATAATATGCCATGACCCCCATGACCTTCACGAAGAGCAGCCGTGCAACACAAGGTATGATTTGGACAGCTGCCAGCTTCTTAGCCTTCCTCCAGGACCTTCAGATTTTGGTAATTCTTGCCTTTCCATAAAGACACCTGCAATTTGTTTTATGTTGAGCACCGATGGGCACTCAACAGTGACGTGCTGCTTTGAGCTTTTTTTCATATAATACCTACAGTGGTCGCAGAAATTATTTGAATATGGTTAACTTGGAGGAATTTGCATGGTTTTATCACTGCACTCTGTGCATTAATGAAGTGATAGTAAAAAAAAAAAATCATTAGTTTTTAAGTTGCCAATGGAAAGGGGCAGCCTCCCAAAATAAAACTGCTTGAAAGAGAATGCAATTTTGCTATGCAAGTACAAAACTCAAGTAAACACAAATTTGCCTCATCTTGCCAAAAGGTTGTTGAAAAGAGATGCAGAGGAGCAGGAAGCAGAAATTTTTAGGATTCTGCAGGCATCCATGTGTCCTTCTGAATCCTATTCCTGTAATGGGAAGCCTTCCTAGTGAAAGGAGACACCTGCTTTTCCATAGTGCACAGCTCTCTTATGGGCCATGAATAATGTGATACATTTCAGCAGTGGTTTTCATCCTTCTGAATCCAGTGGTAATCCCATTTAAAATACAGAATGGATTTTCCAAGGTAATAAATTATAGCTGTTATTGACACAAGCTTTTTGGATACATTTTTTGTTACAAAATTTAGAGCTTTCTAAATACTTGGATAATTTGTCAGTTGCATTTTGGTATCCTGCTTTCTCTGTATTATTATACTACTCAAGCAGAAAGACAACACAGTTAAGGCAAGATAATATACTGCACTTTAAAGATGCTGTTTACATTTGATATGTTCACATTATAACATGTTGAGCCAAACATTTAGAAACAGCTAGGAAACCATAAAATTGGTGGAAAGCTAAACTACATTATGTATTTAGCAGTTGCACATTCATCTCTTTTGCAAGTCCAAAAGTCCAAGGCTAGAAGAAATGTTTATTACTAAGAACCTTTCTTTACTTAGACTTTTAAGCCAAATGGTCCTGTTTGAGTTTGCTTATGCAAGCCATACTGAATTTAAAATAACAACCATCAGTTAGCCAGTGATCCTTTCCTTTCTTGCTCTCCTGGTAGCCTAAGGAATATTACAATCTTTGCTGTGCAGGTTTTTATAAGACATATAAATGCTAGATGCATAAACATAAATGCTCTGAATATAAGGCAGCACATTAAAAAAATCAAGTCAACATTATGATTGCACCAAAATCGAACATCTATAGCATGAACCCAGTGAAGCCAAGAAATGCAGTTTGAAAACAAATTATTGCTAGTTTTCTAATTACTGTTAGTCTAGCAACTGTCACTAGCTGTCCTGGATTAGGGATAGCAGCTCTGCTGCAAGTTCATGCAGCATCTCCAGAGTCCTAGTGCTGTAACAGTAATACTGGAATACTATCAGAAGCTGCTACCAGACTGTCCAAGTGAGATCCACTTTCAAACATCACTCAACACATGAGAGAGCAGCAGCAGTGACAAATTCAGGGGTAAGGCCTTTTATAGCTGTAGCTCAGTCTTAAGTAACACAGGTTTAAAAAAACTACCTGAAAATTCAATCAGCAGCCCACAGCTCTTTTGAAGGGTTTCCACAAATATACAATTACTTACAGAAAAACAAAAATCCAGTTTTGTAAAGCTTTTTGCAAAGTCTGTTTGATGAGTTTATTTTAGTATTATTTTACATGGCTATGCTCATTTCAGCAGCACAGAATGGATAATGAAAATCATTCAATATCATTGCCTTTCCAGCTGCAGCTCTAGCTGAAATATTAAGCTATCACATAACAGTGGCAGCTCTCCACGCAGGGGAAAAAAGTGTTTTGCACCTGTTTACAAATGTATTTAGTCATTATCCATCATTACCTTGATTCTACATCTGATTAAATACATTCATGCAAGACTTTCCTTTATGCCTGCTTCAGTGCCCTCTTACACTCTAAGTCTTTACTTTGTAAATGACAGGGAACTCCAAAGGCACTTGCCATTTTGCCTTTCTGCATCAGTGTGGAAGGCTGACCCTGGCTGGATGCCAGATGCCCACCAAAGCCACCCTATCACTCCCCTCCCTCAACTGGACATGGGAGAGAAAATGTAATGAAAGGTTCATGGGTTGGAATAAGGACAGGGAGCTACCACTCATCCATTAATGTAACCAGCAAAACAGGCTGGACCTGGGGAAATGAGTTTAATTTATTACCAATCACATCAGAGCAGGATAATGAGAAATAAAATCAAATCCTAAAACCACCTTTTTCAGCCCTCCCTTCTTTCCAGGGCTCAACTTCAACATCCTGCCTCACCATGGGCTGCAGGCACCTGCTCAGGCACCTGGAACACCTCCTCCTCCCTCACTGACCTGGTGTCTGCAGAGTTGTTTCTCTCACACGTTCTCACTCTGCTCTTCTCCAGCTGCAATTGCACAGTTTTTTTTCCTCCCTTCCTTAAATACTTTATTGCAGCAGTGACACCACCTCTGCTGATGGGCTCAGCCTTGGCCAGCGGTGGGTCCGTCTTGGCTTTCTCAGACACAGGGGAAAGTCCCACCAGCTTCTCACAGAAGCCACCCCTGTAGCACCCCCACTACCAAAACCTTGCCATGCAAACCAAATCTTCTGTGATTTAAAGGAATCCTTCATTCAACATTTCCTTGAAGATCTTTGAAGCCACCCATCTGCTGACCTGCACCAAACAGACATAAGCAAACTCCTCTTAGATGCCCCTTTCCAACAGACACCTCATCACTGAAGACTGTCTTTTGCTTCTGATCTTACTCCTCAGCTTCAGTAACTTACACAAGCATCCTTCCAAGTACAGCAGTGGAAGCAAAGGGCATTTTTATTTATGAAAACACTCACCAATCCCTCTTGTCATTTTTTGTATTCCAGGAGTTTGAATCAGGCTTGAACCATTTTGAGAGTTATGCAACATGGGAATTGAAATCAAAAGCGCAAACCAAACATGATGACAATATTTAGTTATTTTAGAGCCATAATATGATGTAAGGAACTACTGGGAAAATTTAAAATTATTACAGTTCCTTCGCTAAACTTTGCCAGAATCTTGGACATCACTGCTAAAACAAAAAAATAGAGGAGGTTGTTTGAGAAGCAAATAGGACCATAAGGAAAATGTATGAATTTCAGCCCAAGACTGATTAATTCCAGTCACCAATTACCAGCTATGGTTAACCTATTTTCCCTTATCAGACTGTCTCCTGTTCTTAGGGAATGTGATAAAAAAATACTTACAGAGAAATATATCTTGAAAATGTTTTGCCCACAGTGATCTGAGTAAGTTGCATATTTGCTATATGCAACTGGATTTTCTTGGCAGGTATGTTCCTTTAGGTGTGACTGTACACTGTTTGCTCTCCTTATTACTTTATAAGGGTAGCAGAGCCTTAACTGCGTGTCAGCAGGGTTGGTTGGTTTTTAAGAAGACAGACTTTTTTTAGACTTTAGAGTTTTAATTTGTATTTCTTCAGCTAATTGGGATGGTGGGGAGCAAGGAGAGTGACAGAATAACAATCATTGCAACTATACACAAATTTACTTTAGAAGGTACATACATGTTTCAGCATAAATGAATTTTATTCCCCAAACAATTACCCATAAACTCTCATCTGTGGCATTCAAAAGTAATCTGTGTTGAACTTCAGATAGAAAAGTGCTATTTGAAGACTGAGGAAAGCAGACTACCAATCCCTTCTACAGTGCTGAATAAAGACATAAAAAAATGATGCACGAACCTAACTCTAAATATCAACACCCAAAAAACCCCAAGGAACTGCTAAAAGCTCCCAGGGAAGCAGCATAGACTGTCTGAGCCTCAGAGGAACAGGTCTTCAACATGTTCCTCGTTATTTGATAGCTAGTCTTAATATAGTTAGAAGAGTCTGAAATAGATGAAGGCTGAATTTATTAAGGCAGGATTGCTAAAACCTAAAACTTTTATGAAGTAGGCACAAAGACATGGAGGGTATGAAAAAGTTCTAGGAAACAATGAAAACAATTCATTTTTCTCTACATTGAAGCACAAATATCCTTCCATACAGTGTGAAATTTAGCATGGTTCAGAATAAAACATGGGCTTTGAGGAGAAAAACAAAATAAATCATTTGGTTACACTGAAAGTCTAAAATCACCTTTTACAGAAACTCAAGAACATACCTAAATCTTATTGCAACATAGGATACAAGGTACTTTCCACAAGATCCTTTCCATATGATCTCTTCCAGTTGGAGCAATAGCCCACACAAAAGGCTTTATTGATTTACAATTCCCACTACTGAGCAGGTGTTTTCTCATTGTGGGTCCAAGGACAGAACAGACAAGTGAGGCTCCACTCAGGTGGAGCTGTGGCTTCCCAGAGGGTAGCCATGGGAAGCACAGGATGGTGCACTGCCAAAGCATCCAGAAAGGACATGGACAGCAGGGACTCTGTCCTATACCTACACTGAATAGAACAGGAAAAACCCCACCAAACCAGGCTGAATGGAAGACAAGATGCTGTTGAGGGAACATTTCCTTCAGATGCTTTGTGGGACAGAGCCAAGAGAGTTAGAAATGCTAAAAAGGGATTTGGAGCCAGAACAGCTGATGAAAGCAAGAATGGGACTGTTAAGGAGATGACCAGACCTGAGGGCAAGGCAGCTATAATATTCTTTCTAGTCTGGAATATGAATACTCAAAAGTGGTTTGGAGAAGGGGAAGATGATGTCATTGATCCTACTTACCTTTAGTTCTTCAGCTACAGAAGTGAAGAGGGTACCCACAGGGCAGGTGGTGGCAGCATTACACCCTACATCTGTAGGACTCACACCCCCAAAACTATATTAGCACATACACTAACACAAGAAATTTCATATTTCCAGGATGAAGTGTGTGTTATTATATTATATACATTATATTTATTAAGTTCTCTGCATATTTTTTACTTATTTCATATTTTCCAAGAGCATCACAACACACTCTTGAGTCACAGACTTTCCACATCACCTTGAAGCCACACATAAACTGGAATCTCAAGAAGATGCAAGGAACAGGGTGGTATTATCTTTCAAATATACACCTCAACAACAAACCACTCTTTAGTTTCAGGAACCAAATAGAGAGCAAATAAAATACTTCAGCAACTGAGTGATTTACCACATATTTACAACCTACAGCAAAATGGACAACTGGGACATCTGAGAGGAGCAAGTAGAGGATAAATTCCTCTTTATTGATGCCTTAAAAAAAAAAAAAAAAGAAGTCAAGGCTACATTTAACTCACTTTAGATCAGTTAAGAAAAAAAGATACTTCAAAGGAGATAGAGTGCTAGAACAACTTTTGAACCAGATGATGAAACTGTAGGCTAAGTTTTACTTGGTATCACTAAATTCATGGCAAGTTCTGAGGAGTGTGGCTTCTTTCCAAAACAAAGCAAAGGGTCAGGTTTCTAAGAGAACCAACATAAGTAATTTAAAGGTCATTTAGAACATTTTGAGGAAGTCACATATATAGCTCATCATCTTTATACATAATCAAAAGGCAGGAAAAAAAACCCCAAGTCTGACAGCACTTAATAGTGTGAAAAGCTAGTAGGAAAAGAGCAGGAGACAATCCTGAATAGTAACACCTCCACATTAGCAATTCTCTTTAGGGAATTTTATTAGTCCAACAGCTCTGCCAAGGCAAACAGGGACGATGGTACAACCTAACACAGTTACAGGTATCTAGTTTTGCTCCTGGGCACACACGAGCCCTGTGGTTGTAGCTTACATCCCTTCACAGGTCATATGCTCCCTCTGATGTCACAGACTGACCCCAGGCTGGCCAGGAGGTGGTAAAACCTCCCAAATCTGGGTTCTGTTGTGCATCAGTCAGCACAAGAGCCAGAAGAGCCACAGGGAAGAGAGGGAGACTACTGCTCCCACTTCTGCCGCTGAGGGCTCGGCCCGTGGCCGCTGCTTGCCCTCGGTGGAAAGTTAAAACAACAGAGTGGGAAGAAACAGGAAGGTTTTGCATTATGCTGTTATTTGCTGTGCCAGCAACAGCCAAAACAGATTAGTCGGTGTCCAAATTCACGAGCATGTCCTTCAGAGCCAGCTTCCCAGTTGTTCACCATTTATCTACTCCTCATCTACTCCTAAGAGAGCGTTAACTGTTTCAAACCTTAAGTAAGTCACCCTCAAATTATTTCTCTCAGTTTCAGTTCAAGTGACTATTCCTGGTATGGCCGGTTTCCCAAAGAGCACAACAAAATTTTTCTGTAAATATCCACCTGTCTCCACAACCAAGTTAAACAAATACTTGTAAAGAAATGGAATTTAGAGCAGTCATTAAAGACAATATCCCATAATGACCAATTTTTGGAGAAGGTACAGATACTACTACAGTTTCACTCCAATGAATTGCAATAATAATTTATTATCCTGGAGAGACTACACAATCTCCTATATATGAGGAGATGGGGCTCTGAGAAAAGTCACTTTAATGCTTTTTTTGAAATTTCTGGAGCATGTTTCCCACAATGAACAGGACACTAGTACTGAAAATTATTTTAAAAAAACTTAATGCAAATTCACTGAATTCTGTACATATTATTAGAATATTATCAGACTGTGTCTTTAATTACATACAGCCACAGAAGGATATCTTTGAGTTTGGAGTACTAAATAGACAAGTTAAGGAAGAAAATGGTATCAATGAGGAAAAAAAGAGAAGAAATAGGTAGGAAACTGGTGAAATAGGAAAAAACCTTTTTCTTTCAATCTTACAGACAAAAGGTTCTTCTAAATTGAATTCATAGCCCAACAAAAGGCATTTCTAATTAAAGTACATTAAAGCAGAGAGTGCTACAGGGGAAAGAAGCTGTAAATGGAGAGATTAAAAAGAACACCCAAACAGTTGTGGGTAACAAAAAGAAAGAGCAAGAGACAGTGAGAAAGTTATAAATGAGTACAAGAAAAGAACACATTCCTCCTTTTCAGAGGGAGAGGATGCAAGAAGCAGGATGCAAGGAAGGAAAGGAGAGAATTTACTGGAGAAGAATAAAGCGTGATAGCTTTGAGGGGGGAAAGCACAAACAGCAGAGACTATCTGCTGAAAGAAGAGAAAATCAGGAACAAAAATAGTTCAAAATACAGACAAATTTAATACATTGCATTTTGACATTAATTTCTGAAAAATTGAATTTGATACTTAAACTAATGGAAAACAGATGCCTAAAAAGTTACATCACTGTGTCAGGCAAGGAGAAAATATGCAAACAAGAAGAGCTAGAAAGATCACAGATGCACAAAATTACGGGGTATGCATCTCTACAATACCTAGCTATTAATCATCTTCCATTTAAATAAAGTCTTTACTGCTTTATTCTATCAGATTACCTATTTACACAGAAACGAATTAAAAATAACAAGTTTCCTTCTGCAATACAATTACAAATTAAATGTACTTTTAAACTGCATTGGTACTGGTAACGATCATAAGAGAAATGCTTCAGAGCCCACCTGCATTTTATGGAGATATTTACTATCAAGCATTGCAATTAAAAATGAGCATTCTTAAAGATTACAGTACTAAAACTATATAAGTGGCTTATTTCAATTCTAAATGGCAAACCATTTTTAAGCAAGAATATGTCTGAATTGATCATAGGTGAGAAAATTTCTCATTCCAAGTTAAAATCCACTAAAGCCACACTAAGCAGAATTATATAGGTATAACTCTTATGAACATCTGGGTATGTAGGTGGTGTAGGCTTCTTTATAAGCAACAAACAGTAGAGCATATCGAGTTAAATTTGGTGTCAAATATTTAAATTTATTCCAGCTTCCATCACAGATCAGAGAGAAAGATATCTTATGTTTGTAATAGTGTAGTTTTTCACTGACACACAATGGAAGACCCTGCAAGGACATTTTAAGCTTCAGGCTTTCAAACTTCCTGTATTAGACATATATTAGGTATTAGACATATATTTTTTCTTTAATGTAAAAAAGTTTTTTTCAGTTTGTTTATGGATTATTTTTACTTCTTTAATTTTGCTCAGAAGCACCAGAAAATGACTGGCTGATACAGGGCTCAGGATGCTTGGAGATCTGCACTGACTCAGAAGGTAACACAAAGAATCCCCTCAAGGAGCTCAGTGCATCACATTCACCTGCACAGGGTCATACATTGATTTTTCCCATCTGGGACTGGAAATACACTTCTTGTGCTAGGGACAAGTCACCTCCAAAATCTTCAACTTCCCCTGCAGCACAATGAGCAGCTCACCTTAATTAGTGAGGACATTATGGCACAGATCAACAGTGATCTTTTGTTTCTACCTGTAGCTTCTTTGTTGATGTTCTAGGAGAGAAATATCTGACATAAGCAACTGTTTAGGCTTGACACTAATACCATGTGAAATGCTATGGCCTGTCATACACAACAGACCAGACTAAGTGACCTCATGAAATAAGAGTTTAGCTCATTCAGACTAGTGTCTGTACAAAGATTCCCTATGTAGTACAGTCAGGCTTAGCATGAAACACTCCAAGAGTGAAGAGATTTAATGTTAAATTAAACAGAAAGATGTCCCCCAGCACAGCTTTATCCTATTTACATTGAAGATACACGACAAGTAGATCCCATATTTAGAGAAGACTGTATTTGAAGTCTCCATATATTTAGCACATTCAGATATTCCCTACTATTTTGTTAAACATTGAGTGCTAACTACATGTCTGTCTCCTTATAGGCAACATTTCAATTTATACACGGTGACTCTACTTAAAACTAGGATGTAATACCTTAGTAAAAATTATAGTGTCTTTATAATAAAAAGCTTCTCTGGTATAAAAAGGGGTAGAAAAAAAGTAACTTTTAAAACATGAGTTTTTAGATACTGCTCTTAAGCCTACAACAGAATCCCTAAGCAGAAGGAATGTTATATATTCACTTCAATTTGTACTTCAATTGAGGCAAAAATCACATTACCTTATTATATAGCTCATATTCTTCCTACTTTGTAATGAACCCTTTAGAAAACCTTCCTATATTTTTAGCTTGATCTGTTACTCCTTCAGTCTAAAAAAATCCTGGGAAGAACTTCAACAAGGAATGAGAACAGTTGTTGAGACTCTCTCATTCCAGGTCTGTTGCACGCAGTTCACACGCATTCAGGGCTCAGATTAACCCAGTTCATTTTGAACAGCAGATAATTAAAAAAAAAAATTAAGCATCATAAATTACATTTCATCCAAAAGGCTCTTAAAATGCTTTATGGGCTCTATCCACTCCATCAGTCACCGAAAGCAAGTACCTCTGGGATGAAATGCAACAACTGTTCCACGGGGCACGGCATAGGAGAGGAAGTGAGGAATACCAGCACATCAAATTGCAATTGCAGGGGGAATTTAGGTAGGAAGAATGTAATTACCCCATTTGGAACCTGGCCAGACCACGGGGGTTAACATGTTATAAAGAGCCCTCTGAGAATTTTAACAACCCCTAGTGCTCAGGACCTTTAATTTATATTAGCCCTGAGGAGCAAGGCTAACTGCTCCACTCAACTGGCCTGGACGCTGCTGCGGGAAGAGGGGGAAAATCAGCTTCTAGTTGTTCCCTGCTTCCACCCAACTACTAAGCAGATTAATAATACTTAGTCTGCAACTTCTGATGAAAACATGGCACAAGGCACCATGATTGAAAGCTGCACAGAATCGGAGCAATTCTTACTGATCTTTCAAAAGCCACAGAGGAAGAAAATGTTTCCTGCTCCAGTGAGTAGGAAAGTCCTCACACAAAAGTGCTCAAGATCATCTCAGCCAGTCTAACAATAAATACTATAAGGATACACAGACAGGAAGACATCAGAAATACCTACTGCTTCTCCAGCATCAGGCTCTGAGAAAGAGCAGGAAACTACAGCACTTGTTTCATTCATGAAGTGAGCAGTTGTCACCAATTACTCTTACTAATATATCTTATGATAGTAGATATATATATATGTATGTGCATTTTAATTCTTTTGGCTTAAGTAAAACCAAATTGAAGGCAACAATGAATACAAGAAAGATGAGCAGGAAGAAGAAATATAAGCATGCAGCTCATCTTACTTTTTTTTTTTCCACTGTTAGCTTTAAGCAGCTTAAAAAAGAAAAAAGTAGACTTGTTTCCAAGTCTCCTTCCTCCAAAATAAAATACCAAGTGAGGCCATAGTGGAGCATAGCTTTTCACTCCCATTGAACCAAAAGCATTTGGAGCAAATTCCAGGAGACTGCCAAATACTCTTTGAAATTGTTTACGTTATCTATCCATACCCCACAAAATTGTCTTATTTCTTCAATTAGGTTACACACAATTTAGAGTCATTTAGGCTCTTTATTATAGTCTAATGTAATGCACCAGAGATATTGTTACTCCATTGTTTTTTAACTTCTGAATGTCCAAAGGGATGCATTTAATTTGCCTTTGACATGCATTATAGTAAAAGTATCATGGTATTGTACATTATTTTCTCTTAAAGCCCCTTGTTTCTTTCATCTTATAATGAGAAACTGAAAGAAGAAACAAGGAAAGGCTTCACCACTTGAAGCAAAGCAGTATCTTTTGGCTGTAAATACTCCTGGGCCACAGCAGTGGACAACACTCCTGCTGCAGGAGCTCTGTGATTTATGCTAATGAGAAAAGCCACCTTGACGAACAGAAAACAAAGGACAGAATAGTTCAGTGCTGATGCAGATTTTGAACATTAGTTTTAAGTTTCACAGGAAATACCGAAGACCAGTGGTTACAGGAATCTCACAGTGCTGGTACATATCTGGGAGTCCTCACTGGAGAGACGTCAGTCAGAGGCACAAATCATGAGTGATTTGTATCATGTAGTTTTATTCCAGGACTTATCAGCTCTTCCATGTGCTCTGGGGAAGAGTGGACAGTCTCTGCTTTCTAAAGAGGATTCACAGACCAGGACTTTAACTGTAAAAAACACCCTTGAAAAAGCACATAATTTAGTCTTTCATGCAAGACCATCACACAAGACTGATCCATAGCACTGCAGTTATAAGGGAGAACCTGCTTTGTTAAAAGTTCACGTTTAAGCAGGTCCCAGCACTGGATTGGCATGTTCCTCACCTCCTCCCCAAACAGTTCTGGCACATTTCTCAAGGCTTAAGCAATGAGTGTTTTTGAGTCTCTAAAGAACTAGATTCTTAAAAGCATTTAGGCACATGCAAAGTTTTCACACGTGCTCCTTCCTGACTTCTGAGCATTTAGGAAAAGCCCAGCATTGGTTTAGAATATGTGTACCCTTCCTTTGTTCAAAGATGATCAAATCCAATAGTGCAGGCTTTGAACAGCCATAAAAGGCAGAAATTCATACTTCAAAAACTTAGAATGTGTTACAGAAGACAGACCTGCTCTGAGGCCTGAATTCATTCCACGGACATAGAAACTGATCCCCAGAGGTAGGTTACTTTTAGGGATAACCTGTGTCATTTTGACCATATAAAGAATTGGTCTAAGTTAAAAACTAACTCCTTTTCCATATCTACCATGTGGAGATCATGTCAGCTTGTTGGCAAATTAGAGCCAACACCAGTGACTTGAGACATGTATTTATTCCTCTAGAACATTGACACTGTGCAAATCATGTCCATAACTTATTGTCATGTTTTTGCTTTTTACTTGATTAAACAAGTGTCACAGGCTATGGAGCAAATTTTGTCCTCGTGACTACTAGAAATGCTCTCCCACTCCAGCACCTCTAAGGAGGAGACCTGTGCTCATACATATTGCTTTCAAGCTATTCATTCCTCACCTTGAATACAGAAAAAGCTACACAAGTAAAGAAAGTGCTTCACAGAAAAAGACAAAATGCAGAACACCCTATGCAGACAACTCTGCTTTGGTTTTAGGAGGAGTTCCCATGCAGAAGGCAGCTAGTAAGTGTTCCTATGAACATGAAATGGAACATTAAAACAAAATCAATAAGAAAATGCAGCAAAACTCACTCTGGCCAAAGAGTGAGAACTGCAGAAATATCTATGCTATCGAAACAGAAGTAAAATCTTTTTCAAACAACAACAATAAAAAAAAAAAAGAGCAGTTACATGATTTGCAGGGTCAGCCCTGTTAATTTATAGCCAGGCCATGGTGCTCTGAGTACCCTTTTTGTATTTCTCTAAATACATGCTATCATACAGATGCAACGTCCTGTGTCACATATGTCCAATAATTAAACAGCACGGACAACTTGACGTAGTTGTTTGCTATGACCTATTAAAAAATAACAAAACCCAGCAGTTTTTATGCTTAATACAAGGTGGGGAAAAACAAGGGCTGTATTTTCCCCTTTGGTTAAGGCGAACAAAAGTGGCCATGTATCTTAACACCTGGGAAAAGTCAGGGCATGCACAGCTGGCCGCGAGCTGGTCACACATTCCTGAGGTTACAATTACGGCCAGTGTTCTCAAACCAGGCTCACTGACAAGCAGTTGCAGATGGCCAAAAAGCTTATGTATGGAAATAGCTTTACTCAGCAAAATCTTAGAAAAATAACGTATCAATAGGAACACTTGTATCTGTAGATGTAGCACTTTCTCAGAGATGTTTTCTTCAGTTAGCCCACAGGTCATGTCATACAAAACGAAAACAGGAAAACTTTTGTGTTGCACATCATATGCATCATTTGGTACCAGCATATCATTTTCTCCACAAGTAGAGTCCCAGTGCAGTTAAAGTGGGGAAACTCTATCAGCATGTTCGGTTCTGCTCCCAGATTTGCCAACAGCCAGCCACATGGCCAGCCCTCTTTTCAGCACTCCAGTTTGATGAGGGGACAAAGGGGCATCACAGGACTCATTTGTGTATAAAACTTCATGCTTCACACACTTGGATGAACAGGTACCAACACTGTAAAGTATGATTTTATAATCTCTGTAAGTAAGGAGGAAAAAAAATGTGCTCGTGTTTTCCCTTTTCAATACTGACATTTTAAAAAAACATACCTACATGGAAACTTCTCTTAGGCTCACTGAAACAGTCAGAATTCAAACATGGTAAAAACTGAATAATGATCTGGTTAGACATGAGAAGAGAAAACAAAGGTTTTAGTCATTTGCAAAACAATCTTTGCAAGATACTTCTTTAAGGGTGGTGTGATCATATGATTGGATGACTTTTTTTGTGATGCTGAAAGCATGGACACTCAATATAAAAGAAATTACAACAGTTAAATTACAGGAGGAAAAATATATTTAAGTGCAACATCTACTATGGTTTTATTTAGTAGATTTCAAACTCCTGAGTGTTTGGGAAAATCTATACCAGATATCATATAACAAAAATTATTAGACTTCACACCAAACATGGCCAGAGCCAGCGATCAGGGCCGCAAAAACAACTGAAACTTGAACGAGGGCACTGATGTCTATTTGTACCACTAATAAAACCTTTTTTGTAAGAAAAGAACTTTTATCTTTTCCAAAACAGAACATGCAAAAATTGCACTAAGGTGTGATTACAAACATTTTAATTGCAGATATTTTTCAATAAAAAGACAGAGTAGAAGAACAAATATACAAGAGTTTGTGCCTGCTATTCCCTGAGCAAAAGCCCTGTTACTGTGATTAGTACAGGTCAACAGATGAACATCTTCATGATGTTACACATGATCAGCAAGACTAAAAGGTCACTATGGTTTTCATTTACTATTTGCTATAAAACTCATAACTTAAACTGACTTGGTGCATGTTTCTCAGATATCACACATACCTTGAAGTCAACAAATCAGAGATTAGATTACAAATCACTCAATGTAAACTTCTACTGATATTTTGTCTCCAACCAGCTGAAAGTAGAGAAGACCTCTCCAGAGCTTCTGGTTGTCCATCTCATTGGGCCTTATATTGCACTCCTTGAGTCAGTGAAATCTCCCTCTATGAAGATGAGGGAATTTTGCCAAAGTAAAGAGAGCAGGAACAGACCTATTGTACAGCAGTAACCACAGAGTTCTCTTAAACCTATTAACATTTGCACACAGCACAAACTCATTATTAAAAAGATTTGTACCAAATATTGTAGATTCCTATTTGTGAAAATGCCTAAGTCTCTTAAAAGAGCATTAGTTGTGAGGTAAAATTGAACCTGCATATTCCCTTTTGTATATTGATCTTTTCAAAGATTATTTTATTTAGCTTGCAACTACCAGCACAAATGCTGATTCTAAATATATCTGCTGAACTCTAAATGACTTCTGTTTATAGAAATAGGACATAACAAGCTATTAAATCTTCCTTACAACAAACTGCTATGCCAAAATACTTGCTCCAGATTTTTCAGCGAAAAGACTTAGACAGGCAACCAGAAGAAGACTGGCAAGACCATTATTGCAACATATTTTATCCTTTAAGCCTTTCCTTAGATGGACTTGATTTTAGTCTTGTTAGTTCTGCATCCACACAGGTTTAAAAAAACAAAAACAAAAAAAATCCAGTTGTGCTTGAAACCCTCATTACTTTCTCTGACTAAAGAATTCAACACAACAGTTTGTTGCTACATGGTACCTAAATAAACTCAGAAGAAGCAGGACACAATAATGAAAAGCTGCATAATTGCTGATGATTTGGAGTAATACAGTCAGAAATCATATAGTCCTGAGGACTCCACAAGAAGTTCACAATTAGACAAGAATGAACTGCACACGACCATTAACCATTAGATTCATGCTCATCACAGTAAAAATACAACGGTGTAAGCTCAATTGCAGAATTGGGGGTTTTCCCCCCCTGTAAACTCTGCATCCAGTTTAAGGCTGATTGAGCTGTTTCTTCAGTTTCTATAATCTTCAAGTGGCTGGTGCACTTTCAGGTGGTGTGTTTTCAGGTTCTACAGTGAAGCTCACTAAGAGTATAAAATACAATTATTCTAAAAGGTCAGTATCCATTTTATTGCTGTTATAATTGATGCATAATCACATTTACTTATCTGCTGACATAGATCAAAACTGAAGTTTCAAAGCCACACTTCCTAAAGGAGTTGGCAGCATTTTCAGTTGTTCAAAGGTCATTGTAAATAAAGCATAGAGGTATGGCTCTCCTAAATGGCAATGGGATCTGGGGCAAGCCACTTTGGAAAAGGGCATTTTGAAGCTGAATGTGAAGCTTTATGAAAAGGTTCTGCAACAGAGAAGGCTACCTTGTGGGAGAAGCAACTATATGAATTTCTCTGATGTGGGAACAGTTTTCTGCAGTTTCATTTGTCTTAGTAATTATTAACAGGTTTCTAAATTATGCACACCTAAGGTGTCAGGGAATGTCAGGAATGTTAACCCACTAAATAGTCAAACTCTGCCTGCTTAAGTGAAGAACAGAAATCCAACAGCATATTCCTCTGAAATAATCAATTTACTACTAGTCTGTTTTGCCCAACTCTAACAAGAATCACGCCTCAATTCCCTCCTCACAGCTGGAACTATTTGCCTTTCAAAAACCATTTTATATGAAAAATTCAAATTATTTCAAAAATTCTTTCCCTTCTCTTGAAATGAGATGATGGGACTCTTGTAACACTACTTAATGAATATAAGCAGGTTTCTCCCTTTCCTCCTTTTTAATAAACTCTCTTACCTTTCATTGTGAACATCTCTCATTTATCTAACATAAGAAGTACCAGGCTAACAAGAACAAAAAAAAGACATAACCTCTTTATTATTTTATATCATCTTAGATAGTTTTACCTGACTAAGCATCTTTAAAATCCTGCACAAACAGGCTGCATTGACCTGACAAGTGAACACTCACATATAAATACTTTATAAAGCATTCCTCTGTCAAAATGCTTGCTCCTTGTGAATATTGTAATTTATCAGGCATTTCAAGAGCTGAAGCAAAGAATATCGGTGATCTAAAATATCTAAAAAATGTAATGATTCAATTAATGCTGAGTTACTCCATGCATGAATGAACAATTTAACCTGGGCTTGAATACAGTATTTTAATAATGCAGCTGCCATATTTACTGGTCTCTACATTTCCTGAAAACTAATCTGCCAAACCAGTTATACAGTATTAATCTGCTGCGCTTCCGTTCCTGGAGTGTGAGTCAGTAACGCTCCAGAGTCGCACGTCACCTCACTGCAATGCTACATGTTTTATAACATTTACAAATACTCTAATTGTAAAATTAAGGCAGACATATTTTTCAGTTGAAAAACTACCTTCGAGCATCTGAGTGGCAGGTACAGGTTTCTGGAAAACTTCATGTCTGTTTAGGCAGTAATTTTTAAATATCTTGAAATACTAGTTTTGGGGTTTTTTCCTAAGTACACATGGGATTGTATCTGCAGTTTTGAGATTTTTTTTTCCACAAGGCTGTCAGACTCATAGCTGTTCTTTATTTCAAAGCCTTGGTAGCACAACACATTTCTCATAAGAAAATAAGTGAACTAAAACTACTTTCTCACAAAGTGCACTAAAGAAGAACCTCTTCTATACCACCTGATTGGCACTATCCCAATTACCATGCTTGACCTAACTGAGCATGTTCTGGCAAAGCTTCACCTGTAATCAACTTCATATGGAGTTCATCTAAAATGCACGTTCCCCTGGGCCCTCAAGAGCAATTTTTTTTCTCCCTTTAAAAACATAGCTTGTTTCATTTCAGGATGAAATTATAAATACAAGAACAACCTTTGGGCAAAACCAAAGTTGGGGGTTGCTTTGCTGAGTAATTCAGCCCAGTGAAATCATCAATAAAATTACTGATGTGCAAAAAGACTTAGCCTGGGTTGATGAAAAATTACAGTAACTTGGGATAAACATCTATGACTTCAGATAAAAATGTGATTAAAATAATAAGTAAATAATCTTTAGCTGCAGATGACAGCAGCATTACAGTTAATCATGATATTGGGAAATGTTAGGTAGTGGAAGACAGGATTAACATATTGCTCTAAAACATTCCATTACTTTCTGCATCTGTTTACTGATAATAAAAGAAACAGCTGTTCTAAATGTAACATTAACAGGTGTAAACCGTTCATTTGAGATTTTAAAACAATAATTCTCCTCCGTTTCCTCCTTAGCTATTCTGAAATGACATTACAAACACCCCTCCTATTAGCTTACACAATTAACTCATAATTGTTCAACCTCTCTGCATGTCCACAAAACGTATACATGTGGAGTTAGCTTCCTTCTCACTCTGGGCAAAAGGCTCTGTTCTCCTGCACTGCACATCCTGAACTAATGCACCAGATGTGTCCCATAAAACGGTTGGTCACACTATTCAGCAGCTTTCCTTTAGCAACTGTTCTATATCAAATTTACTGTAAAAAAGCATCATAATTACGAAGCAACACTGTATCAAATTCACAGACCTAATATCTCACTATGTTCAGTTAAACTATGAATGATAATTGAGCTTGAAATTGTATATTTACTTTAAATAAGTCCTCCAAATCATCTGCAACAATGTGTGCTTAATTCGAAGCCATTAACAAAAGATTTAACATTTCCACATTTATACTCTCCATAATTTCAGATATGATACTCCATACTTATGGGGGAGGAATAAAAGCAAGTTCTGGTAGCTTTCCATTTGCAAAATTAAATGAATGTATCTTAGGTTTTTTTGGAATTGCTAACCCAGCCTGTTAAGATGCTGGGTACAAAACAAACAAAACTCTCAAGAATCCTTCCATATTGCTATTGCAGCCAAATAATTGAATCAGAACTAGAAGTTCATTTAACAAAAGAAACCAAACCCCATTACAAAATAAAAACCTGACCTGCTTTACAGAAAATAAAACAAACGCTGAAGACCAAATATTACAACCCTTTCAAAAACCTAAAAACTTGCTTGTTGATGCTTATTTTCACAAAAGTAATACCAGAATGTTTGTAGGAAAAAAAAAAGCAGTGACCTCTTGAGATCAAGGAACATGTGCTTTTATAACTAAAGAGAGTTTTGCTTATGAGTATTGATGCTATTGCTAGATATTTTATATAGCCCATACCAGAATATGGAAATAGAGAAGAAGAATCTATTTTAACAAATTAAAAGTTACATCATATAGGTTTTAGTGTTGCCAATGACTGCTAAGTGCTCCTGAAATAAGTTAAGTGTTTCTCTGGTTTTATTATTATGGGAAAAAAACAAACAAACAAATACTCCAAATTCCTTTACACACACCACTTCTTAACTGAGAGAAAACAGAAACTTGATTATTTAGATTCCTACTACACTCAGAAAAGAAACATAAGAGGTGCTACCTCTATTTCATGTTTATACTCGTATTTGTACTTAAAGAAAAATATTTTTTTCAATGAGAATTTCCTGTATTTTTTAACAAAATTGATATTCAATGGTTTCCCATTAAAATAATATGCAACTTTTCAGACTTTGGGCGAGGCAGACACCAGAGCTGCAAACACACCACCAGAACTGAACCTGCCATACAATCAACCCTCTGAAAAAGGCAAAGCTACATACAACCAAAAGGTTTTGTAAGTTTTATGATGAGACCATGCTTTAGTTGGAAAGCTCCTGATTCTCCCCTAGGGAACACTCATACCTGCAGTAGGCATAGTTTAGGAAAGCGAACACGCTTCCATGAGAAGAATTGTAAATAATAACACTTTGGCCTGCTGGTGACGCAAAGGGAGGAAAGAAGGATGCTCATCTACTGTCAGACTCAGACCTGTCCACCCTCATTTTAGTCAAAATCGTACAAAACTGAAATGCCAGCAGAGGGCAGCGCAAATACGAGAAGTCCCTGAAATGCCCCGGCCCGGCCCCTCGCGGGGAAGCAGCTGCGTGGGCGCCCAGCGTGGGGGACAACGAGGGGGCTGCCACTCGCTCATCGCTGGGAATGCACCCACCACGGCCTACCCTGCTGCTCCTTCCTCTAAGGAAAAAAGGTCAACTACAACAATAATCCACTCCACTGAGCATTGAACTTTTCAGGTTTTCCTCTTCCTTTCAAACAGCCCACGGAGCTGGGGACAGGCTCCTCTCTGTCTGCAGGGACAGGCAGCCTCTGTGTGCTCCCCTGGGAGCCTCGGGGGGTTCACCACCTAATGACACATCCCAGTAGCACCCCGTGCTGATTCAGGGGCAGGAAGTTGATGTGCCTTTCTTTTGAGAAATGTTACAGCAGGTGCACCACTTGACTTGAGCTTGTAAACCTAGAACTGGGGTACTTCTATTGTTTAAACAAGGAACATAAAACGGATGCATCAGTAGAGGCATCAGTGAGAGCACCTCTGGAAACAGAAAGTAACATTTCTTTTTGTCCACACTGGATAAAGGAAGGAGAGACCCAACATCTCTAAAGCCATCTCCCATCAGCAGAGTACCTGTTTAACTCACAATTTCAGCTGGCACTCCCAACCACATGTACCATGGTGGGGAAGACACCCCAACCTACCACTCCCAAGCCATGTTACAGCACTCACTGCTGGTACCCAGCCACACAACAATCCATCAGACCCCACAGAGACAGAAACAAACTGTATGTACACCTACCTAAGGGAGAAATGCACAGCAACTCTCTTGAGGTGAAGGACAGCAAACACACCAGGAAAGAAGGAAGTTAGGGAAGACCCACCTCCCAATTGTCTAACCTGGCACACCTGTACCTACTGAAAATCCTAATTTGCTAATTTGATTTCATAGCAACTAAACCCACCATGGCACCTGTGAATACTCATTTCCCAATCACTTTGTCCTCAATCTATGGCCTGAAAACCTGTTAAAACCACTTGTCCTCTGCGATGCTACCATTACATGAAGGGACTTGATGTAGACCCAAGTGTTATCAAAGATACTAGCATTTGCATCAGTATAATTAGGATACATCTATCTTACCTATATTTTGGAAAGGAATCAGCAATTATTATTATACATGTTATATTCCCAACTGACTAGAATTGGTGCACATATTCTTTTAAGTTCCAGCAAAATTAGACTAGAGATAAATTTCACTTCTCCAGCTTGCCTTTGGCTTTTCTCACTGTAATGGCTACTCTCTAAACTCTAACAGTTTATATTCCAACAAGAATAAAAATAAACAAACCATAACCTTCTGTATCCACTGCACGGCTGGGATCCTGTTTCCCCATCGGAGCCAAGAGTCATGTCCTCCTTCCTCTGTCTCCATCCACCTTCTCACTTCGATTCTAAAAATTCACATCTTCTGAACTGAGTGACATTTACAGCCAACAAGTGTTCAGTTTGTCAGTGACATTCTCATCTTGTGCCTTGCTCACTGTTGAGCTTGGAAAGATATCTTGCTTGTGCCCTTGCTCTTTATGAAAAGGATAAACCTACTTTAATGGCATAAAGACATAATCATAGAATCACAGAATAGTTTGAGTTGGACCTTTCAAAGGTCACCTAATCCAACCCCCCTGCAGTGAGCAGGAACATCTTCAACTAGATCAGGTTGCTCAGAGCCCCATCCAACCTGACCTTGAATATTTCCAGGGATGGGGCATCCACCACCTCTCTGGGCAATCTCTTCCAGTGTTTCACCACCATCATTGAAAAAACTACTTTCTTATATCTAATCTATATCGACTCTCCTTCCGTTTAAAACCATTACCCCTTGTCCTATTGCAACAGGCCCTGCTAAAAAGACAATCATTACCTTTCAGATCAGAATTTTTATGTTGTCACGTATTGCTGTGAATTGATTCCTTAGTTCACCAGTTCAGCACTCTTTGATAAAGGGCAATACATCAGTGACTTACATTTTCAGACTGTACATTTGCTTGTCTGGTCCCATACTCCTGTCCACCAAGCAGCTTGAACTCAGGCCTTTCAGCAACCTTCAACCACTTACCCAACAGCCACAGAAACACCACATTTTCACAGTGCCAAGATATGCTAACGACTGAAAATCTGGGGATGGACAGGAATTTTCAGGTGAGCTTTCCTGAAACTTTTGAAACATACTCTTCCAGAGACACTGCATCTGCTATACACAGAAGGCCTAACAGGGCAGCTTTATGGAAGTAGGCTCCTACTTAAAATAGAGGAGTAAATATTGTGTTCTGAACCAGTTTCCCACAATCAGTCTCTCTCTCTCTAGCAGACTATGCCCTGGTTAGGCCACATTCTCCCCAAGTGAGGCCAGTTTATGTTTCCCACCCCCAAGCAGTTTGTGTGGTGTATATCACTGAACCAACATATATCCATGGGCATCTGATTTCAGTGCTAACCTGGGCTCCTGACTGATCCTTTCAGGTCACTGGCCAGTTTTTGTTGATCTAAAGTTTTTAAAGAGTACTACACTGTTAACAATCATTTTTTAAGTGTATAATTTTTGGAGCTTGGACTCTAGGACTTCAATACTTATTTACAAGAGCTAAGAATTTCCAAATAGAAATACAACACCATAGATGTATAACTATAATAACTGCATATTCCAATGCCATATTTAAATACTTACAGCTATCCGGAATTCCTTTGAAAATTAACATCTGATGCCCTTAGTACAGCAAACTTTGCCATGCTCTGTTGAAAGCAACTTCTAACCACTTCACATCTAAAATATTTTGACATACTGGTATTTTCTAAACCTGCAGCAATAAGAAAAGGATGAAACCAGCTGAGAACATTTCTTTAATAAATTCTTTTTAAAAACAGTGAGAAGTAGTTTCTCTACAGTATTTATTTCCAATTTACAAGTAGCACTTAAATAAAACAAGTCTCTAGGAGGTGAACATATGACAATGAAAAGTCATTATAACGAAAGCTTTGCACAAAACATACTGAAATCACAGAGTAATGATAAAAATTAAGCAAGAGAAGTATGACCCCAAACAAAATGTTCCATTTACTAAGTAATTTCCATGGAGTTGTGCTTGTCAACTTCTGGAATATCTGTTAAGTGATGAAAAAAAGGGCGACCATGAACACAGCCTTTATTTTCCTTTCCAAGCTGTTGCTTCATCCTGTAAATTGTGTTTTGTACATCTTCTTTTGACAAATGTAAGGGCAGCTGCCGAGCTAAACGTACTGCTTCTCCCTGTGGAAAGGAAAAACAAAAACAAAACCCCAAGAGTTTTAAAGTATCACTTTTTAGCACATTAGCCTGGGGCTACCAGAAAGCAGGCATTAAGCACTCACTGTTTAAAGGTCATTCTTTTCTGCTGATAAATACTCTGAATCCCCAAAACCTAAATGTAACTCTAAACATACCTTACTGGTCAGTTCATGACACTTCTACAATGGAGCCATGCACAGTCAGTCTCCTGGTCATGTTTGCAACCTTTTGCTTTTGGAGTCCACTTCTGCAAGATGCTTTGTGTTTCTAAAGATCTTATTTCCTGTTGACATCATTCACTTTCAGCATCAGCTGAAGATGTTTACCAGTTCACAAGACACGTCCTACACCACCTGAACTAACATAAATTCAGTCAGCCAGCTAAACAAATTTTGAAAAATACTATAGTGAAACCTTAGGTTAATGTTGTATTTACTATTGTCTATTGCATCCAGTTATCTCACTGTACTGTAAAGCAGAGGTGACTGCTAAAGCACACACCCTCAAATAACTAAGCAACTTCAAAAAGAAGTTGTCAGGTTTTTTGTTTCCTCCTTCAAGATGGGCCTTCCTGCCATTGCCTTCTCTTCTGTACTTAAGTCATGTTGCTTAGACAAAAATGGATGCAGCATAAAATCTCCCCTCATGTTGTACAAAACTGAGCAGCATTCATAGTGATTTAATCTGAATCTGCCCATTTTGTTTGTCTGAAATTTTCCCCTCCTCTTCCAAGTGGGAAAAAGATCACTGTGGAATATTCTGTACCCTGGAAGGCTGATTCTTTAATCATTACCCTATTCTTTCTTCTGCACTGAACAGTGTGGACTTACAAGACTGTTGGTTGTCAGTATGTGTCTCTGTTAACCACAGAACTTACTGGTGTTAACTAAATACAAGCATTTGCAGAGGCATATGGGGTTCACTGCATGTGGGACTTCATTTTTTGCTTCAATGTCTTAATTCCAGTGACAGCTTGCTTTTCTGGCAAAAGTAATATCCACTTATGTATCTCTGCCCTTTCTCTGAATGAATCATAGGAATTTTTCTTCTTTAAGTGGAAAAGGTGTACTTTCCAATTTTCACAGTATATGTCCCACTGAGGTTTACATGAAAATTAAGCTTCAATTAACACCTACTTTTCATAAACTATTACCTTAAATCATTTTATAACTACTTCATAGATTTATTTACATAAGAGATAAATTTGGATGACTATTCTGGATTCAACTGCCTTCTAGACTTTGCAAACCAATTCTGTGGCAGCTTTGTATTCTAACACAGAGAAATGCATTTCAAGTCTGAAAACGGCCTGTGTAGAAGAATCACTTTGTGAACATCAGCTTTCAGCATGTATTACATCCCACTGGATAAGTCCAATGGAAGTATTGTGGTAAGCAATGCACAACCCATAAACCTCAGAGAGGATATGACATCCTCCTTTTCAAAAGTAACTTCTGTTTAGAACACAATGACATTAATTAAAACAGAAAGCTGGAGAAAGAGTTTCAACCTGTTGAAGAAATTATAAGTATAGCTGGCTAATACTTCAAAGCAAGTTTCTGTCTTACCTCCAAGTAATTTACCACTTTGAGAGGCCTACATTCATATACTTCCTTTGCATTTCCATTAACTACTGCACTCAGAATTTCCTTCAAATCAGAAATACCATAATATGGCAGACAATTTGCCATCCCTTCTATTTCCAGATGACTTTCTGCAGCTGAAGCACCTGAAAATACAAAAACAAAGCAGTAATTCATGCACTGCTTAAACTTCTATTCTGGAGCAATTAATAGAAAATTAAACTGATGTAAAGCCACTTAGTAAATTAGTCTCACAAATTCAATACAATTAGAAAACTTTATTTGCTCCTCCCTTGGAATGAAAAGTATTTATTTGTACAATGTTTCCTTATGATGATCTGTGCTTATTCACATCACAAATGTCTCAGCTCACACTAATTCAAATCCTAGCTGGCACTGTTTAATGCTTAAAACATTTTGCAGCATTCCCAGTCTTGAGCACAGCTTTAATTAAAGCTTCTGTGACTTTAATTAAACATACATGAAATTAAAGTAGAAGCCAGCAATAAAACAAAATTTAGTTTGAAAAAAATTGAAACAGAATGTTGGCACTATTTCCTATGTAATTGGTTTAAACATCTGTAGAGTTCAAATGTTATCATAACACATTCAGCTTCTACTGAAACGAAAAGCATTTTTTTCTCCTACCACAGCTGAGGAAAAACCTAAAGGGTCTGTGACTGACTTCATATTATCATTTATATCATATCGCTGCTGCAGCAGGTACCCCTCTGAGTAGGAATGATGAATAAAACATTTAAACAGCCTTCCTAACAAATCTTCAAGCTTTGAAGATTAAAAGTGATTTCACTTCACTTTCTTTTTCACATGACTTGCAAAAAAATGGAATGAAGTGCTCCTGCACAGCTGAATTTTCTCCCACTCCCAATCAGGAGCGAGTTCTCTGCTGGTCGGGCTCACATATTCTCATGCAGTCCTTCAGACCCCTCCTCTTATTCACTCTGGGTGCACAGAAATCTCAACCCTGCACAGCCACCTCCCCTTTCCCACCACTGCAAGTCTAACAAGTAAAGAATTTCACAAGGAGAGCATGGAAAAAGACAATTCATAATGAAAATAAATCCACTCTTGTGTAACGGCCCCAGGTAGGATAAATTACATTCAGCACAAGTCACGAATGCTTTTTGTAAAGTCAAAAGAGCTGGAGACAAATAGACTGATCCAAGGTGCATTAAACTAACAAACTGTGATAAGGGATAATTCCTGTTCCTAATCCAAACAACAATGTGAAATATTTCAGAAGTGAAAGTATACATGTCACCACAAGGTACTTTAATTAGGTAGTAGAACAAGGCTGTTATCCATGCCCAGGTACTGGTTTTTTGACAGTCATTAAATAAGAGCAGAGATGAACAGGAAGACTGTGCAGATTGAAACTATTCCTGTGTCACCAGGTAAATAATGCTGTTGGGCCTCTTTAAGCTTCATGGCACGAGACACTTTGACCAGAATGGGAATTCAATATAGTGAACAACACTCCAACCCTCCAAAAAATCACAGACCTTTCTTACAGCTACATATTTAACACTGCTTTACACCTGAAACTTTTTTTTTGTTTTTCACTCAGCCTTGTCTTCCTTCTCTTTCCCAAGCTGCCTCTTCCTAACCATGACCAGCAAGCACAGACATATTTTTATGCACTGCTGTAAACTTGTGATCAGATTCAGCTTAAAGCAAAATGTTAAATTATCTCCAAGTTCACCAGTTATTAGAGGTGAGATAAGATGATGTACTATGCCAGTATTTCCCCATGGGAAAGCCTGCCAGCAAGAGACAAGAGGAAAATATGAAGTCTTTTTAATTTCCTTCAGCTCTTTTCTCTCATTTTTGTCCCATTTTTTGCTTTAATGAAAGTTTAGATTTGAGTAATTGTTCCAGCCTGTTTATGTTACTTTCTCTCTAAAATTAGAACTCAATCTACTTGACAACCTTTCAATAGTTACCTCTCTATATGCTACCAAACACAAGACACAAAATTTTGTGAGGTTTCAAGTGTTCAGATTTTCAGTTTAAAACCTTGTATTTCCAGTGCTTCCTTTTAAAATTTTATGACAGTGAAGTTCTGGATTTGCAAAACATTTCCTATACATACTCTTCAGTTTCACCAACAGCCATCCTTCCATCTGCAAATTTTGACAGCCAGATTTGACTTCACCATTCTGCTCATTAATCTGAAAGGCAGAGGGGGCTTTAAAGAGTTGAACATAAGAACAAACAGTACAAATCCCGGCTAAGGGAAGTTGTCTTCTTGGGTATTTCTGTTTGTGTGCCATTCTCCTTTTCTGCTTACAGTCTTTAAACTGCAAAGTAGCCCACTGCATGCTGATTAACAACTAGTCATCTGCAAGCCTTTGCAGGAACTCTCATACTGGCAACATTTGATGAAATAAGCAGATGTCCAAGCCTCGATGTACTTGTAAATTTTTGACAAAATATACATTAAGATTTTTGAGTATTCAAACAGCAGTCTTCAAGCAGTTTCCATGGCAGTTTCTATTAAATACTTTGCAACTTCCAAAGAACATATTTCCATGAACAAATAAACTAGCTTTCACATGACTAAAAATGTGGATTTCTCATTGCTACAAATTTCCCCATTTCTCTTTTCAAACAAAGCATTTACAATCATCTTTGGATAATTCCTTCTAGATGGCCAGGAAAAACTGTTCCCTTCCAGCTGCCACCTAGATTAGGTGACACTATAACACTGTCTATCTTCCAGTCTATGGTCAAAATCAAAGTGAAATTAAGTAGCAGCATGATTTTCCACTGGTGGGTTACAAGAGCTGAGGCAGCTGTTATTATCAAGAATGATTGGTTATTTACCTATTATTGCTCTTTGAAGGCTCATAAGCACATTCTTTGTATATGGATATGTTGGCTGCTCATACTCAGGCAGACAATTCTACCCTAAAAGCCTGCCCCGGAGCATGGCCCAAGGCCCACCATTGTTACAAAAGCAGGTAAGGTGTTCCTTGCTCTCAGTTCCTCTCCAGCCAAGAATTCACAATTCCAGGACTTTCACAAGGGCAGATGGACAGATGTGCAGTGAAGGTACATAAGACAAACACATCTTAAGAAGAACTGGACAGAAAGTAATCCTTCTTACTTCTTGAAATGCTTCTCTGCACGTCGATGTCACTGTGAGCAAACAAATGCCTGGCAGATCCCAGAACACTGAGTATTAAGTAATTTGCTTTATTAAGTAAAAGCAAACAGATTGCTCTCCCAAAGGTAGCATCACTTGGATGCTCAGTAAGGCCAGAACATGAGGGGGTGGGAGGGCAGTGGAAGACAGACTGGAGCTCAGCGTCACAGCCTTGCAAATTACAACAACTGGCACATTCCACAAAGAAATCATTGATTTTGCCTAACTGACATACTGACAGCAAGAAGCATTTTCTGGGCTATTTCACAACATGTTTTTCACTGTCAGCTATCCAGAGAAAAATCTAGTTGAAAACTCCTTAGACTGCTGAGCAATTAATATAAAGAGAAATGGGGAGACAACACAAAAGATCTTAGTCTACCAAAACCATGAAGAAGATAGGGCACTTCCAAAATCTAGGATACTTGGAACAACTTTGGCTGCAGTCATAGACAGTCTCTGAACAATGTGGAGTAAATGTAAATTACCTTTCTGTCTTATAACAAGAACACATTGAAAGGGCAGACTTATTGTCAAATAAAACAATAGGCAAGTAAGTCCTGGAACTCCCACACTCTTGTAACAATAAATATCCAAAGGTGCATTTGTGAAAAAGGAAAACACTGCTGGAAGTGCAAACAGTTTTCCCACCAAAATGACAGCACAAGAACAAAACTCCATGTGCAACTGAGTTCTTGCTAGAAAGAAAACACCTAATTAGACCTTTCAAAAACCCACTAGGAGTAGTGCATCTGGTGCCATGTAGTGCCATGTGGTTCAGAGCAAGGCATGTCCATGGTAGGCCTGTGAGGAAGACTCCTGGAAAGTTACTGGAGTAACTAACTAACCTCAGAACCACCCCACGAGCTAAAAGGTCTTGGCCATTAAAGTGTATAGTTGGATTTCTATGAATGAAAAGCCCTGTGAGGGAATAAGATTCAATTTTTGACTATTAATCCCAAGACCTGACAAATTTAGTGCAAGACTAATGCATTACAATTCTTTTATCCTGTGTCTGATGTTGCCCCTTACAGACAAGTCATCCAAATAAGGAAAAACCAATATTATGTGGGTGGGTTTTTTTTCAAGCAAGCAACTGTCAGAATCAAAATCCTTCTAAAAAGCCCCTCTGTGCTGAGAGCTGCCGAAAAGTAGGAATTTGAACTGCAAAGAATTATCTTTAACAAAGATCAGTGGAGATGCACACCCAATCCAACATGGGAATTACCAAAGTCACCTTCCAAATTAAGGCAGCTGCTCAGATTTTCTTGCTATTAAATAAACAGTCAGTTCTGTAAAACACCCCAAAACCGAAAGGAAATAAGGAATGAACACATGGTCCTATATTTAAGTAACTATTTTAATCTAGGAAACTGTCCTATGAGATGCACAATACCAAAGCAAGGGGTCTGGCATTCCAAATTAGTCTCTGAGTATTACGAATAACTTAATATATGGCAGTGGGCAGCAACTGTCTGGGTCCTTCTCTTGTTTGGCAGAGTATGTGTGGAAATTTAAACAAATAATCAGGGCAACCTACTAGACTAACAGTCCTCTTCAAAGACCACCAGGGGTCAAGGAAAGCCTCTTCTGTGATTAAAACTGCTGAACACCAAACTGGAGGAGCTAAGTTTCTTTTGTTCTTGCTTTGGAAGGTATTTTAGTGCTACCAATGGTATCACAGACTTATTCATATGGAACAACAGAAAGGCTTATTATTTAGCAAGAGGAAATTATCAGAAATACCACTTTCCCGTTCATATTCAAAGGTAAAGAACAGATCTTTTGCTTGTAACATAAAAAAAGGATCTGTCTCAGAAAAAGGAAACTTTCTACCACAGAAAATGAAACTCTTTGCCCAGGATGAAAAAGGGAGCCATGCACTAGTGGCTATTAATAAAAAAATTAACCAGCAGTCAGAGAGGAACACTAATGTGACTATGTCAGGGATGAAGTCCTAAAGGAAAGTACTGACCTTCAAACATACTACAGTGGACCCTGACAGCAAGAAAGAGTTGATAGTTCAGTTGAGAAACAGCAAATACTAGGGCTGATCCAATTAATCAAAAAAGTTGGGAAAAATTGAGTTACAAAGGTATGTGCACAGAGAAAGGGGTTCCAGTGTGCTCCTGTGAATGCTGCCAAGGTGAAACTCTCCAGCTGTCATGGGTTAAGTGCACATTTTTATTCTGGACACCTCTCCATAGCAAGCTGTGCTATGGACACCTCTCCATAGCAATCATTCACCATGCAAAGTAGAACCTCTGGCCCCAAAAATTAACAATATATCCTGAAGAAAAAAATCTTTCTGAAGCAACTTCTAGTTCAACAACATTTGAATTCCCTGCCTTCAGGATGTGTCTGAATTTCAAAAAAACCACAGAAATAAACACTGAATTCAATCAGCGAAAAAAATAATGCTTCTATAAGGATAGTGAAGAAGGTTTTGTGAGACAAACTTGTTCTTACAGAGCTGAGAAATCCTACAGAATACTCAGGTCTAAGTGGGACAAATCACTCCTGGTCTGCAGGTCACTTTCTGTAAAGATTATACAACAAGAATCTATGAACTAAAGAACCCAAATACATAGTGGGATTCCCTGAGAAGGACATATAAGGAATGTTAATAATTAATACCTGTGTTTCTAAAAATCAGCTTTAATAAGTATTTGTAGAAGATAGTGTATTTCAGGGACAAGATTAAATAAAAAAAAGAAAAAGGAGGGACTGATGAAGTATAAATAAAAATCCTTGGGTCAGCTGGAAAAAAAGCTGGGAGAAATTCCATTTGTTTGCTGGTATTTCTACCTTCATCTGCAGTGGTATGCTCTTTTTATACAAGAGGCTGTAACTGCTATAATGTCATCAGCAGAAGCTTATAAACATGACTGACAAGACTCAGATGTTATTAACATTTCACTTGAGTAGTTAAAATAGAAGACTGGGACAAAGAACTGAATTAGATTCCCATTCTTCACTGGGCTATCCGCATGGTACCGATCAAGTCCATGACCGTGGTTCATCAACCTGTACAGTGCAAGAGCAGTTTCCTCACAAGACTTCCTTAAATTTACATCTTAGGAACACTGGAATGGAAGACAGTTACTACTTCCCAGTTACTGTGTCGAGTTCCTTGCTATTATAGTGTACAATTCTGCTTTAAACTAATCAAGCTGTCTTAGAAGTAGTTTCCCATTTGTGCTGGTTTTGGCCAAGATAGTCAATTTTGTTCACAGTAGCCAGTGTGGGGCTGTGCTTTGGATTTGTGCTGCAAACAGTGTTGATAAAACAGGGACATTTTTGTTACTGCTGAGCACGGCTCACGCGGAGTCAAGCCCATTTTTGCTCCTCACCCCACAGCACCAGCGAGAGGGCTGGGTGTGCACAAGGATTTGGGAGGGGACACAGCCAGACTGCTGACCCCAACTGACTACAGGGACATTCCACACCATGGGGCATCATGCTCAGCACAGAAGGCTGGGGGAAGAAGAAGGATGAGGGGGACATTCAGTGTGACACAGTTTGTCTTTGCAAATCACCGCTACCTGTGATGGAGCTCAGCTTCCCTGGGGAGGGTTCAACACCTGCCTGCCCGTGGGAGGCAGGGAATTAATTCCTTGGTTTGTTTCGCTTCTGTACACAGCTCAACCCATGGGTTTTCTCACTTTTACCCTCCCAATTCTCTCCCCCACCCCACTGTGGGGGTAGTGAGTGAGTGGCTGTGTGGGGCTGAGCTGCAGGCTGGGGTTACACCATGACACATCTCCAGTACCACAAGATTGGTCAACAACCCTCTTCTGCTGTTGCTTAGAAACTGTCTTCAAATCTTCAAATTCAATTTATTCACATCCAGTTTACATTAATTAGATTTTGAGCAAATTTACAATATCAGGAGGTAGGGAAAAAAAAGTATGTGAGCAAAAGTGCTAAGACACAACCCCTCTCTCCCATATGTGTCTAGGACCATATCACAGACCTCCTCAGCTTTAATTTGCTAGACTGAACAAACCTTGTAAGAGCTGTCTCTTACAGTACACACTTCATTTCCCTAATCATTCACTCTAGGATTATTACCATGAACACCTCTTCCACAAAGGTTTTGCTATTTATGTAGAGATTTAGTCAGTCAGAAAGAAGTTTCCTTGGTTTTGCTGTGCATGATTCAGTAAGGAAAACAGCTTAGGCTCTGTTCTTCCCAAGAGCCAGCCTCTGAGTGAAGAAGTTGGTCTACATCCCTTTTTTGTACCTACCCTTAAAAGATCCCATATGTTACAGTACATCTGTCATCACTGTACATATGTGGGGATCTGTAACACATGAAGCTATAGCATTTCTAACAGCTCTTATGGTGAATCTTTTCTGTGAGCTGTCAGCTAGGTACTACCCCCAAAGACGCTCCCTTTTCTTGGAATTCTGCTGGAGAATTTGTGATCTGCAGAACCAACACTGGGTGGGTTGCCCCTGGGTTTCCAACAGCATCCCTATAAATTGTTCTTCAGGAAAATGCGTAAATATTTGAGCTCTCTTGCTAAGGTTAAAGGATCTTATACGAAACACATTTATTCTGTGATCAACATAGAGGCATTGAAAAGCATGCTCCCTCAAAAACAAGTCCAGATCAAACTCCATGGAAAAGTGTGGTGATCCTGTGACCACCTCTCTTTGCTGGCCCCTTTGGGCTCTGTGTCACAACTGCGATAGGAAAGTACATCATTAACCAGATCCAGCTCCTCACTGGACCTCCTCAACTGCTCAACAGCAGAAAAATGGTCAGCTAAAGCAGAAGCTTCTGGAAGTAACACCATCTGGAAGAAGATGCCAGGACTAGGGAATTCTCATCAGTTTAATCTATATTGTCAGAATGGCAATAAAGGATACGAGCATCGAGCATTTTGAGAAAAGAATTGAAAGTGAGGAAACCATGGATTTAAAAGCATTCTTCAAAATTCTATTAAAGCTTTCATTTCAGTTATCCATTATCAATGTTCTGTGTAGAAGATTACATTCTTTGCCAAGGAATAAAATCTCAATGTTAAGGAAAGCAGAATGCTAGTGCTTTAAAAGGTAAAGTGATGTAGAATAACATGATCTAAATTAACAATAACTCAAATCATTATATCATAAGAAATAAGCTCAAATACGACTAAAAGATTTTAAAACCATCATACCTTCTATCACTTTTATCTGGAATCCATTTGCTACAAGCCTTGGATCTGATAAATAACCTGATCCATGGAAACTCTGGTAATTCTTCTGCATTTTATAAAGAGCAGCCAAGTACTGAGATCCACCAACAAGACTGCAAAAAAAATCCCCAAAGTGTTAAAACCAAAATCCTTAATGTGAAAATTAAAATTGTGCAAAAAAGACACAGAAAAAGGTAGCAAGTGATAAGGAATGATCAAGACTTTTAGAAGTATTTTGAAAAAGCAATTTGTTTACAGAAACAAAATCAGAACTATTCACATATCTTAGTGAGTGACCAAGCTTAGGCATATGGTAATAATAATTATATCAGCCATTCCCTAATCCATGGATGAAAGTCAGCTACAGTGACACTGTGAAAATGTGGAGCATCTAATTGTCTTCAGGGGGAAAGAGATTTGTCTTTGCTGCACTACCAGTGAAACTGTTCAAAAATCATACTTATTTCAACAGGAACAAGACCGAGTCTGCTCATTACTTCAAGGTAAAAGTATAAAACCCAAAAATCTGTTCCTACAGATAAATGAATGCACAAATAATGATAGAATTAGCAAAGAGGGCCTTACCAGAGTTTACTGTGAATAATTATCAAATGATACTTCAAATAACATACAAAGTTTTGCTCAATATATATTTGTACAGTACCTGTCTGTTAACATAATTGGCTCATCCAGTTTCTCTACTGGCAACTTATGGTTCATCAGTAACCTTTTACATAGCAGGGCTTCTTCCAATCTATATGGATTCAGCAACTTCAGCTTTTTTTCAGTAGCAAATATCCAGACATCAGGACAACTCTGGCGACGGATCAGGAAAAGCTCTTGTTTGTCTGAAACATTTTTCTCCTGTCTCTGAAGGTGACGTCTACAGGAACTCAGAGAAAAAGGCACTGTCACAATTTTCACGGGCTGTTCAAGTTTCCCCTTCTTTTCAATCTGATCATGGAATATCTTGTCAAGCTTCTGCTGGTCAGATGCAGAACTCTTTAGCTTGGCTTTCTGTTTTCCTGTCTCCTTTGCTGGCCGGTGCACTGTCTGGGCACTAACCTTCTTGACCTCTCTGTTGTACCGTTCCTGGTCCTTGGCAGCTTTTATTTCATAACTTAAAAGAGAAAACAAACCAGGAACAGAATCAGATAAAAAGCCCCAAACCCCAACTAACTCCTAACACCTTGAACCAGAAGGTAAGGTAAGAAGGAACAATGTCCCTGGTTCCTTCAAGCATCCACACCAATATGCTTTCTGCTGTGACAGGGATGGCAGGACAACGGGGCCCGTGCCTGTATTACATTACACTTTGAAGACAAGTTCCAAATTTTCCTTCATCATGACAGCCAGCAAAATGTGAATTACTGAAGGGGGAGGTGTAGACTTCATCATATAAAGATCTACATACAGCAAGTTGCTCTTCACCTCAGTCCCCTGTTGCAACCAAATATATAGTTTTGGAAGGAGTTTTGTGTCACAGGCACATCCCGTTCAATTCACAAAGTCACTTAAGCTTCTAGAGCTCCACAGACTTCCAGGGGATTCCACGTGGCCAGGCAGGAGTTTGGAGCTTGAATAATTTCACAAGCCTCAAGCTTTACTTAATAAAAGTATTGATTGATTACAAATGGACTAAAATTAACCACATAAATAAAGTGTAAGAATACAGAATATGTACTATTATCACAGAAGCCTGTAACTAATAAACTTACAGATTTTTCAAAAAGCACTCAATAACAAACTACTCCTAAATGCTGTCTAAATGGTTAAAACATCATTACTTACTAAGCCTCTACAACATGAATGGATTCTTAATGAGTTGATAAATGTCAGGAAGATAGCTAAACTTTTATAGATGCCAGGTCTATGCTTGTCTACAGCATATGAATCTTACTTTTTGAAAGAAAAAGATGTGATTTGCTGAACTTCTTTTTGCCCTTATTTGATATTCTGAATTCTAGAAGGCAATTCAAACCAGCCTGATCTTAATTTAAAAAAGATAGTGCTATCATATATAAGTATTGGAAATAAGTACTTTAGCTGGTCATACTTATTTATTGCTACTTGCTAGAACAGTTTGATTCAATTATGTGTATGCATGCTGGAAAATTAAGGTCAACAAAAGGGTCACCATTTGCAATTAATTATGATGTGCTAGCATTCACATATGGTACCAATATTTAGTTAACTAAAAAAGTCAGCTTAAATAGTTTCTTGCAATAAATCATGTCCTAGAAAATATGGAGCAAACATTAAGATAAAAAACATCTGCTCCTTTTAAAATGAATGGACGAAATCACTTGAACAGAATATTTTTTAAATCCCAAATTCATTTATAGCTTTGACCAGATCAATAAATACTTTGTTTTGAATAGACCCAATTGTAACACAGGAAGATATTTAACTGTAAGAGAACTGAGCTTTCAGTGATACACTGATAATCCAAAATGAAAGCACTTCCAAACAAACTCCAACTTGCCTGTCATTTTAGGCTACCAGAAAAATTCCAGCCTTACAAACTCTGATTGTGAGGGTCTTGCAGATTCATACACATCACTATCAGTGATTTGCTGAGAATCAAGGAAAAACTGCAGGTTTACAAACTATGAGGGAACACCTTTGCCTTTTTAAAAATCCTTCCATAGAGGCAAGTAAAATCAACAAGTGTTACAAGAATAGCTTCTCCTCTGCTTTGGGAATTAAGACTGTAAATTCAAGATCCTTTTCTGAAGCTACAAAACCTAAAGCCAAGGAAATTTGCAAAAATGGGTGTAAGGACAGAGTGGAAGACTAGAATGAAGTCTAGTTAAAAAGGCAGCTTTGCTTTAACTAAAAAAATGGATCCACAATATATTCTTTTCCCCTTGCATCTTAATCCCAAACAAAATATTTAGCATATAACAAAACTCTTTTAACATAAAATGTCTCAGACCTTATAAGACAAATAATCTGAATTTGAGTATTTGGAGCAAACTGTGACAGCAAAGACCACGCTACCTAAAATAATATTTCTCCCAAGGCACAAATATACTCATGAAGAATTACTGCAGAGTGCTGACAAGGCGATTTGTTAGTCCCATGATAAAGTGTGTGTAGCTTTGAACTTTTCCTACACCTTCAGGGTAACTACTCCTGCCACTGTTATGGCACTTGGAGGGATTTCTCCCACTCCTACCTGAGCCTGATATGCAAGAAACATTAAGGCCAGCTGTATTAAGTAAGAGCAGAGTGAGTGCAAGAAATTAAATCCTGGCTTTGCAAAGCAGGGGGATATGTGATGCTGCCAACATGGACATGCATGGGAGCTTTCCTCTTCTATTATAACCTAAAGACCATAACATTTTACATTCCGGTTGTGTAATAAACGCTGGCTTGTTTTGAAAAGGCCATCCTGTGTCACTACGAGACATCTGTTGCTTGTACTATTCCCAAAAGGGATTTAAATTAATTTAGACCTGCTGGAGGGGCCACAGAGAGAAACAGGGATGCTGAAACCATGCACACCCATTGCAAAAGGCATGACTTTATCACAGAAGGATGGAGGGCTGGAGCCCAGGAAATGTGGCGTTGTGCCAGCCAGGACGCACGAAGCTGGAGGTACGGTGTGCTCAGCAGAGCACTGGCACTTGGGCTGCCCTGATTATAGACATTTGCTGTTACCTCTAGGTGGCCCAATTTATCCAGAGTACCTGGTAGGCAAGACTAATGTTCTCTGCCACGAGTCCTTCTGGACTGCTGCTTTGCAGGAGAAGTTGTCTGCGTGTCTCTTCCTATTTGATATTCCCTGAGGCAATTTTAAGAGATTAAAAGTGGAAAGAAGCTGAAAGAATCAAAGCTGAAATGTATGGATACAACTAGGGGTAAATTTTTCATTTGCTTCAACAATCATGGCATTCAATCCTATGTATAAGGAAAATACATAGAGAGAGACTAAACTACATTCAGTCCTACATATAAGGAAAACTTCATTACCAGAGAGGTTTCCTTCCTGAACTAATGCAGAGTTAATCTGTAGGCACACTCTTTAACATAACAGTTGTACCAGGAAAGCAACCATGAAATCCCAAAAGCTAAAGCAGAGCAAATTAAAATTTTCTGAAACAGCTGGCAGAATCTTTTGTTTCATTTCATTAAAAGTGTGAACATAATTAGAGTAGATTTCTACTATTAAATTAATATTTCTGCTTATGCAGAGATGGACAAAATACGTTGTCACATGTATGGTTTTGTGACCACAGTATGTTGCTTGCTTAGTAAGCCTTAAATTAAGTAAATCAGAAGCTAGAAAAAAAGGTTTTACTGAGCTCTGATATAGCTGGTATTCAGAACAAAGCAGATGTTTTGAAAGAAAGTCAAGAAGTCAAGGAAAAAGATATATAACAGTAATTCAACAGGTATGGCTTCTCTTTCTTAACATTCTCCTAATCAAATCTCTCATTGGTGTTAAAATTACACTTGTTTAGCTAGTACAGTTTCCTTTTCAATGGTCTTTAATTCCCTTCTCCTTGCTCCCACAATATGAAGAAAACATATTTTCACACCACTTACAATGAGTTTGTTCTTCAGAATCAAATTTTCATCTCCCAAACTTTCTGCTACAAATCATGATATGCATTCAAATCAATTACATGCAAAACTACTGAAGAACAACTTCTGTTTTTCCTCATCTGTGTGATGCCCTACAGTGTTTTACAGTTTAAAAAGTTACAAACAAAATGTTGAAGGTTTTGTGTTTCTTTTTTTTTTTAACTGTCTTAAAATGTCTCAAAATCTGTTATTAATTCATCTTTTACCATAAGGTAAGTTCCATATGGAGGACAACATTACCTAATATTTTAACTAACCCAACCTCAATCCCAAATTAGCCTAAAATATTTTCCTTTCTCAACCTGGCAGATGGTTTTCAAAAACTCAGTGACATTTTGTTTTAGAAAAACTATGGAGTTTAACTGTTCACATTGTAATGTAGAAAGCAACTTGGTCTTGTTTGAAACAAATTAAAATGCAAATTGTACTGTATTCTCTGAACCAGCACTAGAATAGCTCTTAAGGGGAAAAGGTAATTCCTTCTGTCATTTGACTGGGTTTTACAAATACAATTCTAAGGTAGCCTGGGTTGGGAGATGTACTAAATTTAGAGGAAAGGACTTTACCAAATGTTCAAGGACTAAAGATCCTAAAAAAGAATTCTCACTTGCTAGCAGTAAAGTTGGAAAACCTCTGGAGGAACTACATATATTATATATATCCATCACCGTGGTTTTCAAGGACAAATCATGAGGAGTGACAAAGCAAAGGCAGCCCTCAGAAAACAGAAGTCTGCAGGATTCACACAGTATGCTTTATTGCCTGTCATCTCTAAATAACCACTCAGCAAAACTGTCCTACCCAACTGCTCCATGGCACAGGGGCAAAATGAGTAACTCAAATCAGCAGTGAACAACTGCACACAGCATAAGATGGCAACTCACAACACTGATGCTGATTTTAAAAAGTCAAAAATCTTTTTCTGTTCTGTTTTTTTTCATAAATAACTGGAAATTTACAATTTTTTTAATTCATTACAAGGGACTCTTTGGTAGCTACCATATTTAGAAGCAAGTCACAGTCTGAATACTTACTTCTTTTTTTCCTCTTCACTCAAATTCTTCCACTGCTCTTCAATCTTCAGCAGAATGTCTGCCATGCTGCTCTTTGGATTATCACTTATCAATTTTGGACGACATTCGTTAGTGAAAATTTCAAATGCAGACTTTGCTTTCTTTATTATTCTCCTATTAATTAAGTCATAAGCTGTCAGATGTCCGAATTTTTCACTTATCAAATTTTTTTTCTTTATGCTTTGATTTGAAATTTGTGGATCATTGCTTTGTTGAGCAGTGCATTCTTTTTGCTTACTAATCGTTCCTCCAACTTCAGGCATCAAAATCTTGACAGGTTCCAGTTTGTCTCCTAGACTGTCTTTAAACACACTTCCCATACTCCAACTATCAGCAGAGATTTCAGGTAAGTCTTTAGGGACTGAGGCTTCCTCATTTTTATCTATTTGATCAGTATTATCAAAACTCAAAAGATGCTCATCGTTGGCCTTTCTAGACTTGGGGTCCACAGGAACACTGTTCCTTTGAATATCAGTCCTATTTTGTCCATTCTGTTCCTCCTCACACAATAAATTTAAGGAACTGTCTGGAAAGGCATCACTCTTAGAAGCCCCTCTCTCGTCCAGGCGACTCTGTACATTATCAGCACAAGGAGTCTGATGATTTAAGCAGATCTCTGTGTTTTTTACTGCTTGACAGTTTTGCACATCACTGCTGAGTGAAAGGAATGAAGTATGAGCATGTAGCTCATCGTTTCCAGATGGTCCCATTTCATTACCAACCACATCTGTTTGTTCTGTTCTAGGAACAAACATGTCTGCTGAGGTAACATCTGTTTTATTACTTTCACCAGGGACTGCAGCAGGTAGTGGCCCATACAGAGATTTCAACACATTTTCAACTGCAAGTAAGACAGATTCCTAGGGAAAAAAAAAAAGAAACAAAACAGAAAATACACACAAGTGCACCTGAAAATGTAACTGACAGATGCTGAGAATACAGAAAAATATTAAAAAAGTTATCTTATTCAGATTGTTATCTGGACAGATTATTGCATTTCAATTGTTTACACACACTCAAAAAGACTCAACTGGACACCTCCAGGACCAAATATTTTGTGATAGGTATTCTGCTTTACTAGTTTACTCTGATATCACAAAATCACTTAATTGCTTTCTTTACAACAGGGTACTGACTGATTAAACCACTATCAGGTAAAGCTATTCCTACTTCCTTTGGAATTAGAAGCTTACAGTCAAAACAGGTGCACCAGCAACATCCCATTCCATGCAAGTGTGTCTGTGTAGGTGCTTCTATTGTACATGTTTCCAAAACAGCTTTGCACCAAATGATGGAAATTAAGAAGGAAAAAACCACCCAAAACTGTACAAAATAGAAATAAATTTTAAAAAAAAAGGGAAAAAGAAAACCCAACCCTTTTCCTAATGCCAAAGGAAAACTAGATCAAATGTGAGAATGCTGTGTTAATTTTCATACAAGTGGCACTTAACAGGCAGTACATTTACAAGACTGACATAGGCAAATACAAAAGGTTTTTTGTGAACACCGTTAACATACTGGTGTGACTACCTACATTAACTTTGAATAAGCACCTTATTACTAATGTAGTCTTCCTAATTTCTCTGGCACTTAATTGATGTCATTAATAATCTATACACATAATGGCAAAATAGTGGTTTGATGAGAAATCAATGCCCCTCCTGTCCACCCCCCTTAATGTATGTAGTGTTTAAATAGTGATCACTTAGTGTAGATATATGAAGTATGAGATTTATGTAGGGACATGTATCATGATTCTATTTAGCCACCCTCACTATCAAGGCGTCTGAAAAGAAAGTGCTACACACATATATCTGACAGCATAAAAATCTGAAATCAACTGGGAAATTAATTTTGAATAATTCTCCACTTATCCTGTTCAGTACTTTTTGATCAAAACAGTCCTGTGACAAAGGCAAGCTATCAAGTAACTAAAAAAAAAACCAAAACAAAAAAACCCCGGAGGCACTGTTTATCTTCCAACTTTTGTGTAGTCCCCAAAGCCATTATGCTTACATAAGTAAAAGGCTGACAACTCAAAAACAGGGTAAAAATCTTAGTTACCTTATAATGCAGCAAAACTTGAGTTTTATCAGGTGTTACATTCACATCCACAGCAGAGGTAGGTACAGTAATATTCAAAAAGAAAACAGGATATAAACGAGCACAGTCCTTGTGTGTCATCATACTGTAGTATTGTCGAATTAACTACAGATTGATTTAATAGAGAGGTGTCAGTAAAGGCAATAAAACAGACAAAAAGGCATAGAAACAAAATCTGACATTATAAAAGGATAACTGGTTTGTTGGTTTTGTTGCTTTTTTAAGTTAAAGGAATGCTAAAAAGGTTATTATATACAGGTATGCCAGAAAAAAATCACCAAAAGGGCAGTTGCTGGTGGTTTCCATGTCTCCACAGATAAATTTAAAAAAAAAAAAAGGAACAATTCCAAGATATTAGTGGACATTCTAATGAACGTATTGATTGCACCTGGAAGAAAAGATATTGGTGTGCCCAATGGATGCAACTGGGATGCAATGCAATGGATGGACTTCAATTTCGATGTTTCTTTCCTCAATCACCAGCAATACTACTGGTTGTTTTTTAAAGAAAACTGACTCATACAGCATACAACCACACCGCTGTCTCTTGCAGTCCAAATAAAGTCTGTTTGAGAAAGTAGCACTTGGACTACAGACCTGCTCTTTTCCCAAAACAAGACCAATTTGTTCCTTTTATTAACGCAGTTATAAATTTACAGCTTTTCTCAAACTCTTCTTGTTCTTACTATTTTCTCTATAATACTCCTAAAAACTCCTCCAAAAGACTACAAAAATATTCAGTTGTTTCAGAATTTTGGTGGTGTTAACTACAAGGACCAAATAAAAGATCCTTGCGTTCCCCTCTAGTATCCTGGATCCCTCCTCCCACAGACATACATACTGGAGAAAAGAATATGTTAACAAGACCAAAAAAAATTGAAGGTGTAAAAAATGATTAAAATTTAATTTTTCATTCATAAATATTGTTTAAATAACATTGAATTTATTGAAATATTTTCAAGTTATTTTAACCTTAATATTCCCACAGTCTGTCCTCAGCTGGCACTGAACTGTAGTAACAAGAGGTCCACCAGCACTTCTTCCCCACACATAGCATGGAGCTAAAAGTGATGTATAGCTTGTTTTCCATGTGGGTCATTGTAGTTTTACTTTGTATGGTAGTATGCTGAATCCCACCTTGAATCCAAGCTTTTATGCTCTGGTTAAAAGAACCTTATCTGTCTGGGATTCAAGCTGAGCTTTGAACTCCCAGAAGAAACAAGCAAACCATATTTTGTGTGGAGATGGACTAGCCTTCTTTGGCTCTTAACATACCAACACAGGTTCAGGGTTTACACCTACAGAGCTTTGCTTGCCAACTGAAAATAACTTCATTGTCTCCACCTTAAAAGCTACACGGACACTTTGGCATGAACGTGATTTTCTTTCCTGGCGATGGCAAGGATTAGGACAGCAAGGCTGCTCCAAGTGAAGTGCTCCAAGGTTCAGTAGTGACAGAAACCCAAGAGTATCAAATTCTGCCTACACAATGCTCAGCTGTAGCCAATGCTGCTGCACTATCACTTTCATTTCTACCCAGTGCATACACAAATTTAAAGGGAAAGGATGGGTGTTCGCTTGACAAGCCCACAACAGAAGTGGACAAAACAAAAACTTTACAGAAGAATTATCTTACAGGAAACTACATAAAGTTCCCTTATGGGAAATTGCACAGGTGATTTCTGCAGGCTAATACAAAGAAAGAATCAACTGTTCTGGTCTCTTGCATAGAGCATCTGAAATAACCTTTCTTTTAAACAGCCAAAAACGTAACCTGCAGTGATGGGGACTGCAGCAAATGGAATAGAACTGAGGCACCAGCAGCATCGGATTTGTGGAAGGAGTTTCTGTTGTAAATGCCAGTATCTTCACCTGTAGCACTCTATTTTATGTGGGAAAAAGGTTGTAGATTGCCTATATATCTCTGTCCTCCAAGAAATCACATTTCTGTTCCTTGAATTAAAAGCTATAAAAGATATTACCTTAAGTATTTCCTTCTGAAGAACTGGACGATTATTTATAAAAATGAAACTCCTTTCTGAACTTGAAAGACTTGTCAAAGAACTATCTGATTCAGCTTTTGGGAGAAATCCAGAAAGATTTATCTGCAATGATAAAACAAATACAGTGCAAAAGTCTTTTGGAGAAACCAAAAAGGTTCTTTGAGAGGTGAGATCTTAAAAGGCAATTGTACAGGAGTCCAAGCCATTCAAATGCATGCACTGCTTCTTGAAAGTTACAATATAAAAAAATAAACACACTCAAAGAAAAAAAAAAGAGGTTGAGAAAGACGGGTTCATATCTATTTTCCTCAACCAACTGACTGGGATATTTCCCATTGGGACAGCCAGCTGCAGCAGGATGCTTCCTGCAGCTGAGGGCTGGGGAGAGCCAGGCCAGCAGCTTTAGGTTTGCTGGCTGTGGGGTTGCCCTGCACAAGCTAAAGGCACGCACTGCTGCCCAACCTGGCCCAGGAAGCAGTGAACTACCCCTACAGGGAAAGCCCAAAACACACAATCCCCCCCTTTCTACACACAGGGCACCTTTAAATAGCCTGTCACAGGGCATTTATTCAGGGCACCTAAATTTACCTACGCCACCTGTATCCAAATCATCTGACTCTCAAGAGTGCTGAGCACCCACGATTCACAGGCTGCAGCAGAACCTGTGAGCACACAGCACTGCCAGGGAACCTTGGAAACAACACATGATTTGTGTACCTAACTTGAACTCTGAGTTTTAAGATTTTTTCTGTCGAGATTCTTTAACAGGGTTTTTTAGGTCAAAATACAGCCAACGACTTGTGCTGCCTGTCCCACCACTTCCCCCTCTCCCTCACCAGGCAACTCTCAAACTGTTGGATCAATTTCAAATCAATCTGATAAAGAAGCAGAAATCCCAAAGATATCATATTTCCACAATTCCTGTGATAACTTACAGCTGTTTGGAGAGGATAGCCTCAGAAGAATGACCTTACTAAGGAAAAGGCAATTGCAACTTTTCAAAAGCCAGGACCCATCAGCAGGCAAGAAGTGACATGCTGGCCAGCCCCACACATCACCCCATTGCCACCTGCCCAGACTGATAGTGAAGGACCACTGAGGCATCATGAAGATGGAGATTTTGGAGATATGGGAAAGTCTGGAGAATGTTCTGGTAGCAGGGTGGATCACTGAACACAGAAATGAGACCTCATTAGCTCTGCTTTTGGCAGAACCCCTTGTATTTACTAAAATCCAAATTATCATGCTTTTGAAACGGAATTTGAAATCCCTGGGATTTGGCCTGTCCTTCCCATTCATCTACGTCACAGCAGCTCTCTGTTCATGTGCTCCCTTATTCCCTGGTGACCTTGTCACAAGCATTCTGTGCTAAAGCTGGCGTGTTCAGGTCAGCAACGTCGTGCAGAACCAAACACCACTGGTCAAGTTGAAGAGGTCTCAAATATCTGTTGGGTGATTATCAGAAAACAACATGCAGCACTTCTAGATTTTATTCTGCAGCTTTAGCATATCCTCCCTGAATGTTCCCCTTCTGTGCTTCAAGTTACTTTTCTAATTCACAAATATTTGTAAAAGTCTTTCACTTCGAACAATATTTTTATATACAGAAAACATTAAAGCAAAACTGAAAATCTCTGAATAACTCATTTAAGAAGGTGCCAGATTTAGAAATGGCTGACTGCTGTTACTATTTAAAGCCATGCAGAGTATCAGTACGAAAAGTTATCCACAATTTATAAAACTTGTCTTATTAGAATTTTCAACTATGAAAGTATATGAAGTATAAAGACAAAATTACAAAGACTGAAAAATACCACAGAATCTTTGATTTCAAATTAGATCAACTGTTTTCAAAATTAATGTTTTGATAAAAAAACCAACTTATACACGTATCAAAATATATCTGTGATGAGTGGACAGCAGAATGCTCTTAACAGTTATTTTTTTCCCTGTGGCACATGTATCTGCTTAACTTAACCTTTATAGAAAAAGAAGATACTAGGAAAATTTCCTGTGTGAAAGTTTTCAGCCCAGATAAATCTATCCATTTACAAGACAGGGGACCTGAAAAGCATAAATGCTGTTTAGTACATGTAAAAAGTTGTGCCAATTTTTTATTTTCTTAGTTTTCTTTTAATTTTACAAGTAGCTCTGGAGTTTGCATGCTTTGGAGTCAACTTGAAATGTGTTCTTGTTTCATTCAGTGTTCACAATGGAGATCTTTTGAAGACCAGTCTTTAAAATCCCTGGATCAGCAAAATTAGTTTTGTCTTCAGAGCAGACTTTGCAACAAAGGAATATGAAGCTACACAATGAACAAGTAGGAGTTAACAGAATGAAAGAGCTGCCCTCTGGTCTGTGCACTGAACGAGGCATGGATCTAAATGGGAAGGAAAACTATGCCTTGTCCTTAAACACCTATTCCAATACCTGTACTCAAGGGAGGAAGAAATGGCTACACAGGCAACTTAATTCTGTCATTTTATAGTGTTTGGCTGTTTAGTCTAGAAATGTCCATGGTTTCTGAACGTCAATTTGTGCGTGAGCATTATGCATGGATCACTTCTACACCTATAAATGATGCACGTGGTATTTTACACACTATTTAGAGACAGAGGGAGAGATGGAATGTTCTCCCACTTCTATTCAAGGAATATGGATGCCTCATGATATAGCAGGGAAGTAATGTGAGAACCTGAGTGCCTCCTTCAAGCTAGTCCCTTCTAAATACCCCCATGTCTTCCCTTTGGAGCCCCCTGCACTTGCCCTGTGGGCACATCCAAGCTACATTCAGGTAAGAACAGCTCTGGATGTTCTGTCAGACATAAGCAATTAAAGTCACAAGAAGTGACTTTGCTTTCTTCTCCCTCATTTCACTGCATTTTTGCTACAAGCATTCTGAAAAACTCAAAATTTAAGTCTGAATAATGCTATTAAACTGTAATACAAATATGTAGTCAGACTTTTATTAAAATCTGAATAATGCTGCTAAACACCATGCTGAATGGAGCATTCCTAAGTTGTGTTTAACAGCCATTGTGACTTTACACTGATTCATCTCATCTGTGTGACTGGTCAAGATTTATTATTATAAGACACAGAAAAATGCAACTTAGAAGGTTCCATAGTAGCAAGACTCCCCTTTACAAAAGTGTCTTCAACAAAAATGGAAGGTGAATAAAAAATTTTTGAAAACATTGGACAAAAGGGAGTATCATGGGGAGTTCCCTCTTTTTCAACAAGGGCAAAGGAAGCCAAGTGCACTGAATTTTCTGGAAACTAGCAAGTTAGTTCCTTGAAATACATGTTTGGTGGAAATTTTGCATAACTTGCCTTCTAAGTACGTGTTTCTTTTGCTTCTCAGGTGCCTCTCACTGAAACTGAGGGATCCTCTTTAGAGTGCAAGGCTAAGAGGCCACGAAGATGAGAACGATCTAAATGCTTAGATATTAATCAGAGCACAACCTGCCTGTGGGCCAGGAATCCCAGCCTGGACAGCTCTGAGCAATCAGCAATTCTGCATTTGTCATCACAACTGTTTTTACTGCCATTTGATCAGTGCCACATGAGTCCTGATGAGATGATTCTTGGAGTGGATTTTCAATCACCAAACCAATTAATTTTACGGAGAGGACAGTAACAGAAGCAAATGCATTAATCAGATGTCAGTCTGGGGATACATCCTCTTTTTCAAAGTCCCCTTCTATTTGAATATTGACTTAGCTCTCTTCATTGACAGGCTTTAAGTGAATTTGGGAGAAGGAAGTTTAAACTCACCTCAGGATATTCACAGCAGTGCTGAAAAGGTACCATACTGCCCATAACGGCTGTTCCCAGAACTGACATACAGGCCATTTTGTGATCTGACACCCTGGTCTTCTGCCAAATAACTGCCTGAAACAAATGGCACGGAGTCAAATTTTTGACATTATATTTGTTGAACTCAAGTCATGTCTATGAACATGCATATGCAACTGCACACACACTGTATATGTAACATTCTGTACTTTGACCCTCTGAAAATCACAACTTTCAGTGTTAACCGACTCGATAGGGTACTTTTTGGCATGTCTTCTCATACTGTATTACTTATTTAGACTCAAAGCAATTGGAAAACTAAGCAAAGCTTGTATTTATGGATGTTACGTGGCTAATCTGGACTTCTGTACCTGAAGCAATTGCTAAACACAAATCAATACAAACACTACTTCTCCTCTTCAGTACACAACAGTAGGCTTTGTGTTTTTACTAAGCATATAAATTGAGGGTTTATGATGTGTCTCTAACATGGTGCTCAACATTTGAAGTTGGGCACTGCAATGCCTGTTACTTATACTGAAGAGAAAGGCTGTTTTGGTAGAGATCAGGCTATTACCTGTCCACTCATAGTCCTCACCTGGATATTCTAGGTCTGTGACAAGCCTGCTGTTTAGAAAGGAAAGCAGTTATTTGTCTAATGAAAACTTTGTAAAAGTTAGAAGGATGAAGGAACAACTGCTCTATTTGCTACATGTCTTGGAATACTATTGCAAAGACTTGATAAGTACAATAAGGCAAAGTGAACTTGAGCTTGCAACAGAAGTTACCTGTCAAGTCCACTCATGGATACAAAAAGTATTAGCTACTTTGGAAGGTGAAATTTTGTCTCTTGCTAATGACAAGTCCTATACCACACAGTCACAAATTTAGCTGAATATGCTGATTCAACAATAAAAAATGATTTCCTTAGTTGGTTTTCTGCTTCTATGCAACAGACTTACATTCAGGTCCACTTTACTTTTGTCAGTGTTAGATGCCTGAGTGCATTTCAATGTGCAACCTTCACACACAAAAGAAAAAAAAAATTCAGCAAGTTGTATTTTAAATCAGATGTTACAGTGCTGCTAAAATTTATGTTTTCAGTAGGTGCTAGGTGTCCAATGAATTCAAAACGAGTTCACAGTATTCTGATACAGGATGTTAACTGAAAGTGTCGTGGGAGAAAAAAATACACAAGCACCCATCTCAAGAAATGCAATACATAGCCTTAAAATTCCACCTGTCCCGTGGGATATTTGCTGGCCTTCAGGGGTGAATTCCACAGAAGAACACAGTGCTCCAGTAAAATGATACTCCCCTCCTACAGGACAGGTGGAATTGTAAAGCTTTGAGACTGCTGAGCCTAAACTATTCCCCAAATCTTTAATTTTCCATTTCCACGTACACTCTGCAGCATTTGTGAAGTGGGGCTCTGCAGTCCTGCCTGAATCTAATCCAGCTCCTAGACACTGGCCTGACAGCCCTGTGCACATGCTGGATCACAGCTCAGTCATCCTGGAGCGAGCCTGAACCCCTTAAAACATAAAGGCCAATTTACGTCAGGGAGGGCAGCAAATAGACAAGGGGGAGAAGGAGAAAGGAGCAGGCAGAGCCACGGGCTGGGTGTCCACAGCTCTGGCAGGGAGTCCCCACCGTGCTCCAGCAGCACAGAGGGGGAAAGGACAGCCCGGGGCTGCCCAAGGCATGCTGCCTCTCAGCCTCTCTCCTCTACACCTGCTCTAAGTCTCCTCAAAGATATTTTGGAGTGATGAAAGAATCTGTCCTCTTCTTTAGAGCTCCTCTTATAAAACATATCCTGTACTGCTTCTATTTTAAAATTGATTACTTAAAATGGAAACACAAAGTGCCAAGCGATTTTTTCTTTACTGGATATATTTTAAATTAAATGCATGTGACCAAACTGAGAAAGACACTTGTTATATGACTAACATAAACATCATGCTGTTTATTTTAGGTTATGCTAATGTAAGGCTGCAGGTACAGATATAAATCTTAGCTGCTGATTAATGCAAGGTTATTACACTGCTTGACCCGCTAAACGGCTGATACTCAGAACTGTGAAAAGATCACTTGAGTAAGGTGGAAAATGAGAACTTATTAAATGTAAACTTGCTAAAAGTAGATACTGTAATAAGTTCAGACTAGCTTTTCAACTAGTCATATATTTATCAGATATTAATACTCAGTACTACAGACATACTTTTAGAAAATAGTTACCACTGTAGATTAAATTAAAGCTTATGTACTAAAGAGGCTAGGCAATTTCCAATTTCTGTATTCCTAATTTCTACATTACATGAACACAGAATACAGTGTGTATTCACTTTTAGCCCTGACGGCACATTATGGAGCAACAACACAGGAAGAGCTAGTAATTTAAAGAAAATTATTTTTCTAGACTCTCCAGATGTATCAACAGGCATCAAAAAATTCACAGAGAAACAATGCCTGTTCCACTTATTTCAGAAAGTGCCTGTTTCCGTGAGGTTCCTGCAATACCCTATTTTTTTAACCTTACTTATACCCTTTAGTTTAGCTAAAAATACACCCCCCACACACCCCCGAAATTTTTTTTCTAGGTCATATAAAGCGGGTGTCGAGGATGAGCCAAGGAAGAATCTGACTCCAGTCAGTATGATGACGCTGCAGAAACAGCCCACTCAAAGATATATTATTACATATGCCCCATCTTGGGTTTCGTAGAGCCAGCCAAATATATCCCACCTCTCTCCTTGTTTCATTGAAGGGGATTGCACGATCTAGATATTACAAAATGTCATCAGGTGTATAAAATCTACTGCACATGTACAGAAGATAAGTAGGTCTGTTTGTACCTATTTCTCTCCATCCCATGCAGCTCTAGGATATGCATACTTTGTGGAGGGTGACAATGTACATTTCAACATACATGATACTATGACTGCATGCACACATGGAGTAGGCATCCATTGTTTCAGGATGCATATATAGAGCCCAGAAGGATTCCTTGAAAAATGTGTCATGAGTGGAGAAAGATTCACCCTCTTCCCACTGGGGTCCCTGGTATTATGGCACTAAGGAGAATTAAGAGCTGCTCAATATTTTTCTCCTCAAAGACACCAAGGAATGACAGAGAAAAAAATGCAGCCACTCCACATCCCTAACTATCCTTCATATTTAGAACTTCTATCAGCAGCTACAGTGATTTTCCATCACAGACAAAAGGAAAACCTTAATTAGAGCTGAGGACTGGATGCTGTTTCCAACTGCGCCTACTTCAGTACAACTGTGACACTACAAGTTAAACCAACCCATCCCATTATTACTCCTTAATGGCAGTAACTTAACAAAGTAGACTTTTACTACCCAGAAACCACATATTTTCTTAATTTGTTTTGTGACAATCATATCCTCTAATAAAGCTTGAGGGTGTAAAAGTCTAGGTGAGCAAGCAGTTGCACATGAACTGCAGGCTGGGAATGTAACTTGGGTTAGCTCTGTAAAAGAGAACTGTATTTCACAGTCTCTCTAATTTTTACATGCTTCCAAATTCCTGTCACCCTGGCATCTCTTTGGGCCAGTACATTCCTTAGCCTTCTTGACTTAAAACCTAATAGCTTATCAGGCTTCAGATGAAAGCAATGCTGCCTACCTGTTGAGAGTAAACAAACAGGAACAAAGCCAGGCAGCAATATCTCAAGTTTGAATTCAGTCCAAGGGAAACCAAAAGACATCACACAGCAGTCCATGTACAATGTCTAGAGTCATTTCAGCTTAATGATGCACAGACACCTAGTCTTTAGGGCTGGCACATTCTCTGCTGTGAAAGAAAACCTATCAGCTAAGATCAAGAAGAGATCAAGTCTTAACCACATTCTTTAGAATCCCAGCCTTGAAAGTGTTAATGTTTTTCAACTCCATGCCATAATTGGTGTCCTGTTTTAAAACCAGTGGTAAGTTACCTCACTAAAAGAGAGCCCTTACATAAACCTCTCTTGAAAACAGAAATCACAACCGTTTTTTTCAATTTAGCTTACAGAACAATTATGCAACTAATCAGAACTATTTTCCCCATATATTTTATACTTGCCCCTAAGGAATCAGTTGTCCCCTCCATTCCTTAAGTGATGGTGGGACAACTATTAGTGAAGATATGCAGTAAAGAAACTCAAGACACCACTTTTCCACTCATTGGATGCAGCTGACATACCTGTCTATCCCATGGGCATCAGACATTACAGCTATCAAGGGGATTTGCTGAAAGACAGTCATGTTCCACGGCACTGCTCATCCTACAGATTCCAGTGTATTCGTTACTCAGATTTCCCTTTCGTGATACAAGAGCACCTTCTCAATGAAAAGGCTTTCCTGAGCATGACACAGTGGAGAAATGCTCGGATTTGAGAGCTGGGAGGTAAGTTAGGAGAGGAGCTAACAGATATTACAAGGAGCCAAGGATCTTCATCTGGTAACACCTGTCTTTAAAGCCTTTCAAGAATTAGAGACTACTGAGAGTTACAAGTTTTTTGACTGCTTTAACCACACATGTTCAGCTGTGGGTGTTCAGAGAACCTTATCTTCTCTTATGATCAGGTGACACACCTAGTGGATGAGGGAAAGGCTGCGGATTTTGTGTACCCAGACTTCAGTAAAGCCCTGGACACTGTCTCTCATAGCATTCTCCTGGACAAACTGGCAGTCCATGGCTAGGACAGGTACACTCTTTGTGGGGTAAAAAACTGTCTGAATGGCTGAACCCAGAGAGTGGGGGTGAGCAGAGTTAAATCCAGTTGGCAGCTGATCACCAGTGGTGTTCCCCAGGGATCAGTATTGGGGCCGGTCCTGTTTAATATCTCTATCAATGATCTGAATGAGGAGATCAAGTGCACCCTCAGTCAGTTTGCAGGCAAAACCAGGTTGGGTGGGAGTGTTGATCTGCAGAGGATTCTGGACAGGCTGGCTGGATGGGCCAAGGCCAACTGTGTGACGTTCAACACAAGCAAAATGCCGGGTCCTGCACTTCGGACACAACAACTCCCTGCAGTGCTACAGGCTGGGGAAAAGAGGCTATTAAGGTGCCCTGTGGAAAATGGCCTGAAGTTGCTGGTTTACAGCAGCTGAACATGTGCCAGCAGCGTGCCCAGGTGGCCAAACAGGTCAATGGCATCTTGGTTTGCAGCAGGAATAATGTGGCCTGAATAATGTGAAGTGATTGTCCCTCTGTACTCGGCACTGGTGTTGTGTCCAGTTCTGGGCCCCTCACACAAGAAAGACACTGAGGTGCTGGAGCATGTCGAGAGAAGGACAAAGATGATGGTGGAGCATCTGGAACACAAGTGTGATGAGGAGCAGGTGAGGGAGCTGAAGGCGTTTATCCTGGAGAAAAGGAGGCTCAGGGGTGACCTTATCACTCCCTACAACTTACCACTCTCACGTGGGGGTCGGCCTCTCCTCCCAGGCAACCAGAGACAGGACAAGGGGAAATGGCCTCAAGCTGCACCAGGGGAGGTTCAGGTTGGATATTGGGAAAAATTTCTTCACTTAAAGGGTGGTTGAGCGTTGGAACAAGCTCCCCTGGGAAGTGGTGGAATCACCATCACTGGAAGTGTTCAAAAACTGAGTAGACATGGCACCTCACAATATGGTTTAGTCGGCATGGTGGTTTTCGGTCAAAGGTTGGACTTCATGATCTTGGAGATCTTTTCCAAGCTTAATGATTCTATTAAAAGGTTCTTCCCCCAGGGGGTGGTTGGGCACTGGAACAGGCTCCTCAGGGAAGTAGTCACAACACCAAGCCTGACAGAGTTCAACAAGCATTTGGACAATGCTCTCAGGCATGTGGAGGGATTCTTGGGGCTCTCCTGTGCAGGACCAGGAGTTGAACACGATGATCCTTGTGGGTCCTATTTAACTCAGGATATTCTAAAATTCTATTAAAATTCATTTCCATAGCAGGAGGAAAAAAAATAAAACCTCCTAAACAATTAAACTTCTGCCAAAAACCAGTTTCCAATCCAAATATGTCATTCAGAGGATGTACAACATCACAGTGAATTCTATTTAAATAAATGGGAGGTTTAAAAGTCTTTTGTAAAATAGTAGTTAACAAAAATAACATACCTAACTGTGACTAAGTACATTGCTAAGGAAGAGGGAAAATTCCCATGCAGCTTTGGAAACATCCTTTTTCCACTAACCTTTTTTTAAGCTTACAAAGTGAGTGCAAAAGCTTTGCAAGAGCTAAAGGCACATCTCAGATTCTGCAACACACACTGCATATGTGAAACAGTAATTGTTTTGAGATTTCAGACATATACTGGGCTGTCATTTGAAAAAAGTGATGGATGAGAAACTGGAAACCTCAAGGAATTAGTAATAGGATATAAAGCATTTCACCTCTAGGTCACCAGTTCAAATTCAACCAGGTTGGTAGTGACCAAAAGTAGTTACCATCTGGCAGCTGTTCTCTGGCTGATGTAAATTGAGTTGAGGGTCTCAGCGCATTTCCTAGTGGACAGGTGTCCTCAGCACAAAAAAACACCATAATTAACTCTCTGTTTGGCTTTCTCAGCAAAGCCACTAAACAACGAATAGAAGCAAAGACTGAGCTGTATTCCAGGTCAGCATGAAAGCATGTTGGCTGCAGAGCACTGCAGATTCTTAATCATAATTCCTCTTTATATTTTCAGACACGCAGATTAGGGAGGGACTTAATTTATCATCATTAAATGGAGTGGCTTTTCCAACTCAAGACAGAGCTCATGTGCTGCTATTTCTGCGCAATACAGATTTATTTTCAACATGCAGCTACAGCAGAGTTTGGAATCGCAGTGAATGAGTGAAAAGTATACTGACATTATTAAAAATGGTAAATTTACCCTAACGCACTCACTCTGTCTCAAAAATCCACACTTACTACAGAGGACAGAGACACAGAAAAATCCCTTGGGTTGGGATTATTTGATACAAATTATTGGTTAAGATTATGCAACTTTGTAAATAAGAGGAGACTTACTGTAAATTAAAAAATGAAGATGGCATCTGTTAAGTCAACACCACCAACAAAGGGGTTTGGAGAAGAATACCACCCCCTGTTATCTATAAGAGTTTTTAAATGGACCGTGTATCACAAAGTTCTGACTCCCAACTCTTTCAAGAAACAAACAATACACACAGTTCCAGGCAAAACCGTGTGTGACCAAGGCTACAAAGTGTTACGCATGAAAAACACTGGGAAAAAAAAATATTCCCTTATGCAGAGTTTTCCTCAACAGGAACTGGAAAATTTACTGAGCCTACTTACGGCTGACCCGTACTTTGCATAAGACATGGGACCAGTTGGGCATGGTATGACCTGCTGATGGGCACCATTTAAACCACTTGCTGCCATAAGTTTTTTGGAATAGCCCTGGAACTACTAAAAGCTGTGTTTTGTACAACACAGCCAGAGCTCATAGGTGGCAGGAATACGGCATTTCGGGCTGAAGGGTTTGACGCAGTTTAAGCAGTGGCTGACTTTGAAATGTTCTTAGCACGCCTTCAGATAACATTAACTTTAAATAAACTTGCTGAATACTCATGTAAATTATTTCCATTTGGCTGTCTCATTATTCAATATGCTTTCAAGGAACATGGTGATGAAAGAAGAAAAATACCTCTTTCTAACATAACCATACTGGCAAGAGGATCAACATTATCAGTATTCAAAGAATGTCTTGGCAGGATAAACCTTCATAAAAAGAAGGAGCACTAGCTAATCCAAGTTGTCAAAATAGCAATAGTACTTCATAGGGTTGATCTGCAAAGTGATTCATTATTTATTGCTAATGCAAACAAAACATTCTGAGCAGAAAGAGCAACCGATTACTTCCTATCTCGGAAACCCACTGATGGAGAGTACACAATAAATGAACCCTAGGAGGAATGATAAAAGAATACCTATTTTCTTACTTACTAAAAAACAACATAAAGGCTGGAAGAGCACTGTCTGATTTCTTTTCTATGAACAATCACACTTAATGGTAATATTTTCCAAACTAAACACAGATATGAAATGCAGCAGAGCAAGAAGAAAAATTTCTGGAAATTTCATTCAAAAGCATAAGATACACACCTTTTAAAAAAACCCAACCAAATGTGGTGGAAATAAAACATGCTCTGTATCGTGCATCGTAAAATTATATATATATTCAACAGCTCTATAAAGAGGCCTGACTTGTCAAGATGAGTTTCTGCTGGAATCAATTAGGCAACCATTTTCAGATGCCTAACCACAGACATTTCTGTGACAGCTTCAGCCTCATTACACTCTTCCTTGCTAAAGTGAGGGTTATGCCTTCACAGACTCACAGAATGGTTTGGGTTGGAAGGGACCTTAAAGGTCACCCAGTTCCAACCACCCTGCCATGGGCAGGGACACCTTCCACTAGACCACGTTGCTCAAAGCCCCATCCAACCTTCCATGCTCCTTTACCTTCATATAAAATACAGGACTTTAAAAACTGAGGGGATTTGCTTTTGGTTTGGTTTTTTTGGTTGTTTTTTGTTTGTTTGTTTGCTTGGCGGGGGTGTTTTTGGTTTTGTTTTTTGGTGTGGCTTTTTTTTTTAGAGTACTGTTTTTGTAATTTATTGAGAAGATTTCTTTGAAATACACTTTCATTTCCACCTTTCTCACTTACTACCCTTTCTAGTCTTTCAATCCATCTTTCCTTGTCTCCTTCTGTTGTAGCTCATCTGTATCTTCTTGCTCTTTTAAGCCTCAGAACCTGATCTTACTCCCAATGTGTATCTTCGTCCGTTGCAACAGAAAGCATTGGCTCAGCCTTAAGAATTTGGGATTCTAAGAACTCCTCTGAATAATTGCATATACAAACTGTCTTTTAAATGAATATGTAATCTATGAGATACACGAAAAATAAAGCCATTACAAGAAGTTGATTCTTTCTACCGGCAGATTTCAAACAAAAATATAAAAGACATCACCAAAAAAACCAAAAAGTCATGCAATAACCCTATTCAGCAGAGTATTACTGTAGCACAGATATGCTGTAGAATCAGTATAGAAAAAACACCTTCTGACTGGAATTAATAACTGTAACGATAATAACAGGAAAAGGAAAAGGTAAAGAATATTCATGTCCTGTGATAAGCTAAAACAAATGCACATTGACCTACTGCAAGTGGCTATACATTGGAAATTCAGAATTTCAAATTTCCTAAAAGATATTACACAACAGGTAACTTTTTATTTTACAAGGAATGACAACATCAGTAGCAAGCCAGGAATTTGCACCCAAATTTTTTTACGTTCAGTTCAGTTTTTAATTTTCAGACTCTTTTAAAGCATCTCCACAGAGACAGACTACACCTTCTGACTGACTTCTCAAGCCTTTAATTTTCCCATCGCAGCAACAGCTACTGAGCGACCTCTTGTGATGAAACATTTGAGCACTTTCGCACTCGCCTTCCTTTTTTTTTTTCTAAATGAATTAAATGAACCAAAGGGCAGAAGTGCAAAATAAAGAGTTAAAAAAATCAGCACCATCTCTGCCATCACAATGAGTGATACTGCCTGAACTGGGTATTGAAGAGCGTATTTCTGAAGCCAGCAGGACAGGCAGTCAAAAGCAACGTGCAATGGCAACTGTCACGCCACTCTTCACACCATCTTTGCAGTAAGTACTGTGAAAAAGACATGTGATCACCTTCTTGCACATCATTGTCACTGCATTAGAATAACAAGAGAAAAAAATCCCCAAGATATGCAATAGTCTATTCAAAGGCGATGAAATCAAAATACTATAAAAAAAAAAACATTTGCAACTTGCAAGAGAGGGCAAAATCAAACCACCAATTAAGACACAATTGGTTTTATTAACCAACATTTAAGACCAATATTGCGAACTACTGCTAGATATGTCATGGAGCTCAGCACAATATTAGAAGCAGATACCCCTGGAGATCTCTGGTTTCAAACTCTCAGTGCTCCCAATGAAATAAGACTGCAAGCAGCTACACTTCCTCAGCTCTGAAATACTAATTCTGTAGCCAGTCAAAAGGCTGGCTTTTGTTTTTCACAGTATCTACACAGCTATATTTAGAAATATACACATAAATATAATCAGAGCATGTTAAACAACTCCAGAAAAGGAAGGGCAATATGTTTTCATTTCAGGAAAGCACACAGTGCCATTTATTATGCCCACTGAAAAGGAATTGAAGTGAGAATGTTTGGCTGATAACTGATCAAAACTGCTCAGTGAACGGGCCACATTTCAACAAATAACACTATTTTAGAACAGAAATAGAATTTCTGAGGGATCTGGCCACGAGATGTCACTCTCTGCTTTGTGGCAGCTTGGAAATCAATTAGCACAACTTTCTTCTCTGAGGTGTCAAAAAAGCCAAGGTACAGCCAATGGAATTCACTATGTTAAATTTGGATCAGGTAGAAGCAACTGCTCAACACGTCATTTCTGTGGCTGTGTGTCTACTTTCTGTAGCTGTGCTGTAGAATTACCATTCAGTAAGCTGTGAAGTCAAAACAGCCTCCAAGTAGCCTCTGAATTCATTCCCCCACATCTAAACAAAGAACAACTAGCTTAACTAAAGCTCTCTGTTATAACACATGTTACTGTTCTTACACCTGGGTACCAAATTGTTTGGAATTTTTTAGCCTTTTTAAATAAAATCATGGTTATGTATTGAGCTCTTATGACAAGGTACCTAGATGAGCTCTAGTGTCTATCCAGGTAAACAGCCTAAACAAATAAGTTTTCTAAGTGTTTTCAGTTGGCTTTGGCTAACCTTTGATCAGACCCCATGGTCTAGGAGGGTCTTGCTTCTTTGTCTGCAATACACCACCAACATCTTTACTAACCATTAGCATGTAAAATAATTTTTATACTTCATATATCTAACCAGGCATCTGTTAGAAGACACCAAAAATATCTGAGCCTGAGTTTTAGAAGTTTAAGATCAAAATCTGTAGCCATTATAAATACACAACTATGAATGGAAAAAATAAGTGGAAGTCCAAAACAAAGCTATGATGCAAGAAAATTCCCAGGAATTAAAGATTTTATGTAAATATAAGATGAACTGCATAAATTCATCAGAAAGTCATCCTTAAGACACCTGATAGAAGAAAAACTCATTATTACCTTATTATGTATTAATGTTACCCTCAGGTCCGGTTTTATGATACCATATGCTGTCAGCAGATCTTGGACTTTTTTTAGTTCTTCCTTACATTTTCTACTTGTTGAGTAAAACTGCTTTCTTACTGGAAGATTCTTGAACAAATCTAGGACTGTTACTGTGGTACCTGCAAGCAGGTGATAAAAAAATAAGTAGAAATTACACTGAAAGCACATCACGGGATATGGAGGAAACTTTATTTTTACTTAAAGAGACCTGTTTGTATGCTGCTGCATACAAAATAAATTCAAGTAATGCTAGATTAGGTTATTAGCATGAGAAGAAATATACCAAATCAGCAGTCATCCTCCCCAAAAAGGTATCTACAGACCTCAAGAGCTCTGAGACTGCAGCATTAAGTTTTTTTTCACACACATTGACAATTGCGAGACTCAGCACTAAATAAAGCTGAAGACTCTTTCAGTGCATATTAAGTTAGCTTTCATTAGTAAAATGATTTCAGACTAGAATCTAGTCACACATATCTGGAGACAAAGGAACACTGTGCTTCATTAAGGGCCTTCACAAGCATTTGCTTTAGGGTATTTCCTGAAGAGTCTCTGTTCAAGGTACAGTACACAGAGGGAGGAGGAATATTCACCTACCAACACAATCACATGAATTCTGAACCCACAAGGATATTGCAAAGTGTTAAACATATGTCACAGAATGCAGTCAATCATTCAACAATTTTGACAAAAGAGAAGGTAATGCAAAATATAGTATTTTCCACGGCTGGAATATACTAGTCTAAATCTTAAAAAGAATCCCTAGTTAAAATCAGCTACACACCCTTACCACAGGTTATAAAGAACTATGACTTTGCCTGGTCCTACAGCCAGGCTGCTTCCAGCAATTCCTTTGTACAGCAGCAGGGCAAGTCTTCCTCCTGTAAGCAAGGATTTTGCTATGTACAGAAACATAGTTCTGTAGTTTGGTCCTGAACAAACCTTTCATATAGACCTGGAGAACTGAATTTTTATAGCTTTTATTTCTACTGTCAGCTTGAAGTGAGTCAAAGAAGGAGAAACTAGTTTATAATTACCATCTAGAACAACTTCCAAGCCATATTATTTCTTACAATATGACAACACATTCTCAGCTGACAGACATAAGGCAAGAAGTGTTTACAGTTGCAAAGATTTCATACTCAGCCTTCAAGTACAGAACAGGTATTTCAACATCAGACAGAGCCTCAGAGAAACACAAAATACTCCTGTTACAGTGCAACACCAGAATAGTGATATCCTACCTTGTCCTAGATGGGAAGGCTTTTTAGAAGTTACATGCCCGTTGTTATTCAAAGCATACTGAGTGCTGATATCATCAGTAGCTGTCTTGGTTGTGACCAAAACCTGAAGAGAGTGATTTAAAAAAAACTTAGTTAATCAGAGGTAGACAAAGTTCAGAATGAGCTTAGACAAGCTTTGCTACCACTCTCACCACTGCATTACTTTAGTCTCCATGATTACATTTAATTAGTTTATAAAATTTTTCTTCTAGGGGTGTTTCTTACAGGCACAGAAACATTCTGCAATACTTATTATTCATGTTTCCATCCATTTAACTAAAAGCATTTCTATCACACTAATACACAAAGCATAGCAATTCCCTCTTCCTACAACACACACTGCTCTGACTTCTATTCTAACACAGGTTAAATAAACAACTAAATCAATTGACAGTTTGGCATTTTCATCCTCTGTGAGAGAGAAGGCAGCCTATGACAACTTCTTAAATTTATGTGAGATCCAACAAACTTAAGGACTACTCTCTGTGTATTATCTCTCCACACCCAAACATATCTGGCAATCACTCATTGCATGTTTTGTAAGCTATTAAGGTAATACACAGATGGCTTTAGCAAGAGCAGCTGTAAACCAGAGTTCAGGCACCAACATTTTGAACAGCAGAGCCACTGCACTTTAACCACCTGAAAGACAAAGTTTATCACACGTCCAGTGCTTCGGGATATTCTGGGTTATTTTAGTGTCTTGTATGAATCATTTAGAGTTAAGTCATGCCTCTAGAGAGAAAAATAGCAATTGGTTAATTGGAAATGACAGTATTACAGATCTACTTAAAGGCCTCCTTTAAATATTAAATACCTCCAAACCGAAACTTCAGGGGGCAGTTTGGGTAGGCAGAATGCAATGAATGCTACAAGTGTTTAATTAATATAATTACTGATACGAGGATTGAAGTAATACCTATTAAAGCACTTCATACACTCAGGCCACCTCCCATCTCTTATGAAACGTACCATAGAGCTGATGAGAAGCTCAGAACAGATGGCATTCTGCTCTGACCACTCATTGGAAGGAACCAATGATTGAGGTCTGTCATCATCTATCAAAACACCAACACTTTTGAAAGCATCTTTGGAAATCTCTATCCAAACACACAACCCACTTCTGCTTAGTGTAATGTGAATGTAGCCCAAGGCAGCAAGGAGTCAAGCTCTAACATCATCTCTCCTGACCTCAACAGTTGATGGTTCCAATCAGACACAGAGGTCAGTATCTTCTTGCAGGATCTAATCCTTGGCAGATTCAAAGAATCCAAACTTGACCTTGGTGCAGTATGAATACAGAAAGGCAGAGCACAACAGAACTGCCAGATGCTGTGCCTTTAACAGCCTGAACACTTTTCAGATGGTTTTGAACAAACTTACTTACTTTCAGCCAACAAGTTAAATCATAAGTATCAGTACAGTGCCAATCCTCTTAACATAAACATATGGATCAGACTCAGACATGCCAAGTAGCAGGTTCCTGTTTACTCATAGGGACAAAGTTTGTGCAACTGCAGTCACATACATGTCAAAGAGCAATAAGGAGCCCAGCATGATCCCATGACTGCTGATCACCCAGATAAGAAGGCAGAAATGGTTACTGGAATGGTAGCTATGTGGGCCATCAGTTCCCTGAAATTATTTCTCCTGGCCACCACCTGCTGCTCCTCACTTTGATCTATCCTAATTCAAGTAGCAAATTCAGCCATACTCTTTGACATTATATTCCCTGATACAAAAGAAAAGAAAATACAACCCAATCTCTCTCTGACCTGTTCTGACTGTGGAAAACAAACAAGAGCATTGCTGTGACCAGTGTGACAGAAGGGCAGGACTGACACTGGCAAGAAATTCCTATGACATGGCTTCTGGGGCTGGGGGGAAAGGCAGCATACACATGCCAAATGGTTTGGAAAGCATACCCCCAGCAGGCCACTGGAACATTTCAAGTCTTTGCACTGGTATTTTAATAAAACCTTCACAAACACATACAGACAAAAGAAATCATAACTCAAAGACCAGACACATTCATAGCAACCGCTCACCTCTGCTACGCTGCAAATCGATCCCAAAGCTTCCCCACGGAAACCGTACGTTGTCAGCCTTTCAAGGTCCTCAGAAGAGCTTATTTTTGAGGTGTAGTGTTTAATGGCCATAACAGGAACGTCCTCAACCTTGATTCCACTGCCATTGTCTCTTACTTCTATTTTGTTAAACCCATAATTGTCCTGAAAAGAGAACAAAACACAGTGGAGCATTAAAGCAATCAAACTAAGGCACAAGTTTGAAGCAGCCAAGGTTACACCTTCCAGCCATCCACACAGAAGCGGGAGTTTTGCTTAGTGGGAGGAACTGAGCAAACATTAAATGTCTCTTGTTTAAGGAAAAAAAAAAAGAAAAATACAACATGCAGGATCATAGTGATGGTTTCTCTAATTAAATAACGTAATTCATACATTGTGGTTTGGAAACAGCATGTCAACATAATTTCTGTTTTAATTTTGCTGTATTTAAGTAAAGATTTCTTTAAACTACGATGAAAGTTGCAAAACCTAAGCTCAAAAAGAGACCTATATCTGGAAAGCTAAAGACTTTTTCACCTCTTTTCACTTCTCTTACCTACTTGATATCAATTTTTTTGAAATCACCCAAATGCAGCCCTGCACCCATTAAAGTCAGTGCGCTCTCACTTAGAACCATTTTCAGTTTCAGTCTTGATTTATGCAATTTCATTACTGCAGTAGTTTTCCAGGCTCTGTGGTCTGTCTCAATATACAGAAGTAAAACTCTAATGGGGGGCAAGGCATGAATGACAACAGTAATAAGCTTGTAAAGAGATATAATACTTTACAGAAAGAAGTAAAGGTTCATAGAGGCTCTTTTAAAACAGCTTTCAAGGAAGCAAAGCTCAATCTTTGTGATTTACCTTTACATATATGCAATACATATTTTACTGAATTCCAATTTAAATATGTCATTTCAATAAGCACCAGCAAAAATAGGGTAAAACTCTAAAAAGCTAGATATTTACAACAGCTAAATGCAAGATGGAATTCGAGTTCTATAACATCTCCAACAGGTGCAGCAAAAAAATGCTTCCTTACAGCTGCATTGTAATGTGCACATGGGAATGGAACCCAAAAGAACCACAAGCCAGGAGGAGAAAGTACTCAGAGCTACAGGATCACCAACAGAACTTCTGTTACAGAAGCACAACTGGCTCTTTGAAAAGATTCTGATGCAACACAGGGAAAAATGTGCTGTCATGTGTAAACTGGTTTTGCTAAAAGAATATCTTCAGTAGTGGCTTAATGGACAGAGCATGCAATGGTTGATCACTGAAAGCTGACTGATTAAACAGAACAAACTTTGCTGTCTCATCTGGGCCTATACTGAAAACAGTTACGAAAAAAATATAATGTACTCCCAAGGTTACTTCCTGAAGTAAAAAAAAGATGTGATTAAAAACAAAAGGAAGCTATCTAAAGATATTACCTGTATTCACAACAATCTGCTTTAGGAAACATCAAAAGCCTCTGAGGTACACACAGAACCATATATATTTAATATATACGCAACAGAAATGTGGGTACTTTTCACTTGCTGTATTAATGAACAGTGCAAAAGCTGTCTTCAGGTGAAAAAACAATGCTTCTGCTTATCTTTGAGTCAACCTCCTATTGGGAAGCAAAACAGAACCTAAGCAGTACACCTCAACTGAACATAAAAACACATAAGGAGATATAGGCAGGAAGCCTTCTACCCTGCTGCTGTATGTGCTAGGGAAGGATTTGAGAATTTTACAAAAAGCCACTATTTTCCATTCTAAATTTTTACTTCCACACCACTTACATGTTTAGGAAAAGTGAGACTTATCTTGAATCAAAATGTTGCATGAATGATTCTCTGTTTCTTTTCTAATGTTATTAATTTTCACCTGCACACGTTTTACGTAAATATTACAGTGCTCAAACTCTGTACTCTGCAACACCTTCCTCCATGACCTAAATACTACTGAGGTTATGATCCTATGAGATGTTTAGGTTGCTCTGCCAGATTACTGATGTCAAACACTATGATTCATGTTGATACACAGTGCAAAGACACTCAATAACATCACCTATGGGATTTGGTCAATCAAGAAGGTAACAACAATAAAACACCAGGCAAAGCTTCCCACTGCAGCTGACCACTGCCATGGTTTCTACCTGAGAACCATTCCACCTGCAAGTCAACTCCTGCCTGTTTGTCTCAAAAGCCGTTCCTGTATTTGTTCAGGCAAATTGGGTAAGAAGACTGAAGGAATCAACTAGCCTTCCTAATCCATCTGAAAAAGGTTAAATCAATGAAAATGCTGCAGTTTCGCAAAAGCCATCAAGCTGTAAAATGGAATTTCAAAGTTTCCCTTCTCTGTTATGACTTTGAACTAATCCAGAGTTAATGTGGTCACTGATCTCTATTACACAGTCAGAATTATTTAAATTTCACATAAAAGAATACCAAGAAAAAAATTCATTGTTTCACAGTATTACTGTCTAGAGTTGCACAGAGTGCAGGATTTTGCTTCTCCCCTAGTACCCACAGAAGAACAATCAGCAAATCTCTTTCACTCACTGACAACCTGTGTAGAGCCAGGTTTGTTTCTTTAGAACTACACTGATTTGGACTGGGCTCGACTGACAAAGAATGTAACTATGCAGATGACTCATGCACTGAAAATGGTTGAAAACGCTGTCTTTAATTGATTTGGGACTTATCACTATGAAAACAGGTGGTTGCTGTGCCGTGAAAGCCACACTGATTAGAGAGAAGCTTTCTCCTCCAGCTATCTGCACATCTGTAACAGCACACCAGCACAAGAGACAAGGTCTGTTTTACCCGTTTTGGAAGGCTCCAAAACCTTCTCTGTTGACTTCTTGCAGTTACTGCCTGATCAATATCAAATCAATCAATCAGATCACAGGATCTGATTCCAACACCCTGACCCCCATAACTGTGCACACACTACTCACTTTGGGGCTACTCATGAGCAAGATTCTGTGAAATCTAAATACTGGGAGAAGACAGAGGTCATGACAGACCATAGTGAAGACAGAGTAACTTCAGCTCACTTAAGGCAGTAGCAAATGAGCCTGTTTCTCAGCATCTGCAGGAAAGCATTCTCAGATGGAAGACACTCAAGACTCATTCAAAAAAGGCAGCAGAGACATGGACAAAGAAACAAGCAGAAATTGAATTGCCCTCCTAATGAAAAGCACTTGTCTAACACTTAATTCGATAATATCTTATACAATTATTTGCACTGAAGGAAACTGGATGCAGTTCTGGACACATCCATTTATACAGGATGTTACAACACTTCTCTCTTACTAAGCAGGAGACACTGCTACTATACAGCTGTTGACAAAACACTGCAAAAACAGAGATATGACAGCAAGAATAGCTGATCAGTTGGCCATTTTGCCCCATTTGGGAAAAAAATCAAATTCTTTATTATAAGTAAGATTTTCTATTGTCAGAAACTATCCTTCAGTGACATGCCAACTTTTTTTAACAACTTATAAAAAGGAAGTGCTAGAAGTAGCAAGAGCTAACCATGCTAATTTAGGGACCATGTGGTAATTTATATTACAAAAAACTCTAGCATGGCCATCAACCTTTTCCACTGTTTCCATTTTCACCTTCCTTACAATATTTTGTAATAAGCATTAAATACGTCAGTCTAGCAGTAAACTTAAGTTCAATATCTTTTAAAACTACCTATTAGTCATAAAAATTAAATTTTAAGTAGGAAAACAAATATTAAGGAAGTTGTCAGGTTTTTCCCTAAGATACACTCAGAAGTAGAAATATGCTCTATTGTTTCAGCAGGGCCTGAAAAACATTAATGGAAACTAATTTTGGATCATTTTTACATGAGGTAAAAACATATATGTATAAATACTATTAATACCTTGTCATTCCCCAAATCACAATGGCCTAAAAAATGCATTTGCAGTGGAACAACTTTCCTGGTATCTTATTTTACATCCAATTCTTTGAAAGAGAAAGAAAGGGGATTTACCAGTTTAACATCAATACTTGTGGCACCGGCATCCAAGGAATTTTCTATCAGCTCCTTCACCACGCTGACAACTGAAGTAATCACCTGAGAACTTGAAAGGAGACGAATAGTCTCTCCTGGCAGCTGCTTCATAGTGGAATAAGATTCAGAGAAGCTGCACAGAAAATAAAAGAAAAAGAGTGTAACAGGAACACTACAAATACACATTTCTAAGTAGCCATTTCACAGCAACTTGTAAATGTTGACAAAGCACAACATTTCGGCTGGAGAGTAAAATTTTCATGTTACAGTAGGTCCCAGCTTTCTCTGCAGTCAGTAAGTGTCGGGAAAGAAGTGGGGAGGCAACAAAGTGGTGCTGAGGGGAAAGTCATATCCAATGGCAACGTGATCTACTAGTAAAAACAAAAACCAAACCAAAAAACTTCTTAATTACAACCCTGCCTCTCTGATCTGGTGTACCATGTGTCCTCAGGCAGGTCAGTTTATTTCTGTGTCACTCTCTCTTTTCTATCTCTCACATTATCAACCAGTGGAGATTTCTTTTTTTTTAACTACTGGAACCCAAAGGGTTATAAAATTCTTGCTGTATTATAGAGACACTCTAACACGAAGAGATCATATGTGGATCTCTGAATGTTAGTATATATTTCTGTTTAAGCACCCAAATCAACACAATTAACCAAGCCCAATCCTTGTTGTTGATCCTTGTAGCCTGACACAGAGAACTCAGCTGCAGTTTTTCATGCATATGAGAAAGGGGGAGGGGGGGAAGATCATTGCTAGACAGCTCTTTGAACCTCAAGAATGGTCCAAACAGGCTTCTTCTCTCCTCTAAGTTATGTTATGTAATGTTATTTACACTGTTATCCTGGCAGTCCTGGCTTCCCCATCGATTCAGTCCAAGGTATATGCTGAAGAACACAGACTGCACACTCAGCACCCATCCCAAGGATATGAGCAGAGGTGGAGGAATGGAACATACCCAGATTTCCTCCTGACACAGTCAGGACATGGTGAGGGATTGCAGCCAACACCCCTGGGCACCACTACCCTGCAGGGTATATGCAGCTGATACAACAATTACAGGACACTTCTCTGCCTCAACATCCTTCTAAAGACTGACACACTTCAAACATAAAAGACAAGGCAAAAATGTGGTTACTTAGAGAGGAGAAAAAAAGCAAACCAGTGCCATGAAGAGGAAGCATCATTAAAACTTTTCTAAGAACAGCTACAAAGAGGTTTTCTCTTTATATTGCTATTTACATTGCAAAGGAAGTTTTCCTTGCACATGTGGTAAAAAGATCCAACAAATTGGTTTTCCACAAACTGGAAAAGGAGCATGAGAAGACATGTGTTGTTGAAGACGGACCAATATTAATTATGTACATGTGTTCAGAGGGGCAGGTTTTGAGGCAGGTTCCCTCACACATTCACACATCGTACAGGACTTCTGTGTCAAGTGCTTCATGATTTACTCATGGCAATTGCCAGATGGGAGCTGGATATCTCCATGAAACAACACCGACTAAGACACGGGAGGGTATTAAAACAGAAACGCTGCAGATCCCAATGACAAATTTTCCATGAGGTGTGCCTGATGCAGGCAGTTTGGGAGAGGAACCTGCTCTCGTGTGCCCTCCCTTTCCTGGGCCCAAACCCAGGGATGCAGCGCTGGGCACATCTCGGGAACAGCTGCTGTGAGGGAGGGACCACTGGGGCCTTCCCACCCATGGAAATGCATCCAACCTCCGATGACTTCGCTAAAAGACACACATTTCAGCTCAAGCCACACTGCTCCTGTACTTCCCACCGACCGACACGTTACCACTGTGATCCGTGGGCAGGTTCCGTATTTTCTGTGCCTGGGCCCCATCACTGATGCAGCCCTTGTGCCCCTTCGCACCGAGTGCGACACCCCAGCGACAGCCGCGGTGCTGCACACCCTCAGGAAAACCGGGGACAAAACCTCCATAAACTCCATGGCTCCCGCCCCACACACGTCTGGAGCTGCACCCAGACCGCCCCCTCACACAGCCGCCTTCCTCAGGGGTCCAGCAACTGAGGCAACTCTGGTTTATGGGGGTGGGAAGGCAACAAGCTGCAGACAAACCCTGCGGTCTCTCGAGTTTACCCCAAACCACACGAGCCGTCCGCAGTTCCTGGTTCTCGCTGCGAGAGGCGGGGCCGCTCCCACCCGGCGCTCGCTGCTCCCGGGGCCTGGCGCGGCCTCGGCCCAGGCCCGGCTCAGCCTCGGGGGAGGCGGCGGCGCTTCCCCGCCGTCCCGGGCGGCCCCGCGGCTGCGCCACCTGCGCGCCCGCCCCGCTCCCGCTGCCGTGGGCGGTGCGGGCGGCCCGGCCCGGCCCCTGCGCTGCCCCCGGCCGGCCCTGCCCAGGGCACCGCGGGCTCTACCTGCGCCCGGCGCCCCGCGCTCCGCTCCGGCTCCGCGGGGCTGCGGAAAGGTGGGGCCGCCCGGGGGGCGGAGGGAGGGACGGGCGGCCGGGGCCGCGGAGAAGGCCACGGGCACGGCCGGGCCGGGGCAGCGGCGGGGCCGGGAGGGGAGCGATGGCAGGGAAAACACCCGAGCTGCCCCTCGGGTCGGGCGGGAATGGTGAGGGGGAATGGGAAGGGACGGTGGGTCACGCCAGGATGTCTCTGTAGGTACGAGCTCGGCGGGCGCTGCATCCCCAGCAGGGAGGAACGGCCTCGCGTCGCCCATCCCAGGTAACGTGTCCCTGCACGGTTCGAATGCCCTGCGACAGGGATTGATTAATGTCGGCACCGCCCCGGCTCGCTTTCGGGTTCATCGCGTCTGTTTTTATTCTGCCGCGGTTAATACTGCGAAATACTCGGGTATTTTGTGTTTATTTTATACTCTCTGCAGCACTAAGCCGGTGTCAGAAACAAACTTCCTACCGAAAGCAAGCTGCTTTTGCTGGTTAAACGGTGCTTTTGTAGTCTGATTCAGATGAATGTTAAAACATATCTCCTTCCCAGTCCCATAAAAGAATATCCATAGTCCTACAGATCATGTGAGGATGAAGTAAGCAATGGTTTGTTTGGGTTTTTTTAAAATTATCATTACAAATTTTACTACAACAGGATGAGAGTGTCACCATCCCTAAGTTCTGTCAATTTTTTTACTAAATCAGCATATGAAATTGTTCTGTGTGTCTGCATGTGTCTGTTGCTTAGAAACTTTTGAACCCGTACTCTGATTTCAGCCACATTTGAAAGATGGAAATGTCTGTCTGAAAAATAACAGATGGGTAAGGGAGGAATATGTGAAATCTGCACTCTACTGCAAGAAAAACAGCCATGAATTAGTCCTTGGTTGTTCTTTCTAGCAGTAGGTGGCTGGGCAACTGATATATGCAGAATTCTTTACTAACCATTACATGAACAAGAAACAGGAGGAAAATTGATACGGGAAGTGGAGAAGAACTCTGGATATTGTCATGGATGGAGAAACTAATTCAGAGGATGAAAGTTATAAGCTTGGTTTCTTACAGGTTTGCAACTACAGCCTCTAACAGCACAGCTTACAATTTTTTTTAAATGTTCCTTCTGTAACAGGCTTGTAAGTTTTGTTTGTTTGCTCTTTTTTTTAACAAACAGTTCCTAACTGCCCCTTTGCATTGACTTCTGTATGAATTGTAGAGTTTGAAGTACGTCTTGGTTTATGCCCTGTGTTCTTTCCAGACCTGATCATTTAAAACAGCCTATTCCCACATTTGAAAATGGCATATGTTAAGTACTCCTCTGTAACAGCAGTCTCAATCTTCAACCAGATCTGTTTTGTAGGGTAAAAATGAACGTAGGAGTTGCCCACAGCGAGGTGAATCCAAACACTCGGGTGATGAACAGTCGTGGAATGTGGCTGACATACGCGCTGGGAGTGGGCATGCTGCACATTGTCCTGCTCAGCATTCCCTTCTTTAGTGTCCCCGTTGCCTGGACTTTAACAAATGTGATTCACAACCTGGTAAGTAACCACTCGTGCAACAGAATTTGAGAAGTTGTTCATGTGTATTCGTTTTCAGTACCTGGGGAAGAGGATATTAGCCAGTCTGTGTGGATAATGAAATCCTGCTGGCCCAAACAGCGCCTCTGCTTGGCTTATCCACAGATAATTGGCTGTCTGGGAATGGAGGAGTGATAGTTGATCGCTTTTGATTTAGGCATGAAAGACATGAAATATTCCTTAGTTATGTATTCTTTTAAAAGGCATTTAATTAAGCTAGAAGGTTGCAAACATAAAGTCATCATGCTGACCAACTTTTACAGTGTTCTGTATATTAGAGAGCTGTGCTGAATCAATAAAACATCACATTTTTAATTCTTGGGTATTATCTACTGATTTTTCTACTTAAATCTGATAGTATTCCAAAATGTTTACTTTCAGCACCTTACCTCTTTTCTTGGACAGAAATAGTTGTGTTCTGTTTCTTCTAGCTTTGATTTCTGGCCAAGCTAGGTAAACTGTAGCTCAGAATGACTTCAGCATACAAGGTTATAACTATATTTGACATAAGAGAAATCTTGTTTGACAGCAGTGGGAAAAACTGGACTAATTTGACCCAAGCCCTGAAAGCATTTGTTATTCAGTGGATCATGATTTGCATGATGACTTTTGTATGCAAAAGATTTTGGAAGCTGATGATCTTGAGAATCTTTCTGCTCCTTTCTCCATTTTGTTATAATCACTTAAAGTAATGAAACTCTGTATATTGGTCCTCAGTGCTTAGAGAAAAGAGGGCCATAATCCAGCAATTTACATCATACTTGAGGTTTGCTAACTCAGCTTTCTCAGATTATCAGCAAAGTCTTGACAAGAAGATAGTTCCTTCCTCATTTACAACAGTAATAGTTCACTGTAAAGACTGAGGATGGATAATATCATGTAAAATTTTATTTTTAGTTGAGCTCTTTGTAGATAGGTTTAAAACTAGTGGTGGAATTGTAAGTGTCATTAGAGCATTTTGTATGTTATCTGTGACACCATCAGACATGTCAGACATTTAAGATGTTGGCAGAGAAAAGTATTACTAAATATTTCCCACATGCCTTAATGAATTCATTGCAAGTAGCTGTAATGACAACAGGGATGAGAGCATGCACTGACAAGTAGTTTGGTAGTGGAACACTAGAAGATAAGTATAAATTGCACTTTTTGGATATTTCAGCGTTTAGATGGCACTTCTTTTGGAAACAAATCCTTGAATGGTTTGACAAAGAAAAAAAATCCTTGTATTTCCACTAATGGAAAACTCTTAGTTTACCTTGAAAGCATTTTTGGTGGTCCTTTCTGCAAGTACCAGCGTGAAATAAAATGTGTAGTAAGCATTTGGAACTGTCCTAAAAGCCTCTTTTGGGTTATTAAAATGGAGACACTGCAAACATCAGGAATCCAAAAATTAATTAAACAAATCAGTTGTCTTAGGTTCATAGGCCTCTAGTCTGGAGGCTGTTCCAAAAAAAAGTGGAATGAGACATGAAGTGACTTGCTGAAATTTCACCTCCATGTGGTCTTGTTTCTGTATAAAGCTTTCTATAAAATTTTTTGTATGTGTATAAGGCAGTCTGTGATATTTCCTGTTAGAGTCTCTTGCTTGGAGTTGGTGTGCTCTCTTTGATAGAAAACAAATGTTTTTTAGAACTGGAAAAGGGCGTACTCCCCTATGTGAAACCAGGCCCAAACTGATCTTTCAGATCAGACCAGGCATGGCATGATCCCATCAAACAGGAACAGGAACGTAGAAAGTCCAGAGTGGTTAAGGAGAGGCAGCAAAGAGATGGACAGATGGTATTCAACAGATTGCTGTAGTCAGCTTCTAGGGATTTGAAGGTGGTGGGGGGCTGAGAAAGCTTTCTGAAGGTCTTGTAATATTGCCAGTATTTGTAGGTAGATGTTTGCTTTGTGCAGACTCTACCTCATCACTCATTTAACACTGTGGTAATATAAATAAGCCACCCCAAACTTGTTAACAGTGCTTTTTAAAATTCTATTGATTTCATGGAAGTTTTGCCATCTAACATAGAGGACAAGGGAGTGGATCAGATGTCACACAGACTTTGGCTTTAACTCTGACTGTGCCACTCACTGCACAGTCTTGGGCAAATCACTTCTTGTCCCTTCCTTGCTCCTCAATAATTTTGTTACAGGCCAGCAGCTCTTCTGGGTGAGAATTCACGTATATTCTTTTTTTTACAATGCATTGAACAATGTAACAATTATAAAAAAAATACACTAAAAGTGCCTCTGTATTCACTTTTTATTTTCCCCAGGGAATGTATGTGTTTTTGCATGCAGTAAAGGGAACTCCTTTTGAAACACCTGATCAGGGGAAAGCTAGGCTACTAACACACTGGGAACAACTGGATTATGGAGTACAGTTCACATCTTCAAGAAAGTTCTTCACAATCTCTCCTATAATTCTGTGAGTTCAAAACCGTATTATGGATGAATTGAATCATAAAACCATGATTACAAAAGCTGCAACATAATGGGTTGCAATTTACATTCTGAAAGCATTTTCTCTCTTTTCTTGCTTGCTTGTTTGTTAATTTACTTCTGCATCACAGAGGTAGGGAGTACATATTTATAGGCCATGTGATCAACAGTCTTTCTTCCTGCTGCTTTTGACACTCCACATATTGAAGTCAAAGTTTGTAAACAGTTATGGGGCAGGTTTTAAAGATTAGAAATGTTGTGAGGAAAACTTACTGGTAACTCTTGAAGTTCTTTAAGAGATTGTGAAGTCATGAATATTGAAAATCTTAACCAACTGTCTTTGTAACAGCATTTATTAACCATTTTGCAACTTCTGAGTTTGGAGGAGTGTGTCAGTCCTCACTGCATGGGGTCCAGTGTCAGCTTGGCTTTGTACCTACTGTCTTCTGTTTACACTAGTTCTGTAAATGGCTTAGAAATTCTACACACTGTTGACAAAAGTAGGGTTGAGTAACTAAAGGAAATCAGATATGTATTAAATGTCCAACTCTAAAAGTCTTTCTGTTTTTCCCTAAAGAAAGTTGTCCACTTGCATGGCAGAGTGAGGGGGGGGGAGGCACGATCCTGTGTAATGTTTAGAGAGTTGGCCCATAAAGGATAAAAACTGAAAAAAATATATGTAATTCCTCAAAAAAAAATTTCAAGGACAGGTCCCCACTTTGCAGCAGGAGTTTTGTATTCATAACACTAGTGTATGGTTCTCTTGATGCACTAATAATGTATAAGTAGCTGAATAACATCTCTGTTTTGCTGGGGAAAAAAACCCAAACCCCAACAGTCTGATTGCCTCATTTCTATGATGAGGATGAAATTACAGGCTCAAAGCAGTTGGTAGTGAATTGGGTTTTCTGAGGCATATTTCCTTATTCTAGATGAACAGGTTGTGAACCAGCTTTAAAGAAAAATGTGCTGGAAACATCTGTCAGATGGGAAGCACTTTAAAATCACGCCAGTCACAGGTGTGCTCAGCATAAATAATATTTGCACTGAAAAATGTCGAATGCTTTGTCACTGAGTTTGCTAGGGTAGCAGAACTGCAAATATTTTGGTAGCAGATCTTACACTATTTAAAATCTGAATCATAAATCAGACTTGTAGCTGCAGAAGTCAGACTCAGACTCAAATGGGCAAGGAGAGGTGGGGGAGGAAAATAGTAGTGGTGAGTTGCTTTTTAACACCTTGGGAAGTATGGGAAGAAGAGACTTAGACCGTAATTTTGCTGTAGATATTCTAGAACCTCAGGTGAGATATTTAATACAGGAATAGATCAGGAAAATCTTACTGATTACTAGAGCACTTTTTTCAACTCTGCTTTGTTTGTTTATTTTTTTAGACCAGGGTGCCATCAGCTAAGCTTGCTCCTTTTTCTCCTGCAGGTACTTCCTGACGAGTTTCTACACCAAGTATGATCCAACACACTTTATCCTGAACACAGCCTCTCTCCTGACCGTGCTCATCCCCAAGCTGCCACAGCTGCATGGTGTTCGGATCTTTGGCATCAATAAATACTAAGGAGAAGGTTGCACACTGGCCGCCCCTGACATGGCTCCTGCTGCTCCCTGGGTGAAGGAAACGAGTAGTTTGCTGTGCCCAGTATCTCGTCATAGTCAGTCAGAGATGCCTTTACATCTGAGATACAATTCCTGCTTCCTGCAGCATTGGCTGGGATGAAAGTCGAGTTTATAAGAAGCTGCCTTCAAATACTTAAATGTGAATTGGAAACCTGTAGAAGAGAGATTTCCATGAAGAGCTGGGCAGGCCCAGCTCTAAAGCCTAATCCCCACTAAGACTCAACATGTGGCTGAGCAGGTGATTTGTAAAGAAAGGTGCACGGTAACAGCTGAAATGGAGAGCAGTGTTTCACAAATGCCCATTATCCATAATGCAGATGGTAACTTTACATATGAATCCAGGATCCTCAATGCCAGGGACTGGTGAGGCTGCATTCTTAGGTTAAGTGAAAGTAGCTAGTTCCTGCTGTATGGACTGTAGGTGGTTGTGCTTGTTATTGCATTGTAAAAGTTTGTCTCACAGTAAGTACTGTGACAGTGAGCATAAACTGATGGTGTAATTCCTGCCTTCTCTGTTCTTGTGATTTATTTTTTTTTTGTCACAATGACCGAAGAAAGTCCTTAACTGCCAGCTCAGGGGATTTCCACATCAACTTGATAGCTCGGTTTATGTATGCTTTGGAAAATTGCCGCTGTTGTGTTATTTTCATTTTGCTTAGCAGGACACTGATTTTTCTATGTGTAAAAGGGACATCCTGAAAAATTGGAATTTCTTTTTAGGTGTGGACTTTTGACTATTTTCTCTGATATTGGCTGATGGGTTTTTTTTCAGTAGCTGAGAGGCCTGTGATGGGGTCGGGAAAGAGTTGCTGGTGGTGTAGGAGGAGCAGCTCTGTTACAGCTGTGTCAGAGCATATAAGGGAAACTGGGTGGGTTGTAAGTTAGAATAGAAGCTGAACTAGAAGTAGGTGAGTAGGCAAATCACATGGACTAACTGTATGCTTTTGCAGAAAAAGATAACTTGCATGTCTTGGAAATGTGGAGGAATGCTGTGTTTTAGGGGTACTGTGTAGTACGGGGTATTCTTGTATGTAATCAGCTCTGGAATTAGATTGAAGAAGGTACATCTACAGCTCTGAGCACTTATTTCTCTGTCTTGGAAAAAGGATGAATTTTGAAGTCTGCCGTTTGTCTGTCAGCCAAAACTGGCTCAGATTTAACAGAAGACTCCATTTAAGACTTGATTTACATTTTGGTTGCAGTGACAGCCAGTGAGCTGGAAAAAAAAATTAAAAATAAAAATAAAAAAAGACAAGCCCACAGTGGCGTACTTCTTTTCTTGGTAAGGAAATTTTCTGGTTATTTACTTTACCGATAAAGGTAATGTGAAGAAGTGGCAATGAGTTACGAATTTTCTTTAGCAATTTAGTAATGAGTTCTTTGCGTTATTTGGACAGGAAGCGGTAACTGGTTTTTAAGTAGTGGCCATCACAAGGCTGTGCTGCCTTTGACGGTCACTGCCTTGTACAAGGGGCAGGGACTTTAAGACACGGACCGACCTTAGGGACCGCAGGTCAGGGGGCGGGGATGCCTCCGGGCGGCCGGACAAAACCCTTGGATTAAGGAATCGCAGCTCGGCGGCTGCGCCGTGCCCGGGAAGCGCCGCCCTGTGACCCGGCGGGGCGGAGCCGAGCGCCGGGGAGAGCGGGGGGCGGCGGCGGCGACAGGTCGCGACAGGGGACAGTGCGGGGGCGCCGTGACACGGGGGTGCCGCCGGGCGGGAGGAGCATCCTCCGGGGATCGGGGCGAGCCCGTGGCCCTGGAGCGGCGGAGAGCACAGAGCTGCCCGGGCAGCGGCGCGGACACGGCGGTGCTGCTGCGGGGGCTCAGTCCCGCCCGTAGGGCTGCCAGAAGCACCACACACAACCAGCTTGGTGAGGAACTCTACCCTCTTTAAGGTAAAACAAGACGTTGGCTCCCAGCTGGTTTTTTCTTAGTACCTTAAATATGATGTGTGGCCATTCATAACTGTAAAAGTAATGCCACCTCTTCAGAAAATCAGAGCAGCGCACATGCTTGAAAACGCTCCAGTAATAATAAACTGTACAGTTCTCTTCTAGACATAACTGCCAGGTAGATTTTTAACAATGAACAGTATTGCCAAAAGCCTTTTGAAATCGGTTAAACACGTCCAAGCTGCGTGGCTGAGAAGCAGCTCAGCTCGCCCTGGAAAACAGTGTTCTCGGAGGCTGGTTTTGGGAATAGAGACGAGCTGTGACGACACGGGTGCTGCTGTGGTGGATGATGCCGGCTGTGTCCTGGGAGAAGCCCTGCACTGTCAGAAGGAAGTCCATTTACAGTAAGAATATACTTCTCTGAAGGCTTTTGCCTTAATAGCTTTTTTTGTTATTATTACTTGCAATATCATTCACAGAAGTCTTCCCTGCTCCATAAAAATCAGTAAGAGGTAGGTGGGTGGGAAGACATATCCCTTGGGCTACGATACTTACTGCTTGAGATAGTACTAAGGGGGAAGAAAGAAATGTGCATTTCAAAAGTTTCTTCTAGTATTTTCTTTCAGAGGGGGACAGATTACCTCTCTAGCTTGAAGTAAAGATGAAATCACTGTTACTGTTAAGACCACCAAATGTCTCAGTGTTTTTAAGTGAAAATAAATACAAGCATTGGTGGCTAAGAACCTGAACTAATAAGCGAGGGGTTGTGAATATGATATTACATTGTTTTGGAACAGTGTTGAGATGCATTTAAGAAGTACCTGTATCAAAAAGGGCAGGTTACATCATTTTCTGACCTCCTAGTGATAATTTAGCTCTCTTCAGTGCCCTTTACACTAAACAAGGCATTTCAGAATCCACTAAGGAGACAGGCAGGATATGGCAAGGTTAAGAGGTGCCTGAAAACTATTTTTATGCCATTCTATCTGTTATAAAACACCAATGGATTGTAATTCTTTGGTTTTACTAGAACAGGTGGAATAATTCCTGTGGTGGCACAGCAGCTTCACAGAGAAAACATCGAGCAAGTGGTAGAAGAGGCGCTTCGTGTCAGTGGCGTTTCTGTACCTGAGCTTGCAGCTGTTGCAACTACAGTGAAACCTGGACTTGCTCTAAGCCTTGGGGTGGGGCTGGAGTACAGCCTGGCTTTGGTGAACAGGCACCAGAAACCATTCATACCCATCCATCACATGGAGGCTCACGCGCTGACCGTCAGGCTCACACAGCACCTGGAATTTCCCTTCTTGGTTCTTTTGGTCTCTGGAGGCCACTGTATCTTGGCAGTAGCACAAGGAGTGTCAGATTTCCTTCTGCTTGGACAGTCCATAGATATTGCACCAGGTGACATGCTGGATAAGGTAATATTTCCTGACATAAGTAAACCTAGTTTTCTCTTTTTTTTATTGCATTTATACTACATAATGGTAGTATTATCATCAGCCCAAGGATAGTAATTTGGTGTAATATGAGCTTCACTTAACAGGGTTTTTTTCTATTTTGAACAGACACAAGAGTCTGTTAAAAATGTACACATAACATCAATTGTAACATATGTACACTGATTATACTTTTAGTAAATAGGCAGCCTAACAACTGAAACTGGCGTTGGAAGTTTCATTGACACCGATTATACAAACAAGTTGTATGAATTTGAGAAGACTGACAGTGCTATTTTAAAGGATGCTGTCAGGTTTAAAACAATACATATTAAAACATTTCATACTAGTTTTATTGCTTACAGTTTGAAAAGCGTGGTTTGGCTTTCAGAATCTTAAGTTTTCTGGGTCACTGAGTACAGTCTGTAAAATTGGTCACTTACAGTTTTGTTCTCAAACACAGAGTTTTAAACAGTATTTGTGCATACTAAGTAAAAAATTGGGAGAGTCAGAAAGGGGACCATCTAAAGTTGAAACCAACTTTATTCCTGTGTATCTGGTAGTACGGTATGGCAGTCTGTGTGTTTCCTATAGCTTGAAAATGGGAGTAATTATTGTTTCCTACAAAATTTGTTTGCCCAAATTGTTCTAAAATCTCATTTCTAAATACTCCAGCAAAAAAAAAAAATCCAGCTGGTGTTATGTCTTGTGCTTACTGTGCCCTGTTTGTAATTTCACATTGGATTGGATTTTGTGGTGTCCAGATTTATTCCATGGACTCCTATACAGTGGTGCAGTTACAGGAGGAACTGATTTCAAGTCTGTTGTTTATTCTCTCCTCAGGTGGCAAGAAGACTGTCTTTAAGAAAGCACCCAGAGTGCCACAGCATGGCTGGGGGGCAGGCCATAGAGCACTTGGCTCAGACTGGAAACCAGGAACAGCTCATGTTCCGACTGCCCATGAACCAGTATCGGAACTGCAACTTCTCTTTCTCTGGACTTCTGAACCTCGTCAATAATGCCATTGCACAGAAAGAAAAAGAAGAAGGTATTTTTAAACAGTCAGGTGTAAACCATGGTTTTGATGACTCAGGAGAACCCCTTTGACCATACATTTTTGTAGGTATTGAGGAAGGTGAGATCCTGTCCTGCGTTGGGGATGTTGCTGCTGCCGTCCAGCACGCGGTGGCTGTTCACATCATCCAGCGCACCTATCGGGCCATGCTGTTCTGCACCAAAAATAGCATCTTGCCACCAAAAAATGCAACCTTGGTGGGTATGCTTCTTCTTCCTTTTTCTGTTTGACTATGTAACATCATTTGAAGATGCAGATGCCTTGTTGTACTTCCTGCCTTGACAGGTGAGGAAGATCTCAGTATGCATTACACTGTTAAAATATCAGGATTGAAGTAATAGTGATATAAATATTTACAATGAAGTCTTTCACAGTTGGGTTTTAAGCTAGAAAGGTATTTTCTTACCATCTAATTTAACCTCCCATAACACCTTAGGCCACATAATTTGACCTTGTGCACCACAGTACTGATGGCTGTTGTAGCTCCAGTGGAACCATAGACTGATTTGGGTTGGAAGGGACCTTTAAGATCATCTAGTTCCAACCTTCCTTCCACTAGACTGACATGCTTTTATTCAGGAATGTCTTTTAGCATAACAAGCTCACTTAGCATACTCTTTTCTGATATGTTTTAATCTTCAAATGCATTATTAATTGCTGTCTTCAGAACTGATAACCTCTTTTTCAAACAGGATGCTAGTTGAGTGTGACCCATTAGTACTTTTGAGTTAATGCCTTTTTTTGTCACTGCTGTCAGGTTGTATCAGGAGGAGTTGCAAGTAATCAGTATATCCGAAAAGGTTTACAGAATTTGGCAGAAGCAAATGATTTTGCTTTACTGTGTCCTCCTCCAAGACTGTGCACTGATAACGGTGTAATGATTGCATGGTAAGAGTTGTTTCTCTTTGCATGTGCTTCTATAATGTTGTTTAAAAGCTGACATCAGAGTCAAGAACTTCTGTTCGTGGGGACTGAACCACGTGCCATATTCAGAGAGTTATGACAAACATTTTGTGTAATTGCTTTCTTGCCCAGGAATGGCATTGAAAGGTTACGTGCAGGACTCGGTGTTCTACACGGGACCGATGGCATCCGCTACGAACCCAAGTAAGTGACTGCTCAGTCAGTCTGGTAGTGAAAGGGGAAGGAGGTTACACTAAAAAGTGGCAGAAGATGCTGAGGAGCATCTTTGCAACACTTATAAAAGTTACTGTTCAACGTGGTTGTGACATACAAATGATCATTTAAGTTCGGTTTGGCTCAGAAACTTAAATTACCACACATCACAACAGTTCTGTGTGTTTTCCTGCTATCACTGTGGCACAGGAAAACTGGAGCCAGTTAAGCTGCAATACTCTCCCTTACCTTCTCAGTCACCACAGGCATAAGTCATCATGCTCCAAGTCCAACTGTGTATTCATAATGAGCAATCAATTAAAAAAAAGAATTTAACATATATCATCTGATAATACTTTTTTTTAACTGATAATACTGATTTTTTTAATGACTAGTTAGGTAATGCTTGCTCTGTGGATTTAAATAGATGTTATTCTTAAGGCCAAACAAAATTCTAATATTTCAAAAGTACCAGGTGGTCTTAAACTTGGGCTTTTTTCCAGTTTTTTTTTCCCTTTCCATTTTCAGGAAAACAAACTTGGACGGTCTCAATAAAAAAAAAAATTGTATTATAATTTTCACATGAAAAATTATAAGATACTCTTCTTCAAAAATAACTTGCTATATACATATCAGTGAATAAAATACTAAGTTTCACTTGCTGTAGAAAATACATTATGTAAGATTATCATATAAAGAGATACCTGTAGATCTCTAGTGCATCTTGCATTCATCAGTTGCATGTAAATGCAGTTTAGTTGCAAAGCAACTAAAATCAGAATCTAACAACATCCCCATCCCCAAAAGATGGCTTTGAAACCACAACTGTGTTTCCCAAGTTTGGCATCGCTAGAAATGCAAATATTTCTTCAGTGTAAAGATGTTTTTAAGTACAGCTTCAGACAGACCATTTTAATGGTGCAGGGAACGTGCAGAAATACTGTAATTGTAAAAAGGGTCTGTGAAGCTGTACATCTGTGTGATATGGCAATGATGTTATTTTTAACAGATACATAATTTTATTTTCTAGAGCTCCCCTTGGAATTGATATTTCCAAAAGAGTTGAAGAAGATTCCATCAAGGTGCCAAAATTAAAAGAGATACGATGGTTGGCATCTTAAAAAGTAACTTAGTAAATGCAAATAGAAATTGTTCAATAAAAACTGTTTCAATGCTGTTATGTTTACTGACAGTACTTTGTTTACCAGTGTTGAAAATCACCTGTCAGAGAAACAAATGCTGTGTCCTATCACCAAAGTGATTCCAGTTACTATTGCACAACTAAGCGTTCTTGGTATTAAAACAACTGAAAAAAAAATTAAAAGTGCACTTTCTAATAAATAGGAACTTACACAAATGAAAATACCTCCATTGTTTACACTTCATAACTTATAATAAATTCATATATTTATAATATATGATAACTTATCAATATAATATATAATTCATATAAAGTTTATAATTGACATTACATGTTAAAAAAAATCCTCACTTCCATGATTGCAGAGAACAGTTGACTGCACAGATCTTCAAACAGATCCCAATGTGTTTGCTGTGCCAGTGCAACTGAATTTCAGCAGTACCTAATTTTCTGCTGCTGGTGTAAGAAGCCTGTTCTTTCTTACACAAAATTAAAACTTCGGAGTATAGAGATAGTGCCTTTTAGATTTCTCTTCTTTGTTTTTAATAGAGAAGTTCAGTAAAGCTAATCACAATGCAATCCTTCCATACACAATTAGAAAGACAAGCTAACTCAAGCTTTTCTTCAGAGGCAGTCCATTCATATTGCTATTTCAACCCCATGATTGCATCCACATACCCACCCAGAGTGCCTTTTTTTTTTTTTCAAGGGAGACCTTTTTTTGATTTGTTTAAAAGAGATCTTCATTGAAGGACACAATTAAAAGCAAAAGTGGCAGAGCTAAAGCTAAAAAGAGACAGAGCAAGCTAGGGAGTCAACAATGGACTAAGAAGAGCCTGGAGGGAACTTCCCAGTTTCTCTGGGAACATAGGGAGCCCCAGGCTGGGGACTGCCAACCAACCCATCCCTGCAGAACTGGCCACAGTTCTGGGAGGTTGTACAGGATGGCCCCAAAACACCCAGGGGATGTGTGTGATGTCTGTTTTCTGATGTCTGATGATGCCTGGAGAGCAAATCTCCCAAGAGCTGACAAGACCCCAGACCCTCAGCTCTTTTTGGCTCTGGCAACCCAGGCCAGCTCCTCACCATGCCCTCCCTTCCACAACCATAACCCAAACCTTCTTCTAAAGCACAGCTGCAGGACTAGCCCTGTTCTACCACGAAGCAATGTACTGAATTCAATATATGTGACAAATTGGACAGACTCAACGTTTTGGCAACACTGGAAGGGTGGGAAAGGCAACTTCTGGCTATTTCCTCTTCCCCAAAGCCCAGTATTCCCTTCCCTCCAGGGGTGAATTCATAGTGAGTCTCTAGTAAAAGTACACATCTACATGTATTAGCTTGATGATTAATAATAATAATGTCCAAGTGCGTAAAAAACCAGACCAAACATCCCAAGAAAACTCCAAAGATTTACTGCATTTGCAAATAGACTAGATATATCTCAGGATGTAGTTCTATAATTCACCTACTGAAAATAACTTCAGCCTGCTGCAGGTGTCAGATGCTTTTTCCCTGTGGCTCTCTAGTTTTGCAATCCGAGATCCAAACTGTAGGGCCCTTTTTGGCAGAACAGTGGAGGCTGTGAGGCCCAACTCCTGGGCTGCAAGGCGCAGGAGCAGTTTCTCACCAATTCCTCGAGGTAGAGTCAAGTCAGCTTTTTCTGAGACAGGCAGAGAATTGAGGAATGAAACAACATCTTCATCAAGAAAAGGAAACCTGAAAGAAAGATACACGTGGGGAAAGACCCTTTAAAAATTTCATACGAGTGGTTTTGGTTTTCCCTTTTACCACATGCAAAGATTTCAGAGTCTGTATCAATTCCTAACTATAGATGTACCTTAAATCTTAGTATAACAGTACTGAGACAGTTCTCCAAAGCAGTTACACTGTCCTGGAGAAAGAAACCTCATAATATATCATTTTACACTCAGAAGCCTGGAAGTTTTCAAAAGTCAACCAAAGAGAACAGTAAAAACAAGGATCAGAAATGGTGTGTTTATACAGAAGAAAAATCACGAAGAACATCAGAAACTACAACGGAAGGGCAAGACAAATCTTTAAGTAACACTTCTCAAAATAACTCCTAAGTATTTAAAACTACTGTGTGAAGCTACACTGTAACTTCAAAACAAAAATATTTACACAACAAATTCTGACACCTTTCTGAATTCCAGGCATTCGTACCTAATCCCATGCAGGATTAACAGCATTGCCTGTCCACCACTGCAACTGCTCTTGTGCTACACTGAAAATGTGCAACTAAGAACAGATTTGGAAAAACACTGGCACTAAGATCACAGGAAAAAACCTTTCATGCACCTGAGTGGCCTCTGCTACTGGACAACAACTAGGGAATTTTTTGCAAGTTTGTGGTAGCATGGAGGAAGTAAACACAAATAAAAGGATTTTTTAACTATTCAGACTTAACACCAGGAAACACAGTGGATATTGTCATGGCATGGACAAGAATACCCAGCTTTTACATTATGTTGTCATTCTCCAAAATCAATCCCTAAATGACCACACAAGAACACCTCAAAGTTGTGCACAAGACTCTTCCACTTAAAATGATAAACCGTACTTGATTTCTCCTGTTTAATCTTTTGCTGCTTCTTAAAACTTCTGGATGGAAGTCAAGTTACTAAATTTCCTTAAGAAACCCTTCCACAGCACTACAGGCTACCTTTTTAAAAACAAAACCAAAAAACTCCACAGCACAATACACCACGTTAGCAAAATTGCAACAGAACTAGAGACTAAAACACACAGAAGTTTCAATTAAGCTTTTTGTTGGAGTGTTAGAAACTGCATCTAACCTGCAAAACCAGTTTTGCTTCATGTTAAAACAATAATACCTGGCTTCTTTTCCGTGATCACCGATAATCCTGTCATCTCTACCCAGATTTCTGGAAGAAATGCGACCTAACTCCATTTCAAGTTCTTTATTCAGACCCTCTAAGCCGTATTTCTTGAAGCAAACACGATGTCGAGAATACCCAGCAAGCTGTTCATCTGCTCCAATTCCTGTAAGCACAACCTAAGGAAACAGGATACAACAAACCTTAGTATCTGGGCAAGTTAATATGTAACAACCTTAAATGTTTAACTACATCTTAAGGATATTCATTTTAATAGGCATCCTCTAAAGGTATTACTTATCACAGTGGGACCTGCCTTACACATTTACAAAGTCTGAAACAACTTCCAATAAAAATCACACTGGAAACTTGCAATAGGCTCACAATCAGACCTAAAAGTACACACAAACATTTCTACTGATCCAAAGAAAAAACATCAAAATAACGTCCTATGCACCACAAATACACCCAGTATCTTTGAAGAATGTCTTTGTTAGTTTCTATTACAATAAACAGCATTTGTTAAACACCAGCCTTTATAAAAAAAATTTGTTTCCAAAGATCATGTCATATATTCTAAATAGCTATCTGAATGTACACCCAGATTAATTTACCAGATACTGGGTAAGTACATTGCATTACACTAAATAAAAATGGCTCATAATGTTCTGTCTCTTCAGTAAGTACAAAAACAACTACCACATCTGGCCCCTTGTTGTGCCTTCAACAGCAATTCACTATAAAAGTGGAAGTCTTTTAACAAACAGTCAAGTGTGTTTTACTAATCTGATACCAGTTAGTGGTCAACTCAATTTTTACCAACACAGCTGTACATAACTGATGGGAAAATGACACTTTTGCTTTATGTTTTATTAACCCATGACCCATTTCAACATATTCTGGACCTAGGATGAATTTGTATGTTTTGCAAATCTGAGATGCACATCCTTAAGTAAATCTGCCAACTATATCAACTGTGTTCTACAGTAGTAGTTTTTAAGCAAACTATTGTGTTTGTTGGGGTTTCTGTTGATGGTGGATTTCTTATGGTTTTAGGATCTAGCAGTTATTAGAAAAGTAACAGGAGCCTCAAAAAGCAGAGGTGGTGGTTGGCTTGTAAATTCCTGAAATTAAACAGTTCATTCTTCCCTCCGAAAATCATCAGAAATAGGGAAGTGAGAAATCAGAATCAAATTCCCCAGAAAATCACCTAGTTACCAAAAATATTTTACTTCATACTACATACATGAAGATAAGTTACAAAAAGGAAAGAGCTAGTTTTTGTATTTCTGTCATTCAGACTCTAATGACAAAAGATGCCAAGATCTTTTCTGCCTATGCTATTTGCTACTTTATCACATCAAGAGCATGCCTAAATAAGAAGATATTTTGACAAGTGGTGGGATGCTGGCACAAAACAATATTACTTAATAATTCACTAACATCTCTAAATTTATTAACACAGTTTGGACTGAATAGCTGTTACCCACTATTGGAACTGAAACACTGAAAATTATAGATGATGGTTATTATTTTTTCCTAGTCATGTTGTTGCTTATCCAAGTTCTCTGGAAAGCCATACACATCACATGACAAAAGAACTGAATGCAGTTTTTAACTCCAGAATTACAAAAAGATTATAATTACAGAACTATTCTACATTCTGTCACTGAATTTCAGAAACCTTATGAATAGCAAAGGTACCACCTGATTTCTGAATCAACAGAACTGTTTTTACGTTCGTAAGTCATAACTTATGTTTTACAAACATAAGACAGAAAATAAACAAACAAAAAAATCAGTACCTTTGCAGGACTTTTATATGGTTTCAGTTCTCCTTGGCTACTAATAAAACCCTCCCCTCTGGAAGCAAACCAAATTGCACAGCCAATGCTGTCATCCAAGACTGTGTCCAGCGGATAGATTAAGTGATTAATGCGCTGTTTCCTCATCTTTTTCAATTCCTCTAGTGTAACATTAATTTCCACAAAGTTCCAGGTTCTTGAAGGGTTAATGGCTTCTAATTCCTTCAGTCCTGCCCTACCAGTGATTCTGTCAGGAACATCAAAGCAAGATAAATGAGCATCACTTTTAGCACGAAGATCTTGGCAGGTTTCTTGAGGACAAAGCAAATCAAGCTGTACTTCACGGTTGGGATGTCTTTTAGTGGTACCCTTGTGCTTAGCTTGTTCTTTCATCATGAAAGCTACGTTGAGAAGATCAATTGGCTCCTCCAAAGGCACATGTTTATCAGCAAGGGCTGCAATAACCATAGAATCAATGCCACCAGAAAAGAGCACTGCAACATGTGCTTTCTTATGAGACAAGCTTGGAACTTCTCTGGTTTCCTGATCTTGATCTCTAAAGAGACATAAAACTCGTCTCTTGACTGCTTCATTTAAAACATCAATAAACTGACACACCAATTTTTTCTTGTGTTCCTCTGCGAGAAATCCTTGGAGGGTTTCTACAGAAGCCACATGGATGATGTTGCTACTATTAGTGCCTGGACATTCACCTGAAGCTTCAGAAATGGATGTATTTAAGGGGATAACTGGTGCTCTGAGACATAGCTTTGATTCATTCATCACAAGATGTATGTGGCTTGGCAAATCTTTTGACACTTGGTCAAGAACATTAATGAACGTTTCTTCTGCTGCTTTCTCTGTGTACCAGTACTTCCATGGAAACAATGTTAAAGACAAAGACTTAGTTGCTGCACAAGCTTTGAGATCAATTTTGAAAATTCCAGATGCTGGGACCTCTTGCCATTGGTTGCCTGGTTCAGAATAACCACTTACAGATGTGAGACAGAAAGCACTGTCAGCCTCAGGACTGAACTGCCAAAGCAAACTACGACGACCAAAATAATCTCTACCAAACCACAAACTGTGTCTAGATGCTTGGTAATAAATAAAAGACCAGGGACCCTGGAGTGATGAAAAGAGTGACAAAATGTCCTCTTCACTCCTGCATAATGTGAGATGATGAAACATTACTTGAGTGTCATTGTCTAGATCTCCTACATGCACTCCATTGAAAACTTCTCCATTCCAAAGAAAAACATTGTTATTGGCATCTTCTAGAGGCTGAGGAGTCACCAGTCCCCTCAAGTGAAGTACATGGCCAGAAAACAGACATTTGTAAGAGAGATCTGACACAGTTTTCATCAACTGCTGGCTACTGTCTGGTCCTCTTCTTCTCAGACGGTGGAGTGTGTCTTCGCTGAGGAAATCAGGAATAGCACGTTGGCCACACAAAGTAACAACACAACAAATACCACACATTGTGACTTGGGATTCACATGAACTATTTCTTCATTTTAGCTTTTTCTGAATTTTCCATCTCCTGCTGTGCCTTCTTTAATTCATCTAATGTATCTGTGTAAGAGAGCATTATACAAATAATCAGTTTCATAAACAGAAAAGTTTCTATTTAAGAAATAAGTAATTCCAGCCACTTGTTCAATGAAATGCTAATTAACCAAAGTGCTGTGTTTGTACACCATCATTTCTATAGCCCACTGTAGCTTATTCCTCTTAATTACACAAAGTTGATAATTTTTTTCTCCCAAAGAAAACCATGTTACCATAGGCCAAGTATTGCCTATCCTATCAGTATGACTTATATATTTGTAGAAAGAAAAGGGGATTGTTGATTAAAATGTCAACACTATTAATCCAAATCAAAGGAAAGAAAATGAAAGTAGCAATTGTTCAATACAGAAAATAAAATTTATACTTCTAATTTTGTAAATATCTAATGTTTCTTCCACCATCACCTCTATTATCCATTCTCCTTTCTTCATAATCCCACAGACCCATTCTTTCAACTAAAGATTTCTAACTTAACCTCCAGTTTAAACTTGTTATTTTCTTTCTCCTCATCCTGTGCAATTTTAAATTTTTTTTAAGGGACACAGTGCTATACAGCTGCCCAAAGGGCACTGATAATAATGACTCCTCTGTGGAGCAGATGTTTTCCATCTTTATCTTCAGCACTTGCTCTTCTATCACATCCATATCAAGTGAAAACATTTTCACATTTGTCCAGTCCAGAAAAACAAGCAGGTGTCTGAAGTTTAGTTTGTTTTTGACATACAGCTGTCAGGTTTTCATTTTAATATACAGCTTTTAAATATTCAATCATTTGATTTACTTTTACACTGCAAACTCACTTTTGCATTGAGACAGCGTTTCTGTTCGGTCCACAAGGAAGAATATGTTGCTGTTGGGTTGCTGCTTATAAACTCTCTGCAAAACAAAAACCACGCTTTAAGTGGTTTGTTTCTGCAAAACAAAACCAATTAAGTCACAGCAACAGGCTGTGAACCACACTGCAGCAGAAGCTGGTGTGGGTCTACCAAGATAAGCCTTCACTTTAATGCCAGAAGTACAAGTTGTGCCCTAACAACACCAACATTCTAATGTTGTACCATCAAAAACATTTAAGGATCAACCCATGACTATTCTGCATTTCTCTTTTCTAATTTAAACACGTGCACAGAAAAAGTAAGAATACCTCACAAAGTCTTCTGATCGACTCCAACATCTCACTGAAATAACTCAGATACTGCACAAGGGTACAGAACCAAATCATTTGCAGGACAAGTTATTGTGAGGACAGCAGACCACATGTGTATTAAAATCTGTATTAAAACAAATTAAAGACAGCATGCTCTGGTTTTGTTTCCCCTCTTGTCTCTATGCTTATTTCTCCTCTAAAATAAACCAGTCAAAAGCAAATTTGTAAATACTTACCCTGTTCTTCTTCAAATTAGAAAGCTCATCTACTACAACCTTCTGCTCTTTAATCTGAAAGATGAAAGATGCACTTTAATTATTAAAAATAAACCACCGTGTTATAATGCTAGTGGTGAACATTCTTACCGATATTTTCAGACAGCTACATGCATATATAGCTGCTGTTCTCCAAATGGACCACTGAAGACAAAGTAAATATAAAAATTAAATACTTAAAGTAACTGCTCTAGAAACAGGTTATCTTGCATGCACTGGTATTTCTCCTCCCCCCAAAAGCAATCGTTACTGGGAAGCCAGAGTACCTGTAGCTATTTATTATCAGAGAGCACATTTTTCTCCCTCAGGAGAAAACATGTACACAACTAATACAACATCAAATAACTTTAGAAAACAAATTTAGCATAATATCAAGAATACACTTTATAATCACAGGTATGCTCCAGATTCAAAATTAAATTAATGAAAATCCAAATACACTAAAACTGTATTAAGAGCAATGGGAGCCTTTCTCTTGCTCTGGATTTTTGCATTAACTTCCTTAGTGGGATTTTCCATTCTATGCTGCACTGACAGATGTGGCAGGTTTTCCCATTTTCTTTTATGACAGCTCTGAATGGCAAAAAGCAATAAGAAGGACTGTGATAAAAGCCAAAAACTGGAACAAAATCTGGTCAGAGGACACAACGGTTTTTTGTTAGAAGCAAACTATACAGTTTGAGGGTTTTTTCCTTTGTGTCTCCTGGAATTGGTGGCACAGCAGGAAGCTACTGCTTCCTGGGATGTTACCCAAACTGAATATGGCACACTGAAAGTACCACTTCTCCAGCAGCTACACCAACAGGCAAAACAGCACTGCCATCCTTAGCTAAGGACTAAACCATCAACCTGCAGCTCTGTTATGTCCCAGCTTTGTAGCTTCCCAGGCAATCAAAAACACCACTGGCTCTATACATTATGGCCATATAGAAGTCATTTTTTCACAGAATCATAGAATGTTAAGGGGTTGGAATGGACATCAAAAACCTGCTATGGGCAGGGACACTCCCCACTAGGCCAGGTTGCTCAGAGCCCTGTCCAACTTGGTTTTGAACACACCAGGGTTGTGCCAACCACAGCCTCCGTGGGCAGCCTGTGCCAGTGTCTCACTACCCTCACAGTAAGGAATTTCTTCCTAATATCTAACCTAGAGTTTCCCTCTTTCCATTTGTACCCACTACTTCTTGTCCTATCACTACAGCTCCTGATGGAGAGCCCCTCTCCGGCTTCCCTTGTAAGCCCCTTCAGATACTGGAAGGCTGCAATGAGCTTTTTTTTGAGGGAAAGCAGTTTCATGGGGCTTGATAGATTCCATAGTGGGCACCAGAGAAGAGGGAGTGAATTCATAGGAGCACCAACTTCTGCGGCTGGAATCCCTTGGGACTTTTTGGGCAGATAAGGATGAAGTTGGTACTACAGAGAAGCCATATGGGGAAGCCATATGAGAAGCAGCTGAGGGCACTTGGTCTGTTCAGCCTGGAGGAGACATAGGGGAGACCCCACTGCAGCTACAACTTCCTCGGGAGGGGAAGAGGAGGGGCAGACACTTAGTTCTGCTCTGTGGGGACCAGTGACAGGACCCGAGGGAATGGCCTGAACCTGTGTCAGGGGAGGTTCAGATGGACATTAGAAAGAGATTCTTCCCCCAGAGGGTGGTTGGGCACTGAACAGGCTCCCCAGGGCAGTGGGCACAGCCCCAAGCCTGACAGAATTCAAAGAGTGTCTGGACGATACTCTCGGGCACATGGTGTGACTCCTGGGGATGGTCCTGTGCAGGGCCAGGAGTTGGACTCTGATGATCCTTGTGGGATCCCTCCAACTCACGAGATTCTGTGATTCTATGAGAAAACCCTCACTGCGCCTCACCCGACACTTCGATCTCCGCTCGGAGCAGAAGGACCCAACGTGACAACCCGAGAAGCTTCCAGCGAGGCGACACGGGCTGGCTACACGCGGGGCGCTCCCGAGGCCCGACAGCACACCCCTGGCACAGGATCCCCGGCCCCCGGCAGCCCCCGCCCTCTCCCTCAGGCTGCTCGCACCCGGGGTGACCGGTCCGGCCCCCGCAGGACAGGGCTCACCTGCCGGCTCAGCTCCTCCCTGTGGCGCAGCGCCGCGCTCTCCCCGTCCTCCTGCCGCGTCAGGCGGCCCGACATCCCCCCGGCGGGCACGGGGCGCTCACACCCGGCAGCGGCGACAGCGGCGACAGCGGCGACAGCGGCGACAGCGGCGACAGCGGCGACAGCGGCGACAGCGGCGACAGCGGCGACAGCCCCACGCGCTCCGAGCCCCGGCGGCCGCGGCCGGTCCCGACACAGCGCGTGCGCGGAGGCGGGGCCGCGCAGAACACCAATCAGCGGGCGCGCCCGAGCACGCGCGGCGGCGCGCGCCGCTGGCGGGATCCCTGAGGCGCCTCGCGGGCCCCCCCCCAAGCGGGCGTTTCCCCCCGGTCGGGACAGAAATCCACGGGAGTCGTGTCACACCGCTGTCCGTGAGGGCATCGGGACAGGCCGAATGTGGGAAAGATGTGTGGAATGAGGCTTGGAAACTGTGTCCCTTGTGGAGTGCGAGGGAACACCCGGAAAAGGAAAGGAACGGCTCGGTGCGGTGTGACCCCGGGCTGATCCCGCCTCTCGAACACCTTTAGGCGGTTTGCTTAAAGGTATTCCAGGGGAGATATGAATGATATATTATTTACAGATATTAGCATCATATGTTTCATTATGTTCATCATTATTATATGTTCCTACAAGGAAGACGGAGAGGGACTTTTTACGTGGGCGTGTAGTGACAGGACAAGGGGAATGGCTTCACACTGACAGAGGGCAGATTTAGAGTGGATATTAGGAGGAAATCTTCCCTTTGAGGGTGGTGAGACACTGGCACAGGTTGCCCAGAGAAGCTGTGGGTGCCCCATCCCTGGCAGTGTTCAAGGCCAGGCTGGATGAAGTTCTGAGCAACCTGTCTAGTGGGAGGTGTCCCTGCCCATGGCAAGGAGGTTGGAAGGAGATGATCTTTAAGCTCCCTTCCAACCCAAACCAGACACATGATTTTATTATTGTACAAGGTGGATGTTTCAGGCCTAGGATGGCCTTAACATTTCTCTGCCTCTTTCACTCTATCACAGTGATGCATCTCCACAGTGATGCATCTCTCTTCCTGTCTTTATAAACACATCATGGGACAAGTTTAAGTGACAGGGCAACAATAGCAGGACAAATACTATTATCATGATTCACTATCCTAAATAAATTTAGGTTGAGAAATGGTATCAGGAGCCAATTACTGTGACCAGAAGGTTTTGAAAATATCTTCCCATCGCACCAATGAGGAGTAAAAAATTAAGTTAAGAAATTGGCTTACTTATGAAAAGAATTACATGTTCTAATCACTAAATCAACTGGTGAATGAATGCATATCTCAGGAAATCAGAAGTCTGCTGATTTGCACACAAAATAGATTATAGATTTGTTAATGAGTACCAGGGGATATCAGTGGGGAGTTTTGGGTAAGACTTTATCAAGGTAGCTAATGCAGGAACATTCCAGTTGGGGTTTTTGTCTCATTTTTATCCCTTCTTTTTAAACATTGTTGTATAATTATTCTAAACACTCAAGAGTAATTCCAAACTTACAGACTGCTACCGATAGCTCAGTTGTAGGATTTTATGAGATATCTATCCCAAGTCCTTGTGCCAAAACTGCAGTGCAAATATAGTTCAAATCTTGATCAATTATTTGAAAATATTTGCTACTTTCATAAGTGATGTAGGAGTGTTGACTTTTGCTGCTTTGTGGCTCACATAAGCATACGTATTATATATTTTGATAATTCCTAGAGCTTGTGGCAAGATTATACCTTGTTTTGGTGGTATCCACGAGCTTGGTTGGAATGTCTGTGATGTTGACTGAAATTTTTGACAGCGGCTTAGGGAGAATAAAGATTTTGGCTCCTAGTAGAAGCATGAAAAAAGACAATTTGGCCATAAGAATATTTGACAATACAGTAACTTTGCTTATTTGCCTTTAACAGAAAGAGAAACTGCAGTTACATCTTCAGAAAAGGTCAGCCTTGCTCTTCCCTCCACCTGCAACCACACACTTGTGCCTCCAGCCTTGCATGACCATGGCTGTGTGTGAGACTGTGTGATGGGACAGGTCAGGGAGCTGATCCTTTTTTCTCTGCAATGCACCAGTGCTTGTGTGATTCTGGCACTCCCAAAAAGCAGAAGAACTGAAGCTGCTGGGAAATTGTTGCCCCGGGGCTGGAGTGGTTCTGAGGCTTGTCCTTCAAATTCTAGAGGAAATACACATATCTGGGTCACACAAAGCAGTTCTGGTGATATTGTTCAGTGTGCTTTGTAGTTTGTCACTCTTGTTCTGTTGAGTAACTTGTTTAATCTGAGTAACTCCCAACCCTCTGCTGCCCGAGTGTTTTATTTGCTGTTGATATGTTACAAAGGTTGATGATCAAGTAACCCAGTAGTCAAAGTATAATGTCTGTAATGATTATGCTTCTTATGTTCAGTAATAAAAGCAGTTAATGTTTATTAATCAAAAACCCATCACTCAGTTTTATTGATTTCTTCAGAAGAGTGCTGATAATGGTCTTGAGGCATAATAGCAAATGTGGAATGTTTTCAGCTTCTGGTCTTACCACAAATTGGTGATTCTTCTACTGATATGGAATGGGCTTGTGATAAGTCCTTTTTAAAATGAATGGATTCCTGTAGCAAGATCACTCCTGAAATTACAGTCGTGCTGGATACCTCTCTGGTCAATCTGCTTGTGTCTGTGCTCTTGTGCCAGCTCTGGTGTTCTGAACTATTTTTCTTTTTACTGCCATAAAACTACCTTTTTTGAGATTAACGATGCCTGATGCAATGTTAATAAAGGATCAAGGAATACTTCAGTCTTTTAAAGGCCTCACCTTTTCAGCATCTGGCATCTTTAAAAATATATAAAATAGCACAAATTGCCCAACAACCAGTGTAAACAGTTACAAAACAGTCTCCAGTGCCAGAAAGTGTTTGAAGGTGCTGTCACCTGTTAGCAAACACACGGCCCAAACGGTTTCCTCAAATAACCAAGCGCAAGCTCTGAAAGGCGGCTTTTAAAAGCACACTGAAAATGTGAGGCCATCCTTCTGAAAACACCACGAGTCTCCAAGATCTCTTTTCAGGCTGTGGCCCATCCATTTGTGTCAGATGACTTCACAGATGTGAGAGCTACAGGGTAGGACTGGTGTTGCCTTTGAGGCTCAGCAGTGCCGGGTTCCCATTCTTTGCTGCGGTTCTGTACCTCAGCTCGTGCTCGGTAACATGTTCAACAACAACAACCTGGTTGTGTGTTCAAATCTGAGTCATGTAAGGGACTGTAATCTGAGGAAACCTGCCGAGCTTTAGAAAGACCACTCACAGAGGTCCCTGGAACGGAGCAGTACCAGGACAATTGTAGCTCTAACGTTGGCCACAAGAGAGCAAACCGGAACTGTGCTGGCTGCTCAGAGACAGTCCGGGAAACAGTGGAGCCAGGGATATAACACAGGTGGATGAGGTCTATGGAAGGGGAGAGCACAGTTAAAGGTTATTTGAATTTTTTTGCCTGTTTTGGAACATTTTCAGTTCTGATCCTGGGTTGTTTTGTATCCAGACGTTGTTCCATCAGAATCCACGTGAGTAGATTCTGAGATGTGACATCAATCCCTGTTAATTTCTCAGCTGAACCTGTATTTTAATAATTTGCTAACTCATACTGGTCTAAGAAAACTTGAATTGTTGAAATTAGTTGGGTTTACTTTATGGTAATCCTTCTGCTAATTTGTCTGATACGTTAGGATTTGGAGGGAGTTAGGTTAATTTACACAGCCAGGGATTTGTATCTGTGTACTGGAATCTGGGTAAAGTTGTGGTTTGTTTTCTTAGGTTAAGTATCTAGATTTTCAGTTGCACAAGAAACCTTTCAAACCCTATAATCATTCTACTTTAAAAGTCCTGTCGCTGCAAGTAAAACAAGAAGTCTGAGCACTTTTAGGAGCTTGAAGTACAATCATTTTTTTCGGCATTTAGTTCTGATACACTGTTAAAGCAATCTGAGAACTCCTTCACACAAAACTTCTGCGTAGGTCACACACATAAAATTCTTAATTTTCTAATTTAAAGCAGAATTTCATCACTTTCACATGGACGATCTCAAGGCTCTTGTCAAAATAGCTGAGGACTATCATCAGTCTCTCATAAGTTTTTACAATCTGATTGCATTCCTTAAAGCTTCTAAAAGTGCTGAACCAAGCAGCTTGTCTGTAAAATACTCCCATCAGTCTTTCATCTGATGATGAGGAGAGGATTTAAAAATAGACTTTTCCAAGTCCACTCTGTGTTCTTCAATGTAAATTGAAGTAACTCTAATGAATACAGGAGCCTTTCTCCAGGTCCTGTGTTGCAGTAGATGAGAAGAGTTTGACCTTTAATTTTCATAATTTTTCCTCCCTTAGTGCAGAACAACTTGTGCACTTTGTTAGAGTGTGAAAGAACGTTAAGTTCACATCAGTGGTAGTTTCACTTAGAAAAGTAGAACTAAAAGATTTGGGGGTTTGTCTCTTGTTTATGAACTCCCTTTTGATACAGAGACTTTATAACCTGGCAGGGCAGTCCCTCACAGGCTTTTGAACCCATGCCCACATTTACTGTAGTAACAGTCTAGTTTGAATATGGGATCAGATTTCCAGGTACATATTTTGGGCAGTGAATGTTCAGAGATCTTAAAAAATCAAATGCTCTGTCTTACAACAACGAACATTTTGTTTGCAGTGTGAAGATGGGAGCCTGGTGCCTGGATGCTGGAAGCTCTTCTGTTGATGCCATCAAAGAGCAAGGATATGAGAGGCTTAGAACTGCTCAGAGACACTGGATGGACTGATGCTTCCTTTGCTTTACTTTGGATTGGGCATCTTGATACAAATCAGATCAGTGCTAGGGAGAAAAGGAAAAGAGAATGGCACCAAAAACACTCTGAGTGAAGATCAGCCTGCCCAGTAAGTCTTCTTTTTGGAAGCTGAGCTAGGAAGCCTGGAGAAGACTAGAGATAATTATGTGCTTGCTTCTCTTTCCTGTTGGGAGTGCCTCCCTGACAGTAAGTATTGTGTTTAATACTGTATACAACTGATATTTTCTTGAAGATAAAGCACAGAGATTAGATTGCTTTGAAGGAGGAGGCAGGCCTGAGCAGGATGGGTTATTAAAGTATGGGTCTCCTGGAATCAGGGACTTAGTCATTTCAGCTGAGACAGTTACAGTCCCATAAAGCATGTTCCATAGACACCAAATGGACCTGCCTAAGTGTGAGCTTGAGCAGACCAGAACATGTCTGAGTAGGCTGGAGAAAGGGGAAATGCATAATAAGTTTGTAAGGCTCTCTAAGGCAAGAGTGAAGGTTCATTCTGAGACACCTTGCTGGATTAGGACCTTGCCTGGATTGTTTTATTAAATGTGCTGCTCTCATGTGCTTTTTGTGCCTTTGTTCTCATTGTCATATACATTTGGACTTGGCTCTTGCTAGTGAGTAAATATAGTACCTTGGACACCAAGGATAGAGATTGTTTTTCCATGTTTGGAGAGGGGAGTTATTTGAAAGGCAACTCTTGGGTTTTCAAGTTCTAATGTGCCAGAGGCCATGCTATCAAATGGCTTGTTGGGTTTCACTTATTTTTAAACTTCATTGTTTCTGTCTTAGGCTACTGTGAGGGCTTTCCATTTACCCCATTACCCATTGTGATTATTCCTCTCTAGCTTTTTTTTTTTCTTCTTTTTTTAATCTCTGCTTGAAGCTTTTGTACAAATCAGCCTGCACACATGGCAAAAACCTGATACCCAGATAACTGAATACTTACTAGAACTTTCAGTCTTGAGGGTTATACTTGTTGACCATCCTTTTATGGTGAATATGATACTTAGTGCTTTAAGGGTCCACAGAACTCAAAATGCCTGACTGAGATAGATGAATACAGAGAGGAAACCTGGGTGAGCTCTGACAAAAAAGCTCACAGAAAACATTTCATAAAACATTTATTTTAAGTCATCACAGAACAAAAACATTTCTGTTTGCCATGTTGACATAAAACCTGAGGAAAGGCAAAATTCGCTGGTTACAAGTTCCTGTGCCTTAAGTTTTGCTATGATTGTCATCATATTTGAAGTCTAAACATCACTGGGATTTAATTGCTCTCCCCAGCTATCCTCCTGTGAACACCATCACTGATCCTATACTCTTTCCTACATTTAACACACTTCTTGAAGTAATTACAGCTGTTGGAATTAAGGAAGAAGGATGTATAGTAGTACAAAAGAGTGGGCTATAACTACTGTGAGGTGTAAGAACCTCATGTTCTATGCCCTCAAAAGGTTTCCTTCTCTTCCAAGGCAGAACCACTAGAAACATAGAAACCAGCAATGTAATTGTTGATAGGCTTTGAATGTTTGCCTTATCTGTATCTCATACAGTAACTGAAAATGCACTAATTTGTCTACCTTCCTAGTATTCACAGTGCTGATTTTTTAAAATGTTAATTCATCATTTGCAGCAAGAATAACCACAAGGGAGGCAGAGGTATCATTGCATAAGTCCTGGCATGTATTTTAATTGTTGAATATCTATCAAAACATTGCCCATGGCTCTGAATTTACCAGTAGCTTAGGTAATAGAATAAAGGTCTTTCTGCCAGTGACACACATTATCATATGTGACAGATAAATCATACAGTTTTGTAACATTGAACATTCTAGTAACATCCTTTTTGTAAATATTCTGACATTTCTCTAAAGAAAGGTACTGGTATGCAGCACTTCTGAAATCAGGACACTGTAGTAGCTGTCTGGAAAACAAAACAACCCAAAGCTAACATCAGATACCTGTAAGTTAATGTCTCAGCCTACACACAATGTAGGTTCAGTTAATACTGTTAAAGCAAAATTTTAAAACCTTTTTACAAAGAATGTGAGAGTGTCAGGGTAACTTGACAGACCTAAACTCAGAAGTAGTGACCTTGGTTAGCAGCAGAAGTCAGAAATAAGAATACTGAATTTAGAATAAGCAACCCTTGCCAAATTTTCCTTACAGTCACAACAGGTTGAAGTGACAGTTCTGTCAGCATCAGTGTACCTGGCATAAAGGAGGAAAATGTAGAGTGGCCAGTAGTAGCATATGAAACTAAACTATGGAGCCAGTCTTGGTGAAATTGCAAGCAACAGGAGCAAGATGTGACCACATTTGATTCCCTCCAGACCAGAACAAAAATAGAGGCATGACAATGAATTATAATGAAGGAACATACATTTCTAGAATTATTCCAGTCCAAAAGGATGAAAGTTCTCTCTAAAAAAGGGAAAACAGGCAATGGTTTTTAATTTCCTTTGTATCTTCTTAGCCTTCTCTGCTGGTTTCCATCCTCAATGAAATGCTTAAAAATGATTATCAAGGAGATAATGAATGATCAAAATCCTCTTATGAACAGTGTTCAGAGCTCAAAAGACAATTCAAAATTTAAAGCAACCTTTAGACACAGAGAAGGGTTAAGATTTGACTGCAGGGGTTCTTGACCAGTAGGAAAAAACCCCCACATTCAAGCCCCTGAGCAGTAGTGTCAGAGATTGTGTTTAGCTTATTGGTGAGCAGAGTTTAAGTGATAAATCTGTCACAACTGTTATAGAATTTATACAGTAACCAGCATAATTAAAGCAGAGCAGACAGGTTTGGCCAATACCTGCTGAAAAGGCCTCATAGCCCTTGCAGCTATCAGATTTACTCTATTAGTTATACACCTACTGCAGAAATTACATTAAGATATCTGATTAAAAATTGTATTAACTAGGAGGAGTTAAAAATCAGAGGAAGGCAATTATTGCTCTTTCTTGTTTTTCGTTTTACTTTTTATCTGACTTATTCAATTGATGTTTAATCCTCTATTAAATAAGTCCACTATATAGCCCAATATGGATTGTCTGCTACTGAAATGGGTACAACAGTTCCTCAACAGTACATAGAACTATTGCAAATATGTTTGGCTAAGAAATGAAAGCTCTAGCATTCAGTTACTGAATGTAACTTACTTGTTTTCTGTGTTTATTAAGTGTTGCCAGGAGACATTGCCAGGCTTATTTTCAGTAATGCACTAGACTAGACTCCTGCAGACTGTATGATTCCTCCTTTAGTGCTCTAGCTTTATTTTTTTAATGAAAGAGTTAACAGCTAACACCTTGGAGAATAAAATATATATTTGAATGCCTGAAAAACTGGAAAATTTTGTTCATACATGACATTGGGAAATGAAATGTGTTTCTCGTTCTGAGTAAGGATTGTAAGAAGGATTTATTTTTTTGTTTGTTATGGTAGTTGGTATTTGAACTGTAATTCAAGTCATTATCATCTTATTATATAAGAACCTGGACATGCAACCTGCATCTTTCTTGTTTAAATGAACAGTAGTCCACAAAGCCAAATTCTGCTGCCTTCCTCCTGTAGACAACTTCAATCTAATGACTGTTGATTGCAAAGCAAGAGGAGCTGGTGAAGAACTTTTTGGGTGACTGCATCCTTCTTGTGGGGAATATAAGCAGCACAGTCCTGAAAGTCTTGCTGCTGGAGGATTTTCATTAGCTCTAATGGAACTTAATGTCTCATTTGTATAAATTTAAGTGTGTGCAAGTTTGTGTGTGAGTACTGAAATACAAATTTATATATATGCACATAAGCATACTGTATTAGATAATAATCCTATTTATTGTTGACAGCATTTCTTTATATTGTAGAATTCCATATTTCTTAAGTATGTATCTGTCAAATAAAGACAAATAAGGAAGTTAGGTGATACTAAGCACTTGGAAAAAAACATAAAAACAAACAATTAAAAAAAAAGACTTCAGGAGAACAGGAGGAATTATAAATAGTTTTAGCTTAAAAGATGCTGCTCTTGCTCCACTTCTGATCTGTGTTGCCTACTGATACACAATTTTCTCTTAAGCTTGATGACCTCTGAGGATGCCAGATGCTGTTTTGAAAAGGATTTTTAAATCTTCGTGGATACCTCAACTAATGTTTTTTCAAGTTTGCAGAAGTCATTAAAACGCAGTCTCAGGTGAATTAAAACACTCATATGAACAGAACAGCAAAGGGGGCAGTTTCCATACAACATGTAGTGAATCCATCCTAAACATGCACCTGGGATCACTGCAGTTTCCTATTTTCTTTCAGGCACTACTCCATTCCAAAACCATGCAGAATGTCTTAGTATTTACATTGGTAAGCATGTTCAGTGTATACCTCAATATATTATCTTGATAATATACTCAGTGTTATTCAATCTGCTTTTAGATTTTCAGAACTGAAGGTATTTTTGTTTGACAAGGCTGCATCGTGCACACAGCTGATGAAGAAAGCTGAAGATTTGACTCCAGTTACTGGACAATTCAGTTTTTAGCCATTGCAGAGTTGTGAGTGTCTCATATTCTGATGCTGAGGACAAGGCTGATTACTGATAAGGGTTTTGTGTTCTAACATGCAGATAGGGAAGTGATTTGAGGGAGTGGGGGAAGAGAAGGTTTGTAGTATTCAGCCTCTTCCCAGCAGAGCTTCTAATGACAGGTTACACCATCTACTCTGCTGACATTGCTGGCCCTATGCAGAACATAAATGAGGAAATACTTGCTACATGATTGGCAAGATGATTGCTAACAGTGTTGACAGTAATTATCTGTCTGATCTAACACTTCGCTGGTAGTGTATGTTGGATGTGTGGGAGAATTTATTTACAACTGTGTCAGACCTGGAAAAATGGTTGAATGAGACATCCAGATAGTAGGGATTGTTGCCTCTTTTAAATTTAATTTTATAGCAGAAAAAGAACTGATGGGTGCTGGGGTCGTAATATATTTAGAACTGAAAATATTCGTATTGCACACGGTGGGTGAAATGCAATGCCACAGAAATTCCTAGTTTTAAAACGCTGATTTTTTTTTTAATAGACTAATTTTCTGAGCTCTAATGATATTTTTTGTCATAGGGCACAGTAGAATAAGGAGAACAAAATTTCATGCTTCATTAGGTGTCAGAAAGGAATTGATTCAAGCCCCTCAGTCTCCTTCTGTACTGGTGTGTGCAAAAGCAACAGTGAGCTGCACATCTGCTGAAATCTGCTCTGTAGTACTGGCTGCTGCAGAGCAAGGCCAAAATGTCAGGCACCTAGATAAATGCAATGGGTCAAATGCTGCAGGATCAAATGTTCATTTTAAGAAATCAACAGCAACAACACAATGGCACAGTATCTTGTGCTGGCTGCTAAGTATTAAAACAATTTCACAAATACCAGTGCAATCAGACTTGTATCAGAAGATAGGCAATTGGCAATGCTAAGCTTTGGTTATCATCTTCAATTTTGAGGCTTCCACTATGCTAATTAGCACGATTAATTAAAGATAACTGAATTCCCTGAAGTTCTCTGCATTTTTATTTCAGCATTAGAACATTTTTGTTTGTTTGTTTTTCCACAGAACCATTTGCTACGGTTTTTGCTGAGAGATACAACTAAAAGGAATTCTCCTTAGGTATTAATACAATTAATTTTTAATGATTTTCTAACTAGTTAATCTTTAAAAGTGAGACTGTAGCATAGATGTAGACAGTAAATAGGTCTTTTTGCAAGGGTTTGTTTATTAAATATCTGTCAAATTCTGATTAGCAGAATAGATGGCATTTGTCTTCAAATGACCTCATCCATAAAAATATGATTTAGCAGCATTTCTCTATTTAATTCTTTATAGTTTGCTTCTCATCAAACAGAGTGTCCTGTGTGTTTGGATCAAGTAGTTCTTACTGCCTGTGGAGCATCTTCTCTATGATCCAATAGCAGGCAAAATATTTCTGGTAAACTCAGCAGTTGAGATGAACAGGCTGAGGATATTTTTATTTCTTCCATATGTTATTGTCATTTTATCTTAGACTGTACTTTTAGTTCTTCATATTTGAAAGTCATTAAGCAGGCTTCCTGATTGACTTTAGTGCCTTTGCTTCATGTGTTTACTTGCCTGTTGTTTAATTGTAAAATAAAACTTTACCTCTGAGAATTTTCATAAATCCTCACCCACTCTGCAAAAGGTATGAAGTAATCTCCATTTCCTGGCCTAAATTATTGCATAACACCGCAGTGCACAGCGGTGGGACAGCTGCAACATCCTGACTGAAAATTCTGCATTGTGTCTGAGGAGGGAGTGTGGTGTAATCAGGCCAATATTCTGCCCTTGAGCACTCTGCAGTGTCCACGGAATTACCTAAAAAACGCCAGCTTGGGACAGGAAGGATTATTAATTGGAGGAACTTTCCTGGGTTACTCAGCCAGGTTTAGAGTGTACATTATGAAAGGCTCTTACTAGGCAGTAGCTTTATCTAGCAAGGTGTTTTCCTCCAAACAGAGATTTGATGAAAGACCAGAGTGCCACACCTCTGTGCACAGGTGTGGGAAGAACATTTATCATTGCTTTGTTTGGGACCCAAATGACGTTGCTGATTTTTAATTTGCTGAGGTGCTGGGCAGCCTCACCTCTGCCTCAGAAGGCCCATTGGCATACCTCAAAATGAATAAAACTCCATATCATGGAGTATCTTGCTGTCCTTTTCTATCTCCCTGACTACTTAACTACTTCTTCCATTGCTATTGCTCTTATTTTGGCTCCCTGCAGTTCTCAGGGTGCAAAATATGCATCCAGTTACTGCCAGTTACTGTTTTGTTGATTATTTTGGCAGGAATGCTTGTACAGCTGCTTCTTGTCCTTCATAAAACATCCCTGGGGACTGAAATCCTTGTTCTGATGACAGTGAGAATGTTTTCAGATTGTCCTGAAGTCAGGTGGATGCTCCTAAAATCACTAGACTTCAGCCTTTTAGCCTACAGAATTTAAATATAACAACTGTGAGACTGTTCATAACATGACAGTGCCATCAGCTAATGCTGTATGATCCCCTGAACAAGGATGGGGGGTTAAGTTTATAGCACAGCATCATCTTCCTTGGGTTTTATTTTCATCATAATGCCACAGCAATTCCAGGGGGCCACTATCAATGAGGATGAAGCAGGAACAGATAGAGGAGATATCTGGCAACTGGAAGCAATAATTAGTTTCTCAGATGAGATAGAAGAAGATGCAGATGAGAACAGTGGAGCAGTGGAGCAGGTTGTCCAGGGATGTTTTGCAGTCTCCAGCCTTGGAGGTTTTCAAGACCTAACTGGATAAACCTTTGAGTAACTTTATCTCATTGCTGACCTTGCTTGGAGCAGGATATTAGACAAGAAACCTTCTGACCTCTTCTCCAGCATGAATTGTCCTAGTATTCAAATCTTTGAGATCAAAAAAAACTTGAAGGTGTCTAACAACTCACAAGACCCATAAAACCTGCCACAATGTGGCCTGATGTTCACCTGCAACATCTTCCTTTAATCAGTGTCCCTTCAGCCTGCTCACATCTGCCTCTGTGAGATGATCTGTAGCTGTGGGGAATGCTACCTAAACCCCATTTCCCATATTCACTGCTCTGCCACAGACTCCAATACAAAGATTGTACTTAGCAGTTGTCCCCAAGGCTGCAACAGAACTTCTGTTGAACTTGTGTGAAGTAACACTGCAGAGAGGAGAGAACAAGGACAGTATACACCATCTTCACTGTATTTGAAGGAAGCCTTATTTTCTTGTGCATGTTCAGGTACTGAAGTTAATTTCCTTACTTCTTTCATGCTGACAGTACTACTGTATGTGATCAATTAATCTGTTTTCCATCTTTCATGCTTTTATCACACTGTTTGCAATAGAAAAAACTTTCTGACCTGGCCAGTCAAGCCACTTTACTCCACTTTACTCGGGTTGTTTAATTTCCCTTTTTTTTCTAACACCTAAAATAAATGAATTGCATCTTGCATTTCAGATTTGACTTTTACACATCCTGCTTTCCCTCTTGTCCCCTCTGTTCAGCAGATAAGCCTTTGCTCCTGCAGCTCCGTGCTTTGCTGTGCTGCTGCACAGCCCCTGCTCTAACGGCTTCACTTTATCTCTCAATTCATGTGCAGATTGCTCACCAAAAAGCTGTTGCACATCAGAAAGAACATGGCAAGCACAGTGGGAAGGCACGGAGAGGGCTATGAAGGGAAAGTGATGTCTGCCTGAACTTAGCACCTCTTTGTTCACTGCATAAGGATCTTCTTTCCTTGGGAGAACTATGGTATGGTCAGACACACTGGGTATTAATTGGTCCTTAGTTTTCAGTGTGACAAGCTCCAGTGCTGTTAGCCAGTTTTTTATAAACAAACAAATGAATAAATAAATATAAAAATGGTGTGTGAATTACTCAGTACTTAGCTTTGTCCAACTGCTTTGTTTCCTGAAGAGCATCCAGTACTGTGGACAGTGTGGAAACATATGTTTTAGATGTTAACAGTGTGACTCCTCCTCACAAAGAACAAATCATGACACATGAATCCTGCAAACTGCATGCTTTCCCCTTGGATTTTAAGAAGTGCTCAGCATCCTGCCACAAAGGAACCTGACTGGTACCACTGGGAGAGGAGCTCAGCTGAGTTTTAGTCCTTTTGGTTGTCTAATTTTTAGTACACTAGATCTGTAAACTGAACTACACATTTCTTACAAAAACAATTCTCAACAAGTAGCCGAACACAATTAGTCCAGAGAACTGGCCTCCTTCTTGTGAGCTCTCTGATTTATAATGTCACAACTAATAGAGTACTGGGTGCTAGGCCTCTGCCATTGTTCCATTCAGTTGATAAATTATCATCACCTTATAATGGTCATTGTTCTATTACCACCCTGGGCACAATAACATCACTGTTCCCTGTCTCCTGCTCCCTGGCCTCTCTGTAGAGTTAAACTTTATGCAGGGTGCATGTGGGGAAACTAATAAAATGATTTGTTGAATGCTGTCTCCATTTTCAGGTTTTCAGAATAGCTGTCTGACATTCAGGAATTTAACCTATTAGTGACCTGTTAATTGTAACACATAAAATAATCCTCACTCTGTAGATGAGGATATAAAACCAGACATGACTGCATATGACAGTGCTGTGAATTTACTGTGCAGGACACTATTCATCCACAAATTTTAGGAGACTTTAGAAAGTATCTCTCTTTTTATAGCATGTAAAACTAAGACAAAATACGCACTTGATTAGAAAGACATAAAAAAACCCGCATGATAGAACAAAAAATAGAGTCTGACCAGTGGATTCTCACTCTACAACCACTGAGCTGCTGATAAAGGAAAAGGTGACATACTGTTGGTATGTTTTCCCTGGAGTTAGTAGCATGTTCAGCATTACTGGTATGGCAGCATAAAGCTCAACATGGGCTGCCTGAGCACGTACCCCATTTTCTAGCCAGGCTGTGTAGCTTCTGCTCAACTCACTGCTGCCAGAAGTAGATTGGTGTGAGAGACTGCATTGTAGGTGCCCCCTGCATCAGGGACAGAGCCCCAGGCAGGAGGAATCCAAGATTACTGGTTAGCAAACTGCTGTATCATTTCATTTTGGTATCAGTAGGGAGAAAGCAGTGAATTATCAGTGGTTCCATCCTACTTTCAGTTAAGCCACTCAAGCCACAAAAACATTGTTGTTTTTCTTTCCTATTTAGATGTGAATATTTGGATGTAATGACACTTCTTGCAACTTCTCAAGTGATGTTATATGTGGTGTTTTGAAATTGGAGATACAGTCTGTTTGTTTTTAAACTAGCTGTTATTTTGTCTGTTAAATAATTACAACTTAGCTGTCTTTTTTTACAAAACCTATTGTGTGCTTGGTTATGTTCCCATTCGAACACCTTGCAGAGATGATAAATTATTTTGCACTGGATTTTCCTAAACTACAAATGTATTAAGCCTTAAAAGCAAATTTTTTTCCAGAATTTAATAATATTTTTATCTTTCAGCAAGTTTTCTAGTTCTCCTTAGAATGAAAATCTAGTTTACTCACTTATTATGTACACTAGAAGCAGAAGTGGACCAATCACTTCATTGTACATTTCATGTACTAATTCACATTGAATAGCCATCTTTTCTGTTGCTGTAATACATGATGATAATTCAATGGCAATGCCTGACCAAACACAGCAAATCTTAATTGGCAACACACTAAAAATATAGTTCAAAATTATTTATAAAATCATTTGTTTGAATAGTTTACAAATAAACTTTATTTCAGGATGGCTACTGAGCTTTCTCAAATGAGCTTTCTTCTGTGACACAACATTACCAAATCAGGTCAAGTTGTTGTGATTTCATAGATAGTTGAATCTGTAAAGCCTGACACACAAAACTTTAAATAGACTCATATTAAAGACAGACATATTGAGTTGGATAGAAATTACAGTTTGTTTATGGCACCCATAAAACACTAATGGCCTAACAGCTAAGGCTGTTTTGCCAACCTGAAAGACTTCAGCCTAGAGCAGAGGAATCATTAGGGAAGGTCAGTTTGAGGTGCTTTTGATAAGTATATTTTAATAATACAAAATTGTAACAAACACCCAGCATCAACATTTACTTTGATGCTAAGGTAGAAAAATGGACCTTAAAAATGGTCCCAACTTCAGAGAGCTGATGACCAGTGCTAAATGTATTTGTCACCTTTTTATAACTTGCCAGCTGTTATTATTTGTACTTGAAAAAGTGTTTATCAGATGTTTCTGTAGATACACAATAATAGACAGCCCTCTATACACCATTTAGTCCTGGAATCTAATCTGACAGTCAGTCGGGCACATGATTAACTTTAGATGATAAATAGTTGTACACATATGATTTGCTTGAATCAAACATTAGTTAAACACAGAGTGTAATAATAGGTGAAAATAGGTAGAGAAGAGAGTAGGTGGCAATAGCAAATGGCAATTTTTTGTGTGCTTTCTGTAAGAATAGACTGTTTTTGCTGAAAATGAATGAGCAACTCAATTCCATGCCCTCCTCCTGTGAATTTGGCCTTTCATCTTCAAAGCGCTTTCCAAACCTGTATTAATTATCTTTACAACAGTCCGTAAGGCTAATAGATAAATGCCAACCTGCTTATGAGAAACTGAAACATGAAGGTGGAGCCATTGGTTGGCGGCCACATGGTGAGTCAGCACGGAAAGTAAGATCAAAATCCAGAAGGGCCCGGCACCCAGGCTGCTGGTCACTCGCTGCATTCAGTCTCCTTCTCAGTCTTGCCTTCCTGTGTGCCCAAGCTTGAATTTTTATTTTTTTCCCTTTGCTTTCTTCCCATTTGCCTTCTACTTCTTGCAGGCCCCACTGGAGATCAGATCATGTGCTCACTGGCAGGTACAGTTTTGAATTTTCTTTCTTCCCTCATCCTTCCCTACTTAAGTAAATGCCCAGCCTTCCTGTCCCACTGTCTTTGGCCTGTGCATTTTAGAGAAAGTAATAAACCTTGAATTGACAGAATCTTCCATTTGTTGATTTGACAGATCAGAGCATAATTATGTAATTTTGCTGATTGAATGGCTGTACCAAACAAATCACAAGAATGAATCTCATGTCTTGAATGAGTTAATGAAATGCTTCTTTTGATGCCTTCCTGTAAATCACCGAGTCTAGGCACCTATACAAAATGCTAAGGATCTGAACTATTTTATTCCAAATAGTGATTCCCACAGCCCATATCCATGTATTTAGTTATCTAAGAATAATGATTGTGAAGACAGGTATGTTCCCTTGGACAATTTGGAATGATTCTCACCTTTTTAGTGAGTAGCTCCTTCGGTTACAACTACAACCTGTTAGTCATTACAGCAGCAAAAGCTCATATATTGTAGAGACCTCATTTTCTTCTTTCAGAGTGCCTTCTAAAAATCAGTCAGGACAAGCTCCCCATTAAGACTCCATCCAAGGGTTCTGCTGGCCCCAAGGGATCATGTTGGAGAAAGCTGTGTAAGGTCAAACTCAGGCCATACAAATTGCAACTAAGTCACAGTGTTTCTGTTGGTTAGCTGTAGGGTTTTCCAGTGGAAAATGCTAGACACAAAGACTGAAGTAGATTTGGGAAAACTGAATGTGGCTCTCAATCTTCCTGAACCTCAGCTCTTTTCCAGTGTGGCTGTAAAACCTAGTGCAGAAGTGCTGCTGAGTCTCAACATAGAAATACTGGCAAAGTACTCTGCAAAAAAGCCAAAACCCTGCCATACTAATAAACACATGCCATCCTAAAGATCCAGCAGCCTCAGTAAGGTTTTCAGAGAGTAAGAATTTGCTCTGTTTTTCTAAATTTAGACATCTATTGTCATCTGAGATGACAGAGGGTATCCTGTTTGCCACCCAGTTACACCTCAGAAGAGCCCAGGTCTCTTTACAGGATCTATGTTGTATTTACCATTTGGATGTTGTAGTTTCACAGAGGTCTCTTGAAATAGATGCCCATGTTTAAGGAGTTTATTTTGACCCTATGTAACGTAGTCACTGAGCAGTTTTTCATCTGAAATAATCACTGTCTGGAAACTTGTTATTGGCAAAGCATAAACAAAATACTTGTTTTGCAATGGGAGGTACGAAATCGATTGCTGGCAATAAGAATGTGGTCAAAACAGAAAGACTACAGAAGAAAGGAATTCACAAATGAAAAACCTGTGCTCCTCCAGATGGATGTCAATATTGTGTAAATAGACATTAGTTAGAGGTTTAATTGTGACAAAGTTGTCTTTCATAATTATATGTTACAACAACTCTTCTGTTTGTTCGCAAGGTTAAATACATCACAACAATGCTCCTGACCATGTCTGACAGCCAGAATTGCACCTTCACTTAAGAAACATCCTCTGCCTGTTTATCCTATGTAATTTCCCAACCACTTTGGAGCCCTATACTTAATTGACTTTGGCATGGACTCTCATCCTGAAAACACTTGGAAGCACGTGCATAATTAACGTTTGACTATTTCTACTGAATACAGTAATGGACAATTATGTGTTTTATAGGACTGAAGACATAATTAGTGAGCTGCCCATAGATTTAAAAGACTACTTACTTGAAATTTACCTTGAAAAGCAACTTAAGTCAACCTCTTCTGCAGTGAAGCAAGAGCCCTCCCTCAGCCCCAGCTGAGGTCAGAAAAAAAAAATCATTATACTACATTAAGAGACAATTTAAAATCCATTGATCTTGCCATTGTTTTACTTTTTCTATGTGTGAACCTACGCAGGGTAGTTTAAGAATATAGCTTATATACAGTGTACTGGCACCGGTATTTGCAGTACCAGTAATATACAGACTTTGTTAGATTTTTCCCTCCTCATAGTTGTTTTAAGTTGTTTGAAAATATTTTCTCTTTTTCCTGACACTGCTATGCTAGGAAAGGATTCTTGCTACCTCACATTTGACTCACATGCCAGGCTTCGTATGACCAGGGCCCCATGATGTTGCTAACTTTCCATATCAGTTCCCTTAATTTATTAATGTTTGATCTCCTGATGTGCAACATCTTAGAGATCTGATTGTGTTTATTATATTAATTTAACCTTGATTTAAATTGAGTTGACTCATGAGCAATTCTTCTGTAACATCTAGGTATATACAACCCTTCCCAAATTCAAATCAACATTGTCTTCTCAAACAAACAGGATGAGTTTTTGACCATTTCTTCTTATATGCACTGACTCTGCTCAGTGGATTTTTAGTGTGATCTGTTTCCTCTTGTCCTATTGCACCTCCAAGGAGAATTTGGCTCCATCTTCTGTGTATCCTCTGACAGTATTAAGATATGTCCTGAGCCTTCTCTAGTATGGACAGACCCTGCTCCTTCAGCCTTTCCTCTTATATGATGTGCTCCAGCTCCCTGACTATCTTGGTGACCCTTTGCTAAACTCACTCCAGTATTTCAATGTTCTTCTTGTCCAGAGGAATGGTCACAGTACTCCAGATGCAGTCTCACAGGTGCCAAATGAGGGAAAGAGTCAATTCCCTGGACCTCCCAACAATGCTGTTGTTAAAACAGCTCAGGGGTCACTTGGCCTTCTTTGCTGCAAGGACACGCTGCTTCATGTTCAACTGATCCATGCTCAACTTGTTGTCCAGCAGCCTTCCCTGATCCACTTCTTCTTGCTTTTAAAATTTTCAAAGGGCATTTACACTGGGACCTGGTTTCCCTAATTATTTAGATATATCACGATTTAGGCCATTGAGCATGGTTGTTCCATGAAAAATTGTACTTTAGCCAACTATCTGAGGTAGGATAACAGATCATTTCATCCATTTGGGAGTGCTAGCCATAATAATAGGGTGGAGAAGTTCTAGATAACAGCAAGCTATCAGTCATATTTGTGTTTTCTTGTTCATCGATTTAAGGTACCGAGTAGATCTGTATTTAAGATTTTGGGAAACAAAAAAAAAAAAAGAGCTCTGTGAAAAAAACCTGTAAGCCATGTTTGCAGCTCTGATAGAGCAGTGCTTGCACAGAGCTGAAAGTGAGGGCTGAGAGCACCACTGTGGCCAAAGGCTTTGAAAAACTTTCAGAGGCAGAGGAGTTTGTATGTTGTCCCTGAGCACACTGCATAAATATACTGGTGCCAATAGATTCCATGAACCATTTTGGACATTGGAGAGGTCTCCTCAGCAGCATCTCTGTAATATGATTCAGGCCAACAGGTGTCATTAATGGAACAGAGAGAATGCTTCCTGTGCTATTACCTTAACTTTCACTTCAGAGAAGTTCGAAAATTAACAAAATATTAATATGAAAGTTCTTATTAGAGCCTTTATACAAGAAATTTCAGAGCAAACTTAAATTTTCAGGTTTGTTTGGTTTTTTTTTTTTAATTTTTAAATTGCTTATTAATTCTTGCTACCTTCTAAGCAAATAGCCTGAAGATGGACAGAGCTTCCTATGGGAACAGGTTTACCTGGCTGAAACAATAGTTGATGTTTACTAAGTTAGTGAAATCATATAGCAGTGGTTATAAGAAGGTATCTGACTGAGTCTGATGGCTAAACTACTCTTTGAAAGCTAAGGCCAGAATTTATGAGAATTGAAAGCTAAGTAATTGTACAATGATGGCTAATTACTAGATTATGTTGTTGTTTTTATTATTATGAATAATCAGTACAGTGCTAACACTGAAAGATTATATTAATGATATTGCAGAACTAGAAAAGATGGCTTATTATTTCTTAATAGGATATGGTGACCTAGTTAATCACTGTCTAACATCAAATACAGTCAGATGGTAGTATGAGGTTTTTCTTGTACTCATAACTGTGTGTCAGAATCATCTCTGCAGGTTTTCTAAAGATGTATTTGGGTAAGTGTCCTGCCCCAGCACAGAGCCCTGCTGTCTATGGGTGCAGGGTTCCACCTGCAAGACCAATGACTACAAAACTGATGGCTGTTGAGGTGGATGTTATTTCTATAACTGCAGAACAGTTCAAATTAATGATTTTATTTGCTGACATATACTTGCTTCATCATGTAATTCTAAGTACTTCCTATACTTTATGCTTTGCCTTCCAAAAAATTACTTTCAAGTTGTGGCTAATTTGAACATAAGTGTATACTGGTCCCCAAAGACAAACATGTTTTTATGAAGACTGTTCTAGGAGACACCCAGAAACAGAAATTGATAGTGCAACTGAAGTTCTTCCTTTTTTTCTGCTGTGGGATCAGTGATAGTAGAAATTGTTCGGTTCAAACTAAGGGCAGGTCAAAAGAAACTTTTATTCCCTTGTCCACTTCTATTCAAAAAAGTTTTTCAACAGTATCTTAAATCTAGTAAATTTTTGTTTGTTTTTTATTTCATTGAAATCAATGGAAACTAAACATGTGCCTGAAGTTAAAAATGTGGTTTTAAGTATTTTCTTGGCATAGAATCAGAATAAAACATTGCAGAAAGGTGAACAGGGATGTCAAAATCTGTCTGTGTTAGAGAGGCCAACCATAATCTCCTACAGGAGTTGTTCAAGAGAAGAATGCATACTACTTATAACAGGGTTTCTTCTTTAAGGGATACAAATACTGTCTGATTTGCTTTCACATTTGATTTTATTGTATGTACCAAAATACCTGAACAATGAATTAAGGAGTAAAGGCAAAATTCATAGGTATTAGATGGCTGTGGGGAAAATAACAAATCCCAGTGTTTTCATAATGTTTACTAAAATACACATGGGAAACAAAATTCTGTTCATTAAGCATTGGTGTATTCTTTAGCAGCAGAACAATGACACCCTGTAGAAGTCAAACTGCAGTAAGTTCTAATGAAGAAAACAAACCAAATGAGCTCAAATTGCAGATAGACTGTTATCTGACCCTCCAGACTCATTTCAGCCTCTTCCTCAACACAGTGTTCCAGTTCAAGTAAATAATTCCCACTCTTGAGAATGAAAGTGCCATATGATATAGGGAGTTTGCAGAAATGTTACTCCTGACATTTGGGTGCAAAACATCCACTTATCCCTAAGTAGATGTTGTGTCTTCTTTTCTTTTAATTACTTTTTTCTCATTTGGTACAGGATGTTTTCCTTATTTCTGTTTAGGGTACAGTGTTTTCTTATGACTGAGGAAGATTGGACAAAAGTATTCTCTTCTTGAATCAAGCAGTCACACAGAACACATGATTTTAAGCAGTTGCTCACTAGTTAGGCTGTTGCTGTTCAGTTAAAACATCTTAGATGTGAGCACAGAGCTGGGTCAGCCCCCCTGAGCTGGAGTTTAGTATAAGCTAGGTAATTTTACCCTCTCCAAATAAACCTCTCAATTATGAATTTGCTAGAGCTTCTGGATGGTTTTCTCACAAGAGTTTGTCACAGGAGTCTAGCCCTGGTCCTGAAAAGCTCAGGTTAAAATGAGTGTGGTCTAGTCATCTAGCCCTGAGAGACAGGGGCTGTCACTTTGAGCGAAACAAATCCAAGAGGAGCATTACACTGTGGATCTTAGAGCAAGTGAGAGGGAGTAGGCATTTGCTTAGTGACCATTAGTAGATATAGATATTCAAATTGCTAACATGTAAGTGAAATGAACAGTTTTGGAGTAAAAAGCATCTCTTTTGAAAGGAAGCAGTAATCCTAAAAACCCTGGGAGACCTTTCTCCACCTCATCTCTGCCCGTTTCTTTCTGCAACAGCATTGCAACCTCTGAGTGTCATCTGATGTGGGGATGGTAGTTCTGAGAGTCGAATGTGTGGGGTTATGAGCAACAGAGCCACAGCTTTCTGTGCCTGAGTCATGGCAGGGGTCAGTGCAGCAAGGGCTTTTGTGCTTCACCCTTCAAAAGGCACAGATTACACATATCCTTTCCAGTTTTGCTAGGCCTTGTGTGAGCTACATGAGTAAAAAAACCACTTTGCACACCAAGAGGTGCATCTTAATGAAGAATGGTAACATCATGATAATTAAACTTCATGAAACCTCTCAGCTGAGTGTAAGATCTGAGCGTGCATGAGGTCTCACTATGATTCACACCTCTTTGCTTAAACCGTGATGACAAATGTGGGTATTATTCTGTAAAATTGCTATTGCTCTACATTTAGTAGCTCTATTACAAGGACAGTGCTTAAAGAAGCTGCCACTGATGTGGGCAGTTGTTTAAAGCTAAAATATATCCTCTCTTATGTTTTAAGACATTTCTTTCCTGGAAGCGTATCTTTGAATATTCTTCACATCGTAGTTATGCATTTACCAATAATTAAAACATTTTCAGTTGTTTACATCTTATAGTTGAATTGTTGCCCTTGTTGCCTGACAAATTGAATATACTATAACTTTTTTTGGTTCTAGACAGCTGTCTCATTTAGAAATATTTTGAAGAATGTCTCTGTTTTCTGAATGAAATTATTTTTTATATTTTAATCATAAACTTAACAATTCTCAAACCTAATTCAGTAGTTATATTTCTTCACTCAAATAATAACTAGAGAGATGACATTAACAGTATATTTCTTAGAAAGCTTATGGAATTTATCCACTGAAAAAATTTAGGCTAGGAAGACTGTAACATAAATATATGGCTTTTTAGTTCCAATCCCACTTTTTGGTCTCCATTTCCACTCTGCCAGTGACCATTAGTCAGGCCTGGTCTCAAATCTGTAGCTGTCCCATTATGTATAATATTGTTGCAAGACTGCTGAGTCGGGGCTACACCAAGTAAAACTGGTAACTCCTCTTGTGTAGCTTCCAGCTATTAAACACCTCCCTAAATGCATCAGAAATCTGTAAGTGTTGTGGTGAAAAGACTCCGGTGAGCCAGTCAACTTGAAAAAAGAGCTACATCTTTAAAAATATTCACAAGGGCTTCACAAAGCAATCTAATAAAACTTGGATTTAGGTGGAGCATTAATAAGAATACTTGGGACTTTTTTAGCGGCAACTTTTTTAGGTGTAAAAATCAAAGTGCTCAAGCTACTGTATTAGGTTTTAACATCAGTATTGTAAAAATGATCTGTTATCCCCTATTTGACAGGGAAAGAGACCTGAGCTCAGACTTATTTTAATGAGCATGTGGGGAAAGATTATCAGCAAAGTGGTGGCAAATTCAGGAGAATAACTGTGGATTTTCCCTGCCTGCCAACTCCCCTGCTTTAAGAAGGAGACAAATGCTTCCTAAATCCAGAATGGCCTTTTAGCTCTACGTCTAGAACCGCTGGACATTCGGCAGAGAAATTCTTAGAAAAGGGTATAATATATATGGCTTTGGATATAATAAATTCTGGATGATACCTGCAGGTAGTAGGTACCCTACATCATGTGTGCAGTGGCTTTGTGTCTGAGACATGTGTGACAAGAAATCCCAGAGAGATATAGCAACCACTGCTTTTTAAATTTCGAAGGATGGTAGCTATGTTTTCATTGCCTTTTCTCATACCTTAAATATCACCAAATAAAAAATCATTACCCAGTAGACAAAATGACAGAGATGATGATTTCATCCAAATAATCCAATGCACATGTATAAAGTTCAGTGAGCATTGAATCGGAAATTATTATTTCAACTCTAATTCATCCACATTGTTCTCTATTAATAAAAAAAGGATCTAACCAGCAGTACTGTCCTGGTAGGTGTTCCTAGTGTTCCTGAGTGGACAGTGAATCTCTGTAGGATCCAGTTGTGCTGCTGTATTAGGTATGGTACCTGACAGACCAGATCAGACCCCAGGCCCACCTAGTCCAGTAACCAAACTGTAACAGTGGCCACAAGGGCCACCAGGGACAGGGGTGGAAAAGATGCAAGTCAGATGTGTTGGACCACAGCAGGCACCTATCTCACCGTGCTCCTCGAGACTGTGTGCTGCCTTACTGCTGAGATAAGAGTAACAATCAGGTGTTAGACCCGAGTTATTCAAGTGTATCTACTTGTGGATTACACTGCAATTGTAGTAAAAATGCAAGCACTGACACTTAATAGACTTTAAACCAACTAAATATCAGTTGATTTTGACACACGGTCGGGTTTTTTTATTTAATGTGGGCTAATAATATTAAAAATGTTACAGTTTAGGAAAAATAATTTTCTTTTTAGCTGTTAGTAAAGCAGTAAGGCTTTGTAAGACAAGCCATCAAGAAAATTTCCTCTGCTGTTGATGCCAATCTGAGAAAAAATTTTCTGCATTTTTTAAGAAACATACCATAAGAAAAAATGCTTAACTCACCTAGGATAACCAATCCCATTGAATCAGCATTTTTAGGCTTCCCATGTTTATATGAATTTTTATTTCTGATTTTTTTTTCCCAAGGTCTAGTTCCCTTTATGCAAAGGGTAATCCATGATTCATGCATAGAAAATCATCTAATTGATGCAAGAAATACTTTGAACAAGATCACAGGAATGGCAACACCAGAACAGATTATTGGTCTGTTATGTCAGGCATATTTGCTTCTGGGATGGCCTATATACTTGGGGGGGAAAAAATCCCAAACCAAAACAAAACAAGACCGAAAAAACAACCCAAAACAAAAGCAATTTTACACATATAGGAGGCAACTTTGCAGTATTACACAATGAAAAAATCATCTGGCAGCCAAGAGCAATCATTATCTTTTCAACTGCACAAGGACAGATACTTCTTAAATATTTTTGTATATCCTGGGGAAAAAAAAAAGAAAGAAAAAAATAGCTTATTGCACACTTTGACTGGTTTTTAAGTTCTATAAAAATGCAGCTTTTGGTGGTGGTCAGTACCAAAAGTAGGTCACATAGTGCGCAAAAAAAAGTATTTATGGTGGGCCGTAAATATGCCTGAGCCAGCACCGAAGGAGTGAATTCTGCACTATCTTCATTAGAACAGAATGTTATTTCAGTTAAATAGCTTACATTTTGGTACTTTGCTTAGTTTTTTTTTTTTTAAATTGAAAGCTCTGAACTGGGAGCAAGCCCTGTCATTCGCAGGTGTTTCAAGGGCTGGCTTGTGATACTGGGCGCTTCCCTTACAACCCCGGCTTCTTGGCGTAGCTGCCCATTCACGAACGTCACGTTTTCCGAATCGCTGTAAACACCACGGCAACAGCAGAGAGCCCAGCCAGGGGCAGGGCTCAGGGGCCCAGCACACAGCGAAAATCACCTCGGCGTTGTGCCGCTTTCTGATCGGCCCTGGTGGCCGCCGGGTCCCCCCGCCGTGGCCGAGGCCGCGAACACCCTCCCGGCCCGGCGGTGCCCGCGAGGCGCCGCTCCCGCTCCCCGGGCTCGGCGGCGGGGCCGGGGCCGCCCCCGGGAGGGGCCGGGCGGGGGCGGTGCCGCCGCCGCCGATACAAAGGGCGGTGCGCGGCCCGAGCCGAGCCCACAGCCTCGGAGCCTCCGGCCCCACAGAGCTCCGAGCCGGGCGTCGAGCGGCGCTCGGCCCCTCCGCGGCGGAGCGTCCCCGCCGCCCGCGCCGCATAAGGCCAAGGCTTTCCGACTTCAGCTACAGTGCTGGCTAAGTCGGGGAAGGCAACACGGAGAGAGCCGCGCGTCCCCCCCTCCTGTCGGCAGCGGGCAGCGGCGGATCGGGCCGGCATGGCGCGGGCAGCGGAGCCGCAGGGCCGGCGGCGCGGCGGTCAGTGCGCTCCCTCGGGTCAGGGCGCGGGGGGGCTCCGGACCGCGCCGTGTGTCCGGGGCGGCTCCGCTCCGAGCGCCGCGTCGGGTCCCCCTCACGGCAGCGAAGTGCACCCGGTGCGTGCCGAAGTGCGGTGGATGTGCCCGCATCTCCTTTAGCATCTGTTTCTTGTTTCTCGTTTAGGATCTGTGGTTGCCTATTTTACGTCTGCAAAGTTTCTTCTTTATCTTGGGCATGCACTGTCCACTTGGGTAAGTAAAATACCGGCCTGGTAGAAGTAGGGTTTTATTAATTTGTCCGTGACTTACCTGAGTTTTACTGGTAGTTTCCAAAAAATCTTCACACACATCACACAAAGACAGAGGTCTGATTACAACACCTCGCTGTTAGGTCTTCATAATCTTTATGTGACACATTGCAGTAGGTTCAGGTGTAGTGCAGAGTAGTGCAGTGCTCGCTTTCTGGAGGGCCTGGCTCTGTACCTTTTTGTACTTTTTAAATAACTACAGAACCAGTGAGACTCCTTAAAGAGGAGCAGAGAGAGAGACAGTCCATTACAGTCCATGTATGTGAAGGACTTGTATATTTACTAATGGGAAATACTCAATGTTTGCAATGGTCCCATTGCTTCTTAGCAAACCTGATGACACTGTCAGGAGATGTCTCTTTTTCTGTAAAAACGTTTGCCTTCTGAAATGCTTTCCTTCTGTGCTAAAGTAACTCATTACACCAGCTTTTACTCAGTTGAAGGATACTACAAAAATCCAAACACCACCTTAAAATATGTGTTAAAAAATAGACAGTGTGGTTCTATTCTATATAATAAAATTAAGAATTTAAGTCTCCATATAATGGCTTGATTAAAAAAAGAAGTGAAAAATTCTCCCCTAATATTCCTTGTTTTGCCTTTTAGTCCTGCATTTGGGTTCTTTTGATGTGTGCATTGAACAAATGGCTGATCTACAGTTACAACACCACCTGCCTGATTCTGGCAGCTTCTTGCTTTCACTAACCTAAAGGGTCCTATTGACGTTTCTGTTGGTGGAAGAAGAATTTGAGTGGTATCAAACACATGTTTAAACAAGTGCAGTATTTTGGCAGTTGTTAATATTACTGAAGGAGCTGAGTGCTGATGTTTCTGTTTGGTTTGCTGCTTTTTAGAGGTCAGGGTTGTTACCTGCAACAGTTTTTGTCAGTCATGCCCACGAACCCTGCTTGCTGCTCTATGACGAGTGCTTCGAAGCTTGGCAGTAGGGTTGCTCTCTGAGTACATGAGTAAAGGTGACAAAGCAGAGTTTGAGAATAATGTTGCACACCATAACAAACATTAGACTGCAAAATATCTATTCAGCTGTTTAGCAATATTAATAATGTACACCTGGTAATGGTCTGGTAGGTTTTGTGCTGAAAATCTTGATTCAAAAACCCCTGACCAAGCCTGCTGAAACAACCTGCTGAAATAACAGAAATACATCTTATTTTATATCTCCTAAACTTTGCTATTCCTGTACTCTGGAGGTTTTTGATAGTAGGAAAAATAAACAGATACCCAAATCTTTAGAACTCCAAGTAATAGATCATCTCTGTTCTAGAATGGCTCTGCCCACAATACAAAACCTGATAGAAATGGAGTTTTACTGTAACTGAGGGAGCTAATTAGGTTTCTGTGTTACTATGCCATTCCTAAATAAAAAGAAAAACCTGTAAATGATTAAACATGTCACAGCTCAACAAATGTTGAGACTTGAACAAAGTCTAGACTCTGTCAGGCTCTGGCTGAGTAAAGCATTTGAACTGTGCTTGGCCCCAGGGATGTGCTCTGCTGAGCTGGAGTCTCAGACCTTATTGTATTTAATCCATGGCTGTCAATCCCTCAGCAGTAAAGAGGGAACGGGATGGAACTGGGTTTACCTTGTTGCTGCCAGGCCTAATGCTTCCCAGAAGGTCAGTTGGTTGCAATTTCCCAGCCTTATCTGTGCCCCTCAGACATCAGGAGGCCTGTCAGTAGGTAGTAGCCTGGCTCCTGCTTAACTTGTTGGCTTCAGTTCTGAGGTGGGATTGTAAACGTTCCGTTTGAGGTGATTATAAGGATAATTATAAATAAAGAAGAGGAAGAGCTGTCTTTAAAAGGATAGTGAGGCTAAACATCTGTAGCCATTTAGAAGTTTTGAAATGCCCACATTTTGAAGTGGGATTAAGTATATATAATCAAGGATTTGCCTGATTCTGAGGACAATGTTTGCTGTTTAAGTTTCAATAGAGCCTAGTTTGAGGTTATGTACCTGCTTCAAGCCTCTGTAATTCACTAATATTGTTCTTTTATGACACTCATTGATCTTTGCTTGCTCTTTATGGCTTTTAATTCTTGAAAGAAACTCATGCTTCCAGGCTAGAACAGCTTTGGTTACCCCAAGAATTGTCTCTGTGGATTGGCCTGATCAAAATACTCTGAGTAAATGAATTGGATAAGGTTGAGCAATGTTTAAATGAACTGTATAGAAAAATCCTGGTTTCACTGGAGTCAAGGGAACCTTCCCATGAATTTCAAGTGAGATTCAGCTTTTAAATCTGACAGTAGTGTCTGGCACTGACTTTCTCATGCTTAGATTTTTTTAAAATGCCTTTTTCATCTTTTGAGAATTAGACAGCTGAAACATCTCTACATAAAGAAAAAACCCAAACTTCTGTTGTGAAATGTTCTTGTGAAAGCACATTTTTGGCTCACTTTTCTAGCTTAATAAACAGTTATACAGGCTGATCAAAACTTAGTTCATCCACCTGCATGTATTTTAAGTGAAATACTTTAAAGTACCACCTCAGATTGTATTAAGTGAATGACTGACTTGGGAAATTATATCCCTGTGGATTTATTGCTGGGATATTTTCTATATATTTCTACTAACTAACCATGGAATATAAGTGGAATATATTTACAGATGACTTTAGGTGTATCTCAACTGAAAATTGGTTTATTATATGTGTATGGGGACATAAAAGATAATCATGCTTGTAGTAGGATTTTTCATTGGATTTAGTTAAAAAACATAATACCCAGAGTTTTTCTTTGAACAGATGAAATTTCTCTTTCCACATGATTGGAGTATAATTTTTTTCTGCCTATGGTTAGGGAAAAAATATGAAGGTTTGCACATTACAATGTTAACAGAAACCTCCTTCAGGGAGCTTGAATAACATTAAAAGGCAAATGCTTTTTGTGTCTGTACTATATTGAAGACTTTAATCAAAGTGCAGTTATTTTGACTCTCCAAATAGCATGCTTTTTATGTATGTCTTGATTGCTGTGGTACGTGTTAAGTTAGATTTGGCAGGCTTAGCTTTTTAAAAGTACTTGTATTTTTACACCTCCCCCAGCCCTTAAGAATATTTGAGGTCCTTAGAAATTTGTACTATTTGCTGTATCACCCAGCAATTGTTTATTTAAGATAAGGCAGCAGAAGAAAACAGTTTTGTGTTTGGTTTGTAGAAGGCTAATGTTAAGGGGACCCTTATTAAACGACCTGTGTGCCTTAGAATAGTATGAATGATTTCTATTCATCTGCTCTGTTACTAATTACATAAAGCATTTTCTGTCGTTCATTTCTTGCAATATAATAAAGTGAGATATGACTCCCATCATGTGACAGCAGAAAAACCCCACGTATTCATTAGCAAACCTGAAAATGTTTTGAACAGTATGGAAATTACTTCACTTGCACATGTTCAGCAATTTGGGCTCCCTTTTTGTACCTGTAGCAAGTGGTATCAGAATGTGAAAATGTATTCTAAGCACTAGGTTAAACGAGCAGTAAGTTAAATAGGCTGAACTAGCAATGAGTTCACAATAGGTTAAATGAGCTCTGATGTTCTACCTCTGAGTAATATGCCAATGCTTAACATGAAAATAGCTGAAGTCCATTGACTTAGGAACCTGTAGTTAACACTTCTCCATGTCTTTCCTAAATTGTATGACTTGCTTTCACTCGACTCACTCTTGTGTTTTAAAGCAGCACTTAAGCTTTGATCGTCGAAGAGCAAACTGTTGTCTCAAAGTTATTTAAATAGTGTCAATAACCAGTAAATCTGTTGTTAATATTTGATCTGTGCTGGGGAATTTATGTAAGCTTTTTGAGGCTTGTTGGATGTGGCTGATAATAGACTTGGTCCTGTAATACTATAATAGAAAATACCTGGGATTTTTGGATGTGGTGTTGCAAGCTGTAATGATTCACTCGATTAGGACAGATGATCTTAGTGATACTGGGATAAAATCAATGGTGGCGGGATACAGTAATAAAAAAAACCCCAAAACAAAAACAACCACCCCCACTCCACCCTTGCATGCATAACAAACCTTTATTTTCATCCAGATTCTTTGTCAGGGCGTTAGTAAAACAGTGAACCTGTGTGCTTGCAGAGTGCAAACTAATGCTGCATGTGTGTGTTCTCTGTTACTCTCGCAGGGAGATCGCATGTGGCATTTTGCTGTGTCCGTGTTCCTGGTGGAACTTTATGGGAACAGCTTACTCCTGACTGCGGTCTATGGACTGGTTGTGGCGGGATCTGTTCTTCTCCTGGGGGCCCTTATTGGAGACTGGGTGGACAAGAACTCCAGGCTCAAAGGTTAGATGTCTAGAGCAGGTTGTTTGCTTAAGGATGGATCAAATTAATGTTGAAGCTGATAGAGTTAATTCCTCAAGTCACATACGAGAATGGGGCTTGCTAATTTCTTTACAAGAAGGGCGGAGTAGGGTTTGAGTGGTGATGGTTACACAAAGATACTGTCTAAGATAGGAGGAAAACAGTTTTAAGTGGTGATTATGTGTTACTCAGGCTAAACCTGTGTGGTATGGAGAGATGCCTGGAAATGCAGAAGGTAAAAGCCCACAACTTTTACAGACCAGGCTCTTTACAGTCTAACACTAACATACACTTGCATTATTTGTTGTCTTCTGTCAGGATACAAACATCTTTCACTTCAGTGCAAACACACACTGCATTTGCATAATACGTATTTAAAAAATGTATTCTCTAGCCCGTTATATAAAGAAAATGGCATCAAGTTCTTCATATGAGTTTTTACTTTCCAAAAGTTTACAAAATAGCATCCCATCCATCCATGGTAGGTTGAAGATAAGTTTTAGATGTTTGAGCTAGGCTTTTACTACTGGAAAGATAGTATCAGCATTTAAACAGACTTTGATTGAGAAAAGACCTACTTGAACTGTGAATCAAGAGCTACAAAGTTACATCAGACATTAATTTCTTTCTCTAAGACAATGGAAGATTAAAATGCAATATGAAGTAGACTTTTGCTGCTCATATTTTGGGAAGACTAGGAAAATAAAATTATTTAAGGAAACTGTGCATGTTCCTTAATTATGTCCTTCCTAAGTTTATAGTTAGCTCATTCTTATTTCATAACTGTTGTTCTCTGTTTTGATTTAAAACAGTGGCCCAGACATCCTTGATCGTACAGAATGCATCTGTCATCCTGTGTGGTATTATCCTGATGATTATCTTCTTGTTTAAGACACAACTCTTGACATTATACCATGGATGGCTTCTTGTGAGTACTTGAACTTGTTAATAAGAAATTATTTTACAAAGAACTTTGGGGAGCATGGGAGATGGATGAATTTTTATTTTTTTTCCTCTAGTCTGTTTAGACATTTCTGGGAGCTAAAACTGGCAAATGAAACTGAGCTTGTTGGGTAAACAGACATGATTGTTTTCTGCCAGGAATTGTAAAGTAGACTTGATCTTGTTTTGTGTGAATAATAATGCCAAAATGTGTGAATTCAAATGTAAAATCCTTTTCTGCTTGTGCAGGAGGTGGAGATTTTTCTTCATGAATTTTCTCATGTTGTAACTCTTTCCCCCCCTCTCTAGACGGTGTGCTATATCCTGGTTATCACAATAGCAAATATTGCCAATTTGGCCAGCACTGCCACAGCAATCACAATTCAGAGGGACTGGATTGTTGTGGTTGCAGGGGAAGACAGAAGCAAACTGGCAGGTGAAATATGTTGCCTTTTTAATACTTTACATGTCTTACTTTCCAAGCTTGGGGTTTTGTTGTTTTTTTTTTCCTAGACTGGAGTTTTACAGATATTAGTGCATCTTTGAGTTCCAGATATTATGATAAAACATCAAGTCAAGGGGCAGCCTCTATTTTGCTCTTCCTTGCTCTGACTGAGATCAGAAATTACTGTTGTGATTACAGTTCACTTAGGCATCCCTAAACTTGTTTTGTCCTCTTTTTAGACCTGTTGCAGATCTGTCAGGAAAACTAGTCTTGCTGAACAAGCCAAGTGTTGCAATACTTTATTTTTAGGTCCCTGGAATGAAACAGAAAACTCTTGCATAACTGGGCTCCTCTCATAGGGATCCAAGAGGTACATGAGAATGAAGTCCAGAACAGTTAAGTAGGTAGATCAGGATATTGCCAGTAGGTAACACTGTGCATGCAGACACACTGGAAATCTTGTATTTCTCTAGAATTAGATGTCTAACTCAGAGCTGTGAACACCTTTCTTCAGTCCTCAAAGGAAAGTAGAGCTTCCAATTCCATCTGATACTTTTAATCTTTGACCACAGACTTAATCATCTTTTTTTGCCTAGAAAATGTTTTTACTTCCCCCCACCCTTTCTTGCGTAGTAGCACTGGTACTATTAGAAGAGAGAATGAGTTCTCATTCAAATTCTACTGCACTTGGTAGTCATGACACTACTTGGATGCTGGAGTTTGGGAACCTCCCCAAGGATGCATTGAACCTGTCTCTGCTGGGGGTACTCTTGGCCCCAAGGCAAATCACACGAAGGGGTGTATGATGGATCTTTGGCTCTGCTGCTCCTCTGACTGTAACAGACAGGGAAGCAGCACTTTCACAGTGAATTTGATCAGATTATATGGGCTCCCATATAGGGACCCATATAGTCCCCATAAAGGGACTTGAGCCTTCTCAGACAGAGGAACCGATACTGAACTGCTAACACAGAACAGTGCAGCTTAACATTACCAAGACATTTATAGCTTACTAACTCTGCAACTAAAGTTAGTCTGACACAGTTGAAATAATTCCAGGCCTAGATAGCATTTCAGCTTCTGGACTCTGACTTTGTATGAAGCTGCTAAATTGCCCATAAAGTTTGGAATCCTTTTAGGGATTTGAATCCTGTATTCCAGATTTTTACTTGATGTTTATCTTCAGTGAAGGAATATTACTTACCCATCTTATCCAGGAAAGGATAATTCTTAGATGCATTGGAAGTGCCATACCTTAATTTTTTAGTATACAAATTTTCCCCTGTAGTCTTTTATTCTGACCTTGCTGTCCCTTTCTAGGTCATGCCTTTTGTAGAGCAGCAGTACAGGTGAACTTTCTTCATGCATGTGAATCACAGGTAGAAAAATAGCAGCTGTCTGTAAGAGTCTTAGTTTTAATAGTTCTCATTAACCTTTCTTCCTGTGTCAGATCTTACTCAGCAAATCATCTCCCCAGTGCCTGTCCTGCATACCACAGCTGAGATAAGGCACAGACCACACCTGCAGAGAACTGCCTGGGAGGCAGTCCTGCCTCTTCTCTGCTTCATGGTCTTGGGCACAATTGTATGACCCCATAGATTTTGTACTGAAAAATCCGGCAAGAGGTTACTCTAAATTCTCGTTCAAAAACAGCCACTGAATTAAGCACCTTAGTTCAACAGGTTTATCTAAAAGATCCCTTCCAGGCTGAATAGGGTTGGTTTGTGTTTAATCATGATTTAACTTGGAGATTTGAAGTTCCCTAACTTAAAATAATGAAGTGCCAGCATTGACTTTGCAGCAAATACTGTTGTCCATGTCTGCTCTGCTACCTTTCCTCAAAGAGGAGCCTAAGTTATGCAAGTTAGTGATAAAAAATTCCCTTGGCTTCCCCTTCTTCATTGCCATTAATTAGTTTTCCTATTCACTCTTACTTTGTACCTTTCCTGAGTGGAAATATTAGCCTTCCTCAAATACTCAAAAACCAAAGCTCAGTATTATGCAAACATCTAACTTAATTATTTAGATGAGAGTTACCTAGATTTGACTGAGAGTTACCTAGATTAACACTAAATTGACTTAGAATTCTAAATAGAATAACATAAATCTTTCTTAGAATGGCGAGGAATAATTCTCTATAGGTTCAGTAAAGCAGCTTTGTACTGATGTACAGTTTCACTTGTCCTTCAAAAGCTCTAATTTCATAGTAGAACTCTAAAATGGGCTTGAGATGTACTTCTAAGCAGCCTGAAGCCCTGATATGTGAAACCCTTGAGTGTCAAGCAACTTGTAGGAGTGGAACAATGGCACTACTAATTGGGAACTCAGAGGAGCCTGGAGGGTTTAATGGCACTGAAGTGGCTAAGATTGAGGAGAGTGAGACATCCCCTCCCAGCAAATGGAAGATGCAGTTGTTCTAAGCATGGACTGCTTGTTTTGACTGTTAACATCAAAGTGTGGAACAGAAAGGAGTGAGGACTTTGCTCAGTAAGATCTGAGAATGCCTACAACTGCCATCAACCAGTGTGACTCAGCAAGGAAAGGTAAAGCCATTTCAAAGGTCTGCTGCTATCGTGGTGGTGCTGTTGTCACCAGTTGTTAGCAGTAAGTGAGGGAGACTAAGAAATATGTGTTGCAGTATTGGGAGATAGTTTCAGCAACTACTATCTTTACAGGAAAGAATTCCACCTAATGAGATTGCTGGAATTGTGCATGCTAGGTTTGAGCGTTACAGAGAGAGACTTAGGAGTCCACAAGATCATTGCCATGATATGTAAAGGTGATCTGATCTCAGGACCAGCAGTTTTACCTGCAGAATTACACTTTCAGTGTAAACCCAGCATGCTTAACCTAGAAGACCTCATGCAGGCAAAACTGGCAGGAGTAGGGATTTGGCTTAGAAACACCTTGGTTGATGGCAGTAAACTTAAACACTTGAACACTCTGAAGGTGCCTCTGGTTTCTCCTGTTGGAACCACTTACAGTCAGAGCAAGACTACAGAGCTTGATGTTTGTGCATGTGTAATCCACTCTTATGTTAGTGAATATTTAACTGTAAGTGTTCCACAGTTATTTTATGCCATCATAATTTCTGACAGATATGAATGCCACAATAAGAAGAATTGATCAGTTGACCAACATCTTGGCTCCAATGGCGGTTGGTCAGATAATGACGTTTGGCTCCCCGATGATTGGCTGTGGATTCATTTCTGGCTGGAACCTGATGTCGATGTGTGTGGAATATCTGCTGCTCTGGAAGGTTTATCAGAAAACCCCTACTCTGGCTCTCAAATCTGCCAAAGTTGAAGAATCAGAACTGAAACAGCTGAATGTAACAAAAGGTACTGAAAACACAGAAGTAACTGTTCAAATTTACAGTATATTAATTGTATCAGTCAAATGAAGTGTTGACTTCTCTACAGACACTGTTTTGAGGCTATATAGCTTTCTACTCAGAGATTGGAGGTTTCAGGTTTTGGACATAAATACCAGAGACTCTAATATAAGTAACAATACTTAGTGCAGCTGTTGGAGGAATTCCATAAAATACAGCCAAAGAATGATCTCTCTCCTCTTATTTAACCCTTTAGAGTAGGTCTGCCCTCTAACTTAGGGCTGATTGTAAGGAATGCTCCTGTTCATCTGTACCATAGCTAATAATCTGGACAAAGCCCTTGGCTCTGTAGTTTCCAAGGGGAAAAACAGCCTCTGTAAGACTATTTCTTGCTAACTCATTTCTACTTGTACATAGTACTAACATGCTTTCAGGAGGTTGTAGAATAGGTGGTCTAGCCTGGCAGGCTTGAATGCTGTGCTGCATGAAATGGTGGAGGAATAAAAAAATCTACTTTGACCTTGAATTTTGCTTTCTTGGCCAAGCAGAACTAATGAGGCTTACAGTGTAGATGGCTATGACTATGGCTATTCCTATAAGCAGCCTTAAAATTGGTATTAACATTACTTCAGGTAGACTGAATATCAGCAATAAAAATTGTTTCAGAAGCACGAATTATTTCTATGAATTATTTGAAGTGTTAGATACTGGAATACCAAACATAAGTGTTTTCTCATTTTTTAAGGTAGCAGTATGTGAATGCTACTGAAAGCTCATCTCATGGGCTCCAAAAACCAATAGGTTGCAATTTTTGGGGTTTTTTTTAAGAAATATGAAGAATTCCTGCTTTTTGTTTAAATGGTAGCTAGCAATTTTTGCTCAATATAAGGTGAGATAGGAAGCTGCTATTAAAAGTACTGAAGAGACATATCTTGCCAGCTATCAGATCCATTGTGGTAATGGCTGGTCTAGTAAGCTCTTGGACTAGGCTGATGGCAGTCCAGGGTAGGGGAACAAAATAGAGTGTAGAAGGCTCCAGGGCTTTGGAACTGACTCTTAATGACTTCTGAAAAACGAAGCATTTAGCAAATGTCAATATGTAGGAAACACCTCTTAATCTTTGCTATTGCAGTATCTGATTTTAGTAGGAGACTTGTATTTTTAAAAATTTCAAGAATACTTCATTTCTCACTATATGTGGAGTTAGTTTTAAGCTTAACAGTGTAAAAACAGTGTAAAAACCCAGACATTTGTAGGGTTTCTATCCATATTACTAAATGTAAATACTGCTATGGGGGGTTTGGATTATTTTTTTTTGGTGCCTTTTTCCTATATTACAGTGAAAATAAAATTGTAGAAAAGCCTGGTTTGAAGGGTTTTTTTAAGTCAAACTTTGAAAACTTTCGCCTCTGGATAGGCTTCAGCCTTAGTTCTTCTACCATGACATGAGATATTGACAGGTGTTTAAGTATTCCCTTCTTTCTGCAATTAGTGTATTGAAGCATACAAAGCTATGTTAAAATGTCAACTAACATTAGCTTTTGTTAAATAATTTCTTTATGAAAATGGAGCATTCAGTCGCAAGTCTAGAAGCTGGCAGTGCTTTCTTCTATCACAGTTCAATTAAATAAGCAGGAGTTTAAGTTGATAGGGATAAATTTTACTTGATCTTGCCCTGCAGGTGGGATTTTTAGGACACTTTTAAAATTATTTAGGTAATTCAGAGAGAGCTTGGTCGTGGTGTTTAACTGATGCACTTCTGCAGAAGTGAACTTGCTGTCTGTCGGTTTACACTGCGCACTTTCCAGGCAGGAGTGTATCTGACAGCTGCCTTTCTGTTCACAGAGAGTGACATGAAACCTGCTGAAGGAGTGCAGTTAATTGTTGAGAAAGATGTAACTGGCTTTGAGCCCCCACAGGAGAAGGAAGTCGGCTGCGCCGCCCGCATTGCTGAACCCTTCATAACGTTCCGCGACGGATGGGTCGCGTACTACAACCAGCCGGTGTTTCTCGCAGGCATGGGTCTTGCATTTCTGTACATGACTGTTCTGGGCTTTGATTGTATCACTACAGGCTATGCATACACTCAGGGGCTGAGTGGCTCCGTGCTAAGCCTCCTCATGGGTGCCTCGGCAGTCACTGGAATCATGGGAACAGTAGCTTTCACTTGGCTTCGTCGCAAGTGTGGCCTCATCCGCACAGGCCTCATTTCTGGAGCTGCTCAGTTTGCTTGTCTGATCTTATGTGTCATCTCTGTATTTATGCCTGGAAGTCCTATGGATTTGACTGTTTCCCCATTTGCTGACATCAGTGCCAGGCTGTTTGAAAATGAGCCATTACCTACTATAGCATCTCCAGAACCTGAAATGATTTTGGCAACTGGAATGCCCAACTTGTTAAACGGGTCTACTACTCCTGCTAACAGCGACCCAGAGACGAGTCCTGAGCCCGTGCCTTTGATCTCTGTCAGTCTCCTGTTTGCAGGAGTCATTGCTGCTAGAGTTGGTGAGTATTATGTCTCTATTAAAATTTTGTTTATTAACTGCTTTTCATTTTAAAGACTGCAGTGCCTGTCAACTAAATGCAAATTTTAATTTAGAATTTAGGCTATAGTTGAAGTGTTGTATCACGTTTCTAAGGCTAATTGATTATACTTCACGTAAAAATGATCACCGGGGCAAAGAATGAAGTACTAATTTCTTGTACATTGTATGTCACTAATGGGAAAAAGTTACCACATTTGGAGATTAATGCAACTGGTTCTTTGGAATGCTCATCTCAATGATATTCTATCACAACCAAATGAAACTGTTACTAGGAAACAGAACTAAACACATCTGCTGTCAAAACCTTCAAACTCTGCAGTTTACTAAATTAATCAATTTACTAAATTGTCTAATCTCAGAGTTTAGAATAGCAACTTGATTCAGACAGCTTAATTTTTAGAGGAATTGCTGGTTAGTGTAGTATTAGTATTAGTCAACAGCAGAAGCAGTCAAATGCATGAATGTAATGAACAGTAACTGTCATTTGTAGAATCTTTGTACTTAATTTCTGCAGGTTTTGCTGAATTGAGGAGGAATAAAATACTTGATTCACGTGTCTTAGGTTTGTTTTCAAGATAAACTTTTAAAGCTGAATCATTAATGGACTAAAACAGTATGGAAGTTAGTGTCAACTGAGACCATTTTAGATTATGTATTCTGCATAGTTTAAACATGTTTAATTCTTTTGCAGACATCTTTTGCAAAACTCAGTGGTTGTAGCTAGCATGAATACACAGTAAATAGCTGTAAACCAGCTATTTAAACAAGGAAAAGATGAGCGAAATTTTAACTTCATAGACATGTTGAAGCAAGATATGACAGGCAAGTTAATGTGTCAAGCAGTATGTATTATTTCAGGAAATATTAGTAAAAGGAAAGTAAATTGCTCTTGGCTGTGAGTGTGAAATCAATTCTAGTCATACAAGAGGATATCCTATCCTGTGCATTTTTGGCAGAAATTAGTGTTTGAAGGAGGAATTGTATTGTGCCAGTGATGATGGCTTACTATGAGAATCCCAGTTGCATGGATAACTTTTTTTTTTTTTTTTTTCTCCTCTCCATAGGCCTTTGGTCCTTTGATTTGACTGTCACACAGTTACTCCAGGAAAATGTGGTAGAATCTGAAAGAGGCATCATAAATGGTGTCCAAAACTCCATGAATTATCTTCTTGATTTGCTGCACTTCATCATGGTCATCTTGGCTCCAAACCCTGAAGCTTTTGGCTTATTGGTGCTTATTTCTGTGTCTTTTGTTGCAATGGGCCACATAATGTACTTCAGATTTGCCCAAAAAACCTTGGGAAAACAACTGTTTGTTTGTCGCACTCCTGATCCCAAAACAGCCCCTGACAGTTCACCACCTGGTAATACATCTACTGTCTGAAAGGATCCACTTCACTTACTAACTTTGCTGCACAAATATCATGGTTAAGCATGTATACTCCCTTTTTATGACCCTGTCTGAGGTGTTTCTCTAGAGTTGAATGCATAACTTAGCTGTCTGGGGAAGCTGTCCCAAGAGAGAAAATTTGTATTACAGCAACTCTGTACAAAGGCTTCACTTTTGGCAGAGGACAGCCCAGTTGGATCTTGACAGCTGTTGTATCAAAGGATCCCCAGCAGTCATATGTCTAGTGTTTGATCTCAAAAATAATGTTGAAGTTGTGTTGCTGACCCCCACAGTGATACTGTTCGGTGGCTATAACTGCTCAGTTCACTCATAAATTCTGAACAGTTCTTGTGTTCTCTGAGTAAAATGAGGGGGTTTTTTAGTTGCTTCATAATAACTCATTATACAGTATTTGGGGTTTTTTTTGGAGTTTTTCTCCAATATTCCCATACCATGAATGGTTCTGCTCCCCTACCTTCTTTAAATTAGTATAAATGTCCTTTATAAATGTTGGACTTTGATGGTCCTTGTGGGTCCCTTCCAATTCAGAATATTCTGTGATCTTTTGTAGATTCCTGAAGTGGACTCTTAAGTTTTTGATGTTTTCCCAAAACCATTATAGTATTTTATCTGTTTTGGTTTAACTTTATGGAAACACCTTTGCAGGCTTTTTTGCATGTTTCCTTACAAATTAGACAAGTGTTAGGTACAAGATATTGTATTACACTTTTGTTGCACTTCATAGAGTGAAACAGCCTCATTTAGCAGAAGCTATTGATGTAACATTACAGAGCATGGCTTTTGAATTGCAAATTGCAGGTTTGCTCAGGCTTGTAGCAGAAAGTGCTAAGGTCAGGAGTACTGGTACAGAAAGATAAATTCTAGTGCTAACTTAGTTTTTTGCCTTAGAGTACAAGCAGCTTTAATAAATTTTCCAATATATCAGGCTTTAATAGAGTTTCTGAAAACAATTGTATTTGAAAATACTTAATATTTCAGGCAAAAGAAAGTGGATTTCTTGCATTTATGTCATGTGTATGTGAGTTTTGGCTTTGTTCTAAAATATCGCTAAAGCAATGAGATGGTGGACTGTGTGACCCTCTAAAGCTGACACATCCCTCTGTTCAAGAAGTTCCTGCATTTTTGCTTTTGTTTCTTTGCCCTGCATGTGTGCTAAGACAGTATTTCCATAGCCATTAGCCCTATGTGCACTCTTGTGGAAGTTGTGCACTTTGCTTTCTCAGTAGAGTTGAACCAGGTGGTGTTTTGAGTTTTCCTACGGCACGGCAGTCTGACTTCTAAACTTCAATATTGGTAAAATGTTTGTTTGCAAAATAAGTAGTATGCAAAAAAATGTCAGCAACTTGTGAAAAGTATCCTCTAACTTTTAAGGGTTTTTTTTTTTTTTTTTACTTTAGGTACTGTCCTTCACAGTCATATGTGTTGCCAGACTTCAGCCCTGGAATGTGTGTGAACTCCATTGAAATTAAAGGCGTTACACCAGGGCTGAATCTAGGCCATTCACCACAATTTTTTTTTAACAATTACATTCTCTATCAAACTAAATAGAATGTAAAGAACCTCTAGTGGTCTTTGTCTCAGATACAATGTTTTGTAAGGGGAGTGAAAGTGAATTAATGGGAATCCGGTGTACAACCAATGGACTCGTAGCCCACATTTTTCAATACCTGGATGTAACAATTTTCTCTAGTGGACCAAAACCAATAATTACTCTATGTTGCTGAAAGTTTCTCAGGGATGTTTTCTCTAGATTTGTAAGTGTTTATACTTTGACCAAGCATTGGCAGGTTTTTTTTGATATAATGAAGTAAAATGTGTAATTTAGAGTAGGTTTAAAATTTGTGACTCAATCCTGAGTGTAACTTAAGGAAAAGGGAATTTTGCCATCAGGAGAATTTGTCAGAAGACAAAACAAGCTTATCTAGATTTGTAGAACAAATATACCCAAAGGATAGCCTATATGGTATAAGTACACTAGTAAATAAAACACCTTTGATGTGCCAAATATGTTTTCTCATGTGTATCTAGTTTAAATTGGGACCAGATTTTAATATTGGACTCCCTGACCACCAGGGAAACAAAGCTGAAAATGCAGCCTTTCCTGGACTGTCTGCAGCCCACAGAACCCAGCGTGCCTAAAACTTAATGCCATAGCACTAAGCATCAAACATCCCAGAGAGGATGTATTCCTGAAGTTTAGAGAGCTCCAAAGCATAACAAAGAAAGCTGGGAGCATGTAATGTACCTGCCTGTTCCCAAAATGTTTTAGTGTTTGTTTGTTTTTTTTTTTTCCAAGGGCAATTTAGGTGTACTTGAATTGAGTAGCAATTTGTTTCATAAATAGTTCCACTAGAGAGTGCAGTCAGGATCTCAAGCCAAAAACATAATATTAAGAGGGGAGTGGACCTCTATTTTGTGCATATGTTAGGATTCATATATGCAGATCACAGCTGGAAGGCAAGACAATCCTACAGTAAAAAAGTGGATGCTAGCTTTAAGAGGAATAAGGAGGTCTACATTAGAAATCTGGTATGTACTGGTCTGAGTTGGATGTCAAAAAATGTTTGCTGCTTGAGCACAGCCCATTTGTGTGCGAGTCTGAGATGTACACAGACACCTGTACTTGTTAGTGCTTTGGAGCAATGTGGAGCCTGAAGTCTTACTTAGCAGGACTTTCATAAAGTAAGCATTTTTGGCCTTGTATTTATTTATTTTTTTAAAAAATGTGTCCAAATTGGATGAAAACTGCCCTTAAAAATGTTCGCACTAGAAATTAATCTTACCAGAATATTTTATTATACAACCTTATGCTGGACATAGTATTGATTTATGTATTGTTAAAGCTAATGAATAAATTTGCATAAAACCTTATTTGTCCTGTATCATTTAGTTTGGGGGATGCTGGTGTGCTGCATTTAGCATCGGTCCTGTGGATGAAGGTTTTCAGTATCATGGGATGGAACAGCCATGAAGTACAAACAAAAAGCACTGAGGAAGCAGCAAATGTCAAGTGTAGTCAAAACCTTTCAATGGCCCTATAACTCTTCAGTGCATTGCTTTTTATTTTTATCACAGTGGTAATGTAAGGCACAATATTTGAAGATGAAGTTGTGGTATTGAAACTGCAGCCCAGGTCCTGCATTGGTCACAGAGCAGTTTTGTGTCTTGGCCTGCAGAGCAACAGAAAGCAAATGATTTCACCTTGCCACTCATCTTTTTCCCATACTGAATTTGAGGTTATGGCCTTCTGTAGCAGCAACCTGTAGGGGAGAACCCTAGGTGTAGGAGTGTTCACAGATAAATGTAATACTTTTAACACTCAAGTAGTTTTCAAAATTAAATACAGAACTGCTTCTGGTTATGTGTAGTTAGGATATGTTTGCATGATGAATTGATCTTTAGAAGGATACTGTGTTAATTCACTAGGATTTCTTGGAACTGATTCATCCTTGAACTAGAGGTTTGCCTAAAAAAACACCTTTATGGTTTGTCCCTGGTTGTGTTACTACCTTGTTATTTTTCTGTGGGAATTAGAGTTAGTAGTAATTGTTTGTTCCCATGTGCGAATTAGAATGGGGTGTTAGAACGACAGGCTTCATTGCATGTATCAGACTTGTGGCATTAGGGTAAGTGATGTTTCTCTAAGAGTTACCCTAAATGTCAATGTAAAAGTCAGATTACCAAGTTTCATTTTTAGCAATGTTTGCCCCCATCACTGCCACTTACAAACTAAGACAAGCGTTAGAATATTGACTTGGAAATAGTTACACGTATCCACTTCTGTAGGTACAAAAGTACAAAGAAAAAGAATTGTGACTACTGTGAAGTATTCTAAGTGGATAAACCCCACTTTTTTAGCCCTTCACAATTTCCCCTTTGGTGGTTTCACTGTTTTCTTTCACTCAGTTCACATTTTGGAAAGTTCAGAGATTTTTAAGCCCCTGTGGAATCCAGTGGCTCAGCAGCCAAAGGTAGAATGATTGGAGGTATCTACCACTGTTTGCTTGTTGCACTGCTTTGCTTTTGCTTTATCAGCCCTACCTCTGGAAGGCAAGGTATTTTGTTATTTTGCACTTGAGTATTTAATTGATTTTTGTTTTCAAAAGCATTTTCATAAACTGAGCACTGATGGGGCTTGGAAGTTGAATCTTGTTAAAGGAAATCAGAAAGAGTGAACTCAGTCCCTTCAATTTAAACTATTTTCTGTTTCTTTATTGAGAAAATTGTCTCTTAGAAAAGGAGTAAGTAGGTTCATATCTAGTAGTTTTAAAATACTACAGTCACTGCTGTATTTGCTTCTATGCAGTATATGATGTGTATGTCCCAGGTCAGCAAACATGAAGTGGTTTAGAGTAAAGACTTCCTGTTAGAGAAGAGAGAGCAACTTAATAGCTTTTCTAAATCTAGCACTGTGGAGGGACTAATGCCTTTCCAACTGCCTCAAGACTGAGCTATTTTCAGATTCTCCAGGAATATGTTGTGCTGTACTCTGCATTCATGTCTTTCTCAAATAGTTAGTACCAGAGAAGCTGGTAGTATTAGAGTAACAGTCCTTTTTGTCTTGCCCTCAGTACTCAAACATTCTTTTTCCTGCTTGTGGGTGCTCTTAACTGCATGATGTAATAAGAATTATTTTATTCCTGGAATAAGACTATACCTTTAGCTTCTGCTTTAAAAAAGACACCATATTTTGCAACACTGAAGGGCAGAAAAAAACTGAACAAGGATGTTTGCTTAAAGGCTTGCAGAGAGCATGGACAAAGTGCACGCTGTTCAATAATGCTTTTTCAAATACTTCAGCTTGTCCTTGTATGGGTCAATATGTCTTTCTAGTTAAACTTTATTGTATTTGGTCACAAGAGAAGCATGCAGCTATGTGCTTTCCACTCTTAGTCTTCATATAGAGTGATGGAGCAATCTGTTTTCACACGTGCATAGTTAAGAGTTCTTAATCTTTTGTAAATGCATGGGAAGTTACTGGAGAAAAAATCTGAGTCTCCTCCTTTGGCAGATAAGGGTAAGGGAATGTACAGTGGATGCTGCTATTAGAATTTCAGTAGATACCTAAGCATAACACATTAGGATCAAAAAACCTACAAGAGCAAAATGTGTTAAAGCCGTAAGTTTGGCTCAGGAAGCACCCCCACTTTGTGCATGATAAGCTGTTGTCTGCTTCAGTCAGGGGAGAGTCAATACACAGGAAATCTGCACCCCAGTGACCCCGTGCCAGAGGCTGAAAACAAGCTCCTCCTTGAGCAGCAGAACTAACGAAGTGCCGTGGCCTCTATCTACATGTCCTTGGTGTGTACACACCACCAGCTGCAATAACTGCAGCTCCCTCCCCTGTCTTGTGTAATCCTGCCTCTTCCAGGAGGTGGTCCTGCAGTGCTCCCCCCTCACCTGTTGTGTTAGCAGAGCAAAGCAGAGCACGTGCTCTGCCTGGTCCTCAGGGGCGACACGTGTGCTCTGGGCCCGTGAGTGCTCAGGGACGGATGGGCCACCTGGCAGGACAAACAGCACACAGGAGGTGTGCTCATGCCAAAGGCACTTACCTTGGGGAAGGAAAGCAGTTTCAGGCTTCTCCTTTACCCACTTGCTGAGGTCAAACTTTGAGACCTTTCTCTTCCATCATGTTTTGATGGAATTAAGCAAGTGGTTCAAAAGCGGTTTGTCAGGAAGTGGTGGAGGTGACAGAGAACAGTGTGATTGTGTAAGTCCTGTGTCCTTAGAAAAAAAAAATGGTAAAAATGTGTCCTGGCTGTAATGTGATGTGTAATATGGCTTTATGTCTCTTGCCAATGGCATCATAACTAACAGATAAAATGGTCCAGAAAAAAATAAGATGAAATCCAGTGCAGATAAGTGCAAAGCACTGCATTTATGTACAACCAACTGAATCCTCAAATAGTGGGTCAGGAATGCTTATCCATTTTAGCAGAAAGTAATTGTGAGCATAAAGTACAACAAAAGTGAAATTTAGGTACCATAAATAAATGGGAACTGGTCTATACCATGTATGATTGATGAATTGAATCATACAGACTGCAGTTCTCTTTGGAATTGAAAAAAATTGAGTCCTGCATCCCATCTTTCCTTTGTATTTGTCTTGGATGGCAGCCCTAACTGGAAAGAAACCAGAACAGTACAAGAGTTGTGATGAGAGCTCTAGGAAATACTGAATCGTGCTCTAGGGAACCCTGCTTGACCAGGGGAGTGGGATTAGATGACCTCCAGTGGTCCCTTCCAACCCCATTCTGTAATGCTGTGAAATGAGAAGAGTGAAAGGTTCTGGGTCATTTAGAGACAGAGCTGATATGCTAATGGTACCTGAGTATGTAAAAAGGGATGGGAATAATGTCTAATCTTGCTTGAGAAGACAAGCATCAGTGAAGTCAGATTACAGCATACTTGGAACTCTGCAAATCGTGGAGTTTCTAATCCTGAATTTTCAAGGGCTAATATAATTTTTTCCATTGCTGTTTTTCTCCAATTGCATGTAAGGTATTCCTGCAGTTCTTTCACATCAGTATTTCCCCTAGAAACACTGCTGAGAGAGTGGAGGAGTTCACACTGACTTCAAACCAGCAAACTACCCCTTAGTTGCCCTCCTGAGATCTGTCCAACAGTTGGCTTGTCCATCAATAAATATACGTTTTCATTTAATGTCTTAATGTTTGATTTCAGTTTATAAGCAACCTCTGAATTTGCTATTCAAAGTAGTTCTGCAGGATTAGTAAAATGTTCAGGCATCTTTTGTAAGAATTAAAGTACTCAAGAATTTTCTTGAGTACTGTCAAAACCTCACAATTACCACAGATTTCACAGAGCACTGATACAGCAGATCTTCAAAGGGGCACTGCTGAAGGCGGAACTGAAACGTGCTGTTGAAAGAACAAAATGGTTAGTGAGAGAATATTTATGCTTAAAAAGTACAAGTAAAGCAGCTTCAGCACCTCTTTATCAAAGGATTCTTTTTGGGTAGGACGCTGAAAGTGAAGAAAACACATTACTCACCTTAACATTGTCAATACAGTTCAAACCATTTCAGATGTTTTATCTTGAACTAAAGGACTTGATGCCTCTCGATTATTGTTCGTGTAATTTCAGAGAGAATCTTCTTTAACTAAACAAGGTCTTCCAAATTATTTAATATGACAGGGAAATTTAGATTTTTCCTTCAACTGTCCAACAGTACAAATATTCCTGTTTTCATTAAGCAGAGTTGCCAAAAATGTTTTCCAAAATGTAATATTCCTGTGCAGAGCCTGCCTGCATTCTGTGTGTACATATGCTATCCAGTCTTCTTCTTTGAGCTCCTTTAGCTGTCAGTAGCCTACTGATTGAAGTGGGAGCCTTAGACCTTAACTAGTAGAATTTGGATAGAATATTTTCTGGGGCTGTTCCTAGAAAGGCATAATTTAGTTCTAAGACTGTTGAAAAAGTAAATGCAATGTCTGAATTCCTTTATTTCTGGGAGCTTCCTTGCCCTGGCTGACCACATCAGACCTGACAGGGAGTTACACAAATATGTGATCAGTCCAGCTGAGAAGGAGGGAGGAGGAGTTGTCCATGTTAGAAATATTTGTTCAGGTGCTACTGGAGTAAGGCCAGTCAAAGTTACCGTTTACTGTATGAAGTGTGCTGCAGTCTATTTATTTTCTAAAGATAACCAAACAAGATAAAGAATCCATTCTTTGGCACAGTTTTGATTTCATTTGCTTGACTGCAATATACTATTCCCTGTCATCCTGTACTGACCTTGGCATTGTTCAGCCATGCCTGAAAGGAGCAAACTGTGACACAGCTGGGGGCCAAAGAAACACCAAACAGCCCATCCAAGCTGGGAGCTCCCTTGGGGGATGTCTAAGCACAGGCACAGCTCTTTTGCAGAAACCCCCTGCAAGTTTCAGTAGCACAATCTCAAGGTATTGATGGACTGAATGGATGATGGCATCAGGAACAAACTCTCCCACAACCCCTGCACACAGTGGGGCAACTGGAACACAAACAATTTCTGGAGAGAAACACACCAAATACCACTGGAAGTGCTATATGCCCGTGGAATGAATGTAAAAAAAATTAAATATTTCTCCTGGGAGAAAAATTTTGTACAAGAACACATCCTGAATTTCTTTTGAAAAGCTTTTTTCCCCTTTGGACTATCAAGAAACTTTGTATGTGTCGGGAAGCCTTTATTTACTTATTTTTAAGACAGAATGTTTCTCTTATTATATGTCTTCTTATAAAGCAACAGCCATTTTTATCTTGCACACTTCAAGGACCTTTAGCTATACTTTTACTGCCTTTACTGTCCCAGAGTAGCCTTTCCAAGGATTTTCAGTTGTCAAAGAATTAGACTCATGCTTTGGCTCTTTTGTTTTCATCTATCTTGCTTGGTCCAATTAGTTGCTAAAGCTGGCAGTTACCACAAGCCTCTGTGCAAAATCCACAGCAGCTACAAAATAACAAAATACATCTCATCACCTTTAACTCCTTCCCCCGAATCTGTGTCATTAGGCTCATCTTAGCCAAAAGAGGGAAAAGAAACTCTTCTCCCACTGTTTGTTTCCTCTCTTTCTTTAATTTTGTATGACTGTGTGGACACAAGGAAGAACAGACCTTCTGAATAGAGGAATCAAACCTGAGGATCTCTAGTCTTTGGATTCAGAGCAAAAGCAGCTTGATTGGACAATAAGTGATTTATATTTTTTTCTTAAGACAAATGCTTAGGTATATCCTCCTATCCAGTTCTGCTTTGCTAACTAAGATTAGATTTTCAGTAACAAAATTGTAACTTGATTTATTTACTTAGATTACCAGCATGGGTTACCAGTTCAAGTTTGGGGCTGTAGAGGTACATATGGTTTCTTTCTATGTGCTTAGCTGTGATAAAATCTACATGTTGTCTTATCTAAATGGAACAGAGCAAACAGAGGAGAACAAGGCTGGTAGATGGATGTTCAGAAAGCTGTAACTTCAGGCTGATTTTGTACATTTCCCATGCATCTCTTATTTGCTGAAGATAATTTTGTACACATTGACAAATTTGACAGCAGAAAAGAGGGATCAAGAGGGTACCCAGCTGGTGGCACTCAGCAGGGTCCTCAGTGGTTTTTGTGGACTATCCTTGTGGCCTAGTGCCCAACACGATGGTCAAGGCAACAGCAACTTTCAGTTTTGTAGTTCACTGAATGTGTGCAGCATTTTTGGGGATCATACTTAGGCATTATTTGAGGTCATTCTGTGCAGACTTCCATACACTATTAGAAATTCCAGGAACCTTCGCCTTTGGAGAGGACACTGAATTAATGAAGATATGTATTCAGAGAATGACTTCTCTAGGACCATTTTGGTTTTCTAATTCTTTTTGTTAAAAGACAGAGTCAGTAACAAAAAATTACAGTTCTAATCCTCCTTAACACTTCTGAAGGGGAGGATATCACTATTTTATCCTGCTTCTTGTTAGATACATTAAAACCAATTTAGTCATTACATATTGCTGCCTGTGAAGACTGTTACTGAGGAAGAGTTTAAGCAGTAAAATAGCAAGGAATATTTCACCTCAGTGGTATTGACTGCAATTCTTACAGTGCATTTTTATTCAGCTAACTTTGCTTACATCTACAAATGACACTGTTACTAAAAAGGGAAAGGCCAGTTTCTCAAGACCAGCCTGAGGAAGTGATACAAGGCATTATTAGATGTGCTTGAGGGTGATGCAGCATTTCTGCTCTTACATCATGCTGAACAAATTATACCAGAAGTTTGGCTGTGATCACAAAAGAACGGGATGGAGAAAATAAACCACTTCTGGAGGCCTTAAGTACAAACACTGGTTGGAAGTTGAAAAAGCCAGTTCTGACCTAGGTTTCACAGAGCAGAAAAGTAAGGCTGACAGCAAGAGAGGCAGTTTCTCAAGAAATGCATGAGAGAAAGCAGTTTCTGTAAAGGAGTGTTTGTCTAGAGCTTGTTGAGGAGCATATTGGAGAGCTCAGACCAGGATGATAAAGGTGTATCCAACGTCAAGGAATTGGGAAGTACAGCAGCCCACCAGGAGTGTGTGACACAGAACACACTGCAGAATAAGGATCATTGGTTTCACGGGATTACCTCTCTTCTACTCATTTAAGTCCCTGCACTCTTCAGGCCTTCAGTTTATTCCATGGACACTCCCATCTTTCTCTGGTCCCTTACTCTGAAGCATCGCTCGTCCCACTGCAGTAAAATGCCTCTAGGTCCCACTGCTGCCTCTGAAGTCACCCGGAGTGAGACAATTCTGTGCCATCCTGCTAATACTGACTGAAGGTTAATTACTGCAGGCTGTGTCTCAGGCTCTTTGTCTGCAGGGAACCATTTCTGGGTTCTGATCATCTCCACTGTTTGCTGTTGAAATCTAAAAAATTGGGATCATCATGCAAAACATATTTGTGGATTTCAGGGAAAAGAGCAACCTATCAGGCAGAGAACAAGAGGAATTACCTCATTAGAGCTGTGCGGAGGAGTTCACTGAATTACTCATGAACTCATGAGAAATGCATAGCACAAAGGTAGCTGCTATTATCATCTGCCTAGGGTTCATTCTTTATAGCAGAAATATATAGCACAAAGTACCTATAACCCCTATGCAGTGTGGATACAGCAACTTTGCTAAAGCAGCAAATTAACTCAGCATGTCTTTCCAACAGACTCCATGTGTCCAGCCTACCACAAGTTAAAGTTCTGTAAAGGATACTCTGGAAATACCACCCTCTGCTTTCTGAGTGAGCTGCCCTCCAGAGGGGTTGCAGAGCTGGGCTGCCCACGCTTCCTGCCTAGAGACTAGTTTGCTTTTCAAAGGTGGATTTTATTAAAAAAAAATAAATAAAAAATGACATAATGATATGTAAGTTACAGACAAAATGCAAAGACCTGCAACTTCAAGTGGCTGTGTCACCACAAACATTTTTCTCACCTCTTCTGTAGTACAGAATGTGTACTACATTCTGTAGCGTGAGAATGTTTCTTTATATGATACCCAAACTCAAGTAAAGGTTACAGAGCAGATGGTTAGCACTTTCTGTTCTTCTTAAGAACACCAACATGTTTTAAATGGTCAGGTACTACATGGATGGCAGGCAGCCACTGTGGAGAGGTGAAGTCAGTCAGAGGAGTGGGAAGTAACAAGCCCAAACTGAGCAGAGAAAATTGCAGTAATATTTCTTCCTTCCTAGGCTTCTCTCTGCAGTTTTGCATTGCCTGTCCCCTGGGACCCCTAGCAAGGAGCTACTCTGCCTGACCTGTCCCTATCCCTATCCCTATCAACACTCCCAAGGTGAGGCCAGCAGCAGCTGTAGTGCACTTGGGCCAAAGCAAGAGGCCCTGCACACTGGTACAGAGGCCAGAAAGGGGGTGGAACTTGTGCTGTTGGAAGAGGGGTGCCCAACCACCTCAGGAAGATGTGTCCAAGTTCATCCCAGAAGCCTGCATGGCACCCTTTCTGCTGATAATTCCAGGACTTCAGTCTAGGGCTCTGTCGCACCAGGGCAGAAGGAATGAGGAAGAAGGTAACAAGGTACCCAGAGAAACTCAGAGGGCAACTGTTGTCTCTCTTTCCACCTGTGGGATGCCAAAGGCCAGGAAACACAGTCAGTACAAAGCCTCTTAGACAACATAATTAACTCCAGCTGGACCTTTTGTAATCAGCTGTTTAAAATCTCTCCCTCCTCATTAAGGGCATTAAGAAATCACCTTTTCCTAGACCTCAGAGAGAACTACTTTCCTCACATTAATCCAATCTTCTTTAAATGATCTTTTCTCTCCTTATGTTTAAGAAATTACTCACAGATCATCTATTGAGAGCATCAGTCTCACCAGGGAGGACTAAAACTGAGAGATGAGTGATACCTGCTATCCATCAGTGTATAAAAAGGCAAGTAAAGTTTCTTCTAATGTGTGTCAAATGCAGAGAGCTGACAGAATGCTTTGAAAATATTTTGTCAACTTCCTTGTTCTGTTAAAAGCTGATGTGGTCAAAGGGAGAACTACTGTAGGAGAAAACATATTTGCTATTCTCTTTCTCTCCAGGAGACAGAAAAAGTAGGAGAACGCTTTTTCATGCTTTCTGACCAGCAGTTAATCAGCAGGTTTGAACAATAGGGAACATTAATAGCTTGTATGTGCTTTGCCAGATGGAATGCTATTTTTGGTATGAGTCTCAGGGCATGATTCAGCAGTTTCTTAGCCAGCAAGTAGTTCAAACCTATCCCAGAGTATTTTAAGGCTCACTATGTCACATGTTGCTTAGTAATAGTTTTCCTCTCTTATTTTATCTGTGATTATGTGGTATTTCCATTAATGTATCACTCATTAATAATTATGGGAGCACATTAGGTTATACAATACAGTGAGAGAACCTACTCAGATGGATACAGTGATCACTAAAGGTATTCCCATTGAATAGAATTATCTGTAAGTTTAGTTCTTGTGAGAAAATTAAGTGTGACCTAAAGAGACCTGAAATCCCTGAAATATAACCACGACAGGATCAACTCATGTGATTGTGCCATGCTCTGTTTATGTCACTTTACACACAGGTAGGAGAATTAGTAATATTCTCGAGGCTGCTAATATAGGGGAAGCAACCTGTATGCATTTTTGGGATGGGGGTTCTGCTTGCAGTTACTCATTTGACATTGACAAGAAAAAGATATAATGCTCAGGGGTCAGCTGTAAGGCTGGAAACTTGAACTGCAGTGTAAGTAAGAAAATAATTACAATGAGAAAGGTAGGATTCAACTGGGGATGTGTGGGAGATGCTCTCATCTACTCTGCAGTCAGGTGTACACCCCTCTAAGTGTCATGTGAGGAGTGCTCACTGTGTAGCAGAAATACAGTGTCATAAGGAGCAAGCAATGTTCTTGCTCTTTGCCATGAGAATCCTGATTAAAACTGAAAAGGAAACAGAACTCACGTGATGAACACTTCAGCAGTTCATAAATCCCCTTTCTTTATTCACACAGGAACACTTGGCACAGATCCCCTCTCCCCACTGCCCTGCCATCTTGCTGGGTAGCAGGCTAATAGCATGTGCAGGAGCACCTCCTCCCTGGGAAGAATCCTGACAGGAAGCTGTACTGTGGAAAATCACTTTAGCTTCCTTGCTACAGTAGCCTTTTTGTTCCATAAACTCAGATTTTGTGGTTCCTCCCCAGTTTTCAGGCAGAAAACAGGGTAAAGCCCATCTGATGCCCCTTGGCATGTCCACCCTGTTTGTTACATGGAGAAGAAAAAAGCCTCCGTGTGCAACTTCCAGTATCTGTGAAATCAAAGTTTCCTCTGGAGAAAAATGTCGTGGTATTTCCTTTGCAGGGAGGGGCAGGGAATGAGAGGTGGAAAGAATCTGACTTGATGGTGCAGTCCTCACTGAAAAGGTTCTCTGATTCCTATTCATGTGGGAGTCAGGCACCCAAATGCCTTTGCAGGTTCAGTCCATGATCTAGAACTAAACTGAAGTTTCCATTTAGTCAGTAGAAATAGATTTGGTTCAGTGACTGAACTGAGGAAGAAGAGACTTCTCCAGTAGGAGAAAAATATCCCAAACACACGCATGGGTCTTGCTCAGCCTCAAACACTTGAATGTTCTTGGCAAAAACAACAAAAAAATTAACAACAAAAGAACACACACTCCAAAATATATTTTGGGAAATACAAAATACTGACTCTTATCCAAAGCGCGACTGATAAACCAGCATTCTCTAAACAAAAGCAACTCTGCAAAGCAGAACATTAAAATGTTATTAAATGTCAAACCCCAAACAACTTACTTGGGTTTTTTCCTCAAATGAAGAGGAAAATCTATTTATTTTGCTTGAAGCTGTCCTGTGATTTAAACCAAATTCACACCAAAACTTCCTTAATGCTATAGTCCCAGCCTGCTGATTTTTATTTCAGAGGGGTAAAAGATTTATGAAAGTGAAATGGAAAGAATTAGTGGTATGCCACATCAAGGCACCAGAATAGCAACAAACCAAAGAATTAACAAAATAAGACTCTTCCAAAAATAAATTAGTTGTCCTTTGGCAAAAGTAACTTAGCAAATGGCTCTTGAAGGTTTGGGGGCTCCTGTGTTCGTTCAGGTGTTCATGGGCAAGATTAAACACTGTGAAATGTAAAAGTGAGGCATGTCATGTGAGGTTTTCTCTTGGGCATTTCTGGCAAAGCAGGGCCCTTTAGGTCAGGAGATGAATAAATCTACCCTATGAGGCAATATATGGTCGTGGGGGGAAGTGTTTATGAGAAGGTTTGTTACAAGAAATCTGTAGTAGCTGGATACCAGAGTGAAAGCTGACCTGTAACTAGTGGCTTAACACAGTATGAATTAGTTACTTACAATGAAAGCTGTTTTTTTTTTTCTCCTGGATTCCCACAGAGTTTGCAGTTCTGTAGGCAAGGAAAGCCAAGTGAAAATATGAAAGCTGTACAGACCTCTGGGCTTGTCAGCCACTATGTAAGGCAAAGTTCAGCTCTCTGCTCTCCATCGCTGAGATTCTTGGCAGGCGGGACAAAGCTTTCCTCCTACCACTGCTGGAGCCTTGCCTCAGCTGTTTTGAACATCTCCCTGTTTTAGGCTCTGAGAAGCAGACAGAGGACATTTGACATTATACCTGTATCTCTTTTTTTTAGGTAGAAAAAATTAAAACTCTGGGCCCGTGTTTGTTCCCTGAGAAATTCTTAAAGCACTGAAATTTGTTTGGAAACTTCAAACACTTCAGACAGATGAGTCTGTTAGACAGAAATTTTTGGCCATTCAGAACACTGGTAAAGGTAATTACTTTAAAATATCTTGCACTTGTTTCAGATTCATTTAGCAAAGGTGCTCATGAAAATTCCTAGGTGGTGACAGTCTTTACTTGCTGGGGTTTTTTTTATCTCCATGTAAGAAAGTCCCTTACCAACACACGTTGTGCTTCTGGATGGAGATGTGCCTTACTTTTACCTGCTTTAGCTTTATTCTTCTTGGTGAAACATCCTGCTACTCAAACTGTGCATGCCAGTAGTTCTGGATGCCTGGAAAACCAAACACCCTTTGGTGTAAGCTCTGAAATCACTTAATCTGGATAATAGTGTTTGGTGAAAATTGTGAGGAATCTGTACAGGACCTTCTGTCATTTTAAAGATAAGACAATATTGCCTTTAGCACTGATCTTTCATTTCAGATTCTGAAAATGTGTATTACTAGAATGAGAGAGATATAAACATAAAGGTTGGATGCCACACATCTGCTAAGGCTATTGATTTGAGACCTTAACCTTTATTTTTTCTCAAGTAAATTTTCATTTTAAACTGTTGCAGCAAGTGCTTTACACAAATAGATTCCTTGAATGGACTATTGCCTTCAGGACTGAGAAGGAACTAAAAGCCTTGCTTGTCTTACCGGTAAAGTATTATCAGAATGACAAGTACAGCTGATCACAGAATAAAAGTCCACTTGTCTGACTGCAGACTTCATGTTCTTCTACAGGGTTAGGAAATGTGTGTTGTGTACTGTCAGACAGGTTATTACTACTAACACATATTTTGAGTTGCATTAAATCACAAACCTGAATTCTGATTATCAAGTCATGAAACAGCTGTTGTTCCCTCCTTAACAGGGAACAATCTGTTGCTTTGAGGTAAAATGGTTATAATCTGGCTCTTAGGATTTTTAAATTTTTTTAAAATTTAAATTTTAAAAATTTTTTGCAACTTCAACTTTCTCTTGTGATTTAGGCTTCATACAAGGAATGAAAGGGAACAGTCACTGAAATGATTTAAGCCTTATGAACCTAATAGCACTCCAACAATTGTTTCTCCCTTTGCTTGTAACAGTGCTCGTTATTGGTTCTGTTTCCTGGGTTAAACAAAAGCCAGGAAAACTGCACAGTTTATATTGAGGGGCTGCAAATAACAAATACTCCTAGAAGAATTTTTTCAAACAGCCCAAGCTGTTGACTGGCTGCGATGTGGGAGTGAGGGCAGGAAAAATTTTCTGCAACAACCAACAGTCTAAAAGAAGCTCTCATGTTTTGAGAACAGGTTATTGTTCATCACTCATTGCAGAAAAGCAACAGAAAATTGTCAGATTCTGGTACCTTCTACTTAAAATCTACCAACGAGGTAGAAATTTCAGCTGTCCTGCTCTCTACCAGAGTGAATACAAAGGCTCTCTATGAATTAGCAGTCAGCCACCTTTAATGGTTAACATTCAGACCTGCTGAATGTATTTAGCTTGGTATCCAAGCTTGAGCTTGTTCCTCCCCTGAGCTTCTACAGAAGTGGTAGCACTTTAAAGGGATTTGTTAAGAAATGTCTCAGAGCTCCTGCCCGCACCTTCACCACTTTTCCCTCCATCCTCCCTGGAGCACTGCATCCCTAAACACAGTGTGACCCAGGGCTCAGTTCTTAGGCCACAGTCCTGTCCTAATGTATCTATGACTGGAAATTTTTAAGCTTGTTTTGATGGAAGATCAGTAGTCTTGACTATATTTTGTTAGGCCTCAAATACTAATCTGTTCACAAAATAGTGGAAATACTTCCATTAAGAGAGATGCAGAGAGTAGTAAAACATTTCCATGCACATTAAAAAGACGTGGATGTGAGGTCAGCGATGTATAAAACACCATCTGCAGTGTACCAAGGCTGTGCTCAATTCATACAATGAACTTCACCTCAGCCATGACACACACATGTCTTCCTTGCAGCCACTGGTATGGAAGACAGTGCTGGAGAGCAGATTCATTTGCTTTTTCAGGGGCTGTGATGGCAAGGATGCATTAGCCACGGACCAGCCTGTTCCAGTGCCTACTCAGCATCAGGAGGGCTTACTATGGCTTCTGACACAAGGATCTGTCAACACTTAAAAGTTACTTCTGTGTGAACCAGAAAATTCATGTGGTGCCCCTTAGCTCGGGATCGCTCGTTAGAACATCTGCTGTTATTTCTGTACTTAGAAACAAAACCTCGTATTTTTCAGCACAGATGTAGCAAATGTAATTATGCTGATACTTGTAATTGGAGAGTTTCATTTCCTTGAAGTTCTTCTCATTCCCCTGGCCTTGGAAAAACAGAAATGCAGTTAGGAAGTCAAATTGCTATCGGCCATGTATGGCAAGTTGGCACATTCCTCACGTGATTTCTATTTTTGCTTTGAAAAGAGCTAATGCACTCTTTCACCTTGCATGTGGTCTGGAATGAACCCCTAGCTCCTGTTTGCACTCTTTCAGAGAAGTTACTTTTTTTTTTTCTTTTTTTTCCCTAAGAGAGGCTTAAAAATTAAAAGCAGAACAGACAAGCTTAAAAGCAAAGGTAAATATTTTATGGGTCATAAATGTGCGAATAACATTAGTTTCAGATAACTTCAGATGCTAGGATAAGAAGGGATTCTCAAATAAAATTTCAACTAAAAATTGGTTTCACAGAATTGCTATTTTGGGCCAAAAGGGACTTTTCACATGATGCAGACACTTGTCAGCAGTGCAGGGATGGCAGGCTGCATGTTGCCAAGAGGCTCTGAGCAGGAAGATGTTGTGAAGATGTTCCAGACACTTTGAGAGGTACATGATGAAAACTAACTAGAACAAGATAAAATCCAGTTAGGTATGTAAAAGCCTAGTCTGTCTGCCTAAAAACCTGTAAGAATAAATGTCCTTACCTGTCATCTGCTGAAGTTAGTTAGGCGGGTTTTTTCTGCCTCTTGGTGAATGAAAGTTTTTTTTTCATTCACTTAATTTTACTACAGCATTAGAAATGTAATTTTTTTATAAGTCCTGAAAATACTTGTGTCTCTGCAAACAGGCAATGTGGGTTTCTCAGCTGAATTTTGGTGGTTCTCTCTGTTGAAGACTTGTATGTTCAAGGGAAAAGCTGGATCAGCTTTTGCTCTCTGGTAGCAAAACCATAATATGAGCACCATGCATAATGGTGCATCCTCATCTAAGCATGTATGTACCATCAAACTCTATAGGTGCACAAAAATTGATATTTTAGAGAGGAAGTTTCTTCAGAAAGGAAACCTTTGCTGTAAATAGTCTATTTTAATAGATCAAAACCTGAGTGTAGAGCATTCTGGTTCTAGCAATAAGCATGCTCCTTGATTTGCCCCTGGGAGCAAGCGAATTCATTGTGCTCATGACATGTAAAAATATACAAGAAATAATACTTCTGAGGTTTCACATCCTTTCACAATGTAATCAGAAGACCCAGGAGTGGATGTCTGAGCAATGATAGGAGTGCTGTGGAGTCATATGTTTCCCATGGAAATCATTTGTGACTTCCCGCTCTTTGCTGCCACACATCTTCAAAGCACAAAACCAGCTTGTATTTTGAGGAGAACAATTATTTGCTTTACATCAAAGTTCTATGTAGCTCTGAATTCAGACTGGATTTCAAAGGAGGAAACTTGATGGAGGTCTCTGTAACACATGGGTGGTGATGTGTTTTCCCCTCCTGGTGCACCTTCTATTGATAGACTCAGTATACTTTACAAACATTAACAATTCAGCGCTTGCCAGAAAGAAAATGTGGTTTGCTGTTTCACAAGAAGAATTATTGCCAATTCCTTCTACTTTTGCAAAGAATTGGAAAAGCAGTCGTCTCCATACCTTACCTGCTGTGTGATTGTGGTGTGACCACGGTCTGATATATCTCCAGGTGTTTCACTTGAACTATCTGGGCAGTCTAGTCCTGTGCAGTATAATTTTGCCTCTCAGGATCATACCTTTGGTGCTACTTGCATTGTTCCTATGGGTCAGAGTTTTAAAAGAACAGGCCTGTTGTCTTATGTTTAATGGGTTAAACTGCTGTCTGAACAGGTTGTTTGCCATCATGCTTATGATGCAACTAAAATACTTGGGCAATTAATTAAAACCAGAAATGGGTTTACTCATACTATAAAAATATATATTTTTACTATAAGAGTTTAACAACAGAGACAACCATTGAAAATAACAAAACATAACCACAATTTTTAGTTCCAAGTATTAGATAGTTAGTTTCATGCTCAAAATAAGAGTTCAGTGTTAACTAGTAAGGAGTGTGGACAGTAATATTGTTGTATTTGTGCTGGTTGGATCATAGAATAACTCAAAGCCTTGTCTGTGATTGCTTGGTGTAAATGAGTACAATGTTTTTCACTGTGGTGATGTGACCACAGGTGCTGTGTACTGTGGGACTCTTAATTCTTTTGCTGAAAATTACTGGTTCTGCAGGTTATTTGCAGAAAGTTGGTTGTGAACATTTTGGTTTTGAAATTCACGGTCAGTCCAAAACTTGTGTGATCTGAGTGTCGCTTCTGGAAAGGTTAAAATGGCTTCAGTTCTGTAAGGCACTTACATTGCACTGCACATTTGAGCCCTTGTGTCTGTAATTCTTTCAAGAAGCTGTGTGCCTCCCTAGTGCAAGAGGGGAGTGTAGCTGGTTTTCAGTATTATATTTGCCTTTACTATAACCCCTTATTAAAGTCTCTTTAGACTTGGTTTTTTTTAAACGGGGTTAGGTCTCAGTTACGTCCAAGAACAACAGACAAAAATCATTTTCTTTTCTACTCTAGTTCCTTGTGTTCAGGAGCTGAGGTAGCAGAAGTATTTTGCTTTCCAGGCTGTTGTTCCACCAGTAACAGCAGCAGCAGCAGCGTCAGCTATTGTAGATAAATAGCTATCTTCCTGCTTGTCTGATTTAGATGGGCAAAGGCTCCTCTCAGAACAGGAAACCTCACTCCTCAGCCCTGAACTTCCCTCTCAGGTAGAATCCCAGTTAGGAGCAACAACTACATGTTTCTTCTTAATGTCTACCTTCCTGTTACACAGTGCTGTTAACACTGCTATATCATATTTTTACTTTAAACCTCCATGTATTATTTTTCTACTTACAGACTCTTGATTCTTTAGCAAGATGAATTTCTTTCCAGGCCAGCCCAAAAGAGGAGTCTCGTAAAGAGAAATAAAAATGAAGTGTCTAAAGAGTCAAGTTTAAACACTGTGCTTTCATCTTATCTCTTCCTTGCCTCAGACATCTCTGCCTGCCTTCAGACTGACTTGTTTGTTCAGCCTGCCAGACTTGCTGGAGTCAAATCCAAGGGGAATAACATGAACTCCATTAACCCTGATACATAGTCCAGTTCTCCCACGTGTCAACTCCTTAGTGGCTCTATCTGTCTGAGGGCTAATTTCCATAGTAAGGGACAGAAAACCTTAGAAGTTTAAGGTGTTTCTAGCAACCAGAGCCTAGTGGAAGGCTTCCCTTATTTTCTTTCAGCAGTGGACAGGATGAATTTGGATGTTCTTTTTTTTGTTTGGTTGGTTTTTTGTTTGTTTTTTTTCGGGGGGGGGGGTGTTAGTTTGGTTTTTTGTTTTTGTTTGTTTGTTTGATTGATTGATTTTTGGGGGTTGTTTTTTGGTTTTGGGGGGGTATCCCCTTCCTTTTCTCCTTCACAAGGGATTTTCTGTCAGGATGGCTTTGTGATGTAGTTGAGGGCTGGAGAGCTGCTCTCGTGCACAGCAGTATGAGATACATGTCACCTCGTGAAGGGAGCCAGCTTTTGGGAACTAGAGGAAGGAAATACTTTTCCTGTTTTCTATTAGCCCCAGAGATTCTAAAGCTACTTTTGTGATTAATCTAACCAAGTGCAGTTTGTCAGTTTGAAGAGATGTGTGTGTTAATCTCTGAATGTCTTTCCTCTTTGGAATTCAAATGTGGTATAAAATCCTTGGTACAGGCACATTTTTTTACTAGAAAAAAAAGGGTTTATTTTTTTCTTTAGTCATGTAGTTGTCCACAGAGCACAAATTGAAGGTAAAAGCCTTCAGTGAGAGGCATACTTCCTGCTTTCTCTATCTCAGATATTTTATAGGTTTTGGGGTTTTTTTTCTAAAAATAGACTTTATTCAGGACAAAAGCTGTGCTTGGAGACAGTCTAAAAGATGTGTCTGGAGGCTGAGGCAAGGTGTGCTCTCTGGGGAGTAAATGATTAAGGGTTGTTTCTGTTTCTTGTTGTGGCCCTTTCTATGGCCCTGGAGGTCTTGGTGGGAATATGTTCCAGTGAAACTATAAAAACATGCCTTACTTTATCTACTGGGTGGTTCATTCTTTAGCAAAGTAACCAAAATAAAAAAAGCAGAGTATGAAAACTTAATGGAAAAACTGAAAAAAAAAAAAAAATCCACGTTAAAAACCGGACAGGAGAGCACTAAAATGAGGACTCTGGATTGCTCAATAGTTGTTTTGTTTTTTGTGGTTAGTCAGACTGTCCTTTCCCTGCACAGCCGAGGATTGCTAAGCATGAAAGATCCCCTTCTGTAAGCGATCCAAGCCGCAGCTTCTCTGCAGCGTCAGCTTTCTCAGGGCTTTAGGTGCTGGTAGCATGAGAGAAGTGCTGGGACTTGTGACTGGTTCAATGACCAGGAGTCTTGGTGAAGGAATAAAAATGACCCTCAAGTCATATGATTTGGAGATGTGGAGAATAGATTCTTGGGATTAAAGCGAAGTTTGACATGGTTTGGTTTACTGGAAGGCAAAGTATTTCACATGGCAAAATAGGAATTTGGTTTACTGGAAGGCAAAGTATTTCACATGGCAAAATAGGAATTTAAAAACCACGTGTGTGAAATTAAAAACTAGAAAAGATTAAACTAGACTCTAAACTGCTTTCATATGCTGTCCACAGCAATATTATTTATTGTCCCATGTGAGATGAGCATTCACAGTAGCCTAAACAGTTGTGGATCATGATTTTACCTTTACTTTTGGATATATGGCCTCAAACTGTCTCATTTCAAATGATAATTTGAATCTGGCACTATTTGTATATTTTTTGAGTTTGTGATTATACATTGGAATTGGTTTAGTTTCTCCAGAAGCGAAAGCAAAAAACCTAAATATTTAAACATCACCAGTGTACTTGGAAGCATTGCTGCTCATTTGAGCACTGGTGCCTCCAACTGGATATGCAGTAAGAGGCCTTTGTCACCCAGTACAAGATTCCTTTAACCCTTTACATGAATACAGAACAGATTTTTTCTCATATTTCTTGAAAGGCTATAGGTTTAAAAGCTTTTTGACCATGTGATAGATGAAACAAGTTTCTCAGCACGATTCTTAACTTTTCTGACAGAGAAGCCTTAAATTGTACAGTAATGCTGGTGGTTTCCCAAATGATCCCAAGAAAAGAGCCTTTAGTAAGTCCCTGACACAAGCTGACGCTTTTTTTTCCCCCCCAGTTGTTCACAATGACGTGATTCATAAATTTCCTGCTGAAATATTCCTAGTGACATCTTGTGCCAGCTTCCCTAAGGACGCAGAAAGTTAATACCAAATTTCACAATTTCAGTGCCATAGAGCAAGAGTCCTTGTCCTTCTTGATGGCACTGCCCACTTTTGGGTTTGTGGATGCATGATATGATTTCTCTCTTAGCATTGAATTGTTTGGGCTTCCTGCTGCCTTTGCAAGTCTTAGGTCCTTGTCAGGAGCTACTGCAGTAGATAAGAGCTCATGCTGAGTGTGTTGGATAATGTGTGTGTCACCTGGAGACAGCGCAGCCCAGGGACACCAGGTGATCTATGCCTCTCATGACTCTGAAGAACGGGTTCTACATGTTTCCACACCAGGATTCATTCCATATGCATAGAGATAGAGAAGTATTAGTATCATGGAAAATGTGAAAAAGCATCTATAGATATACACTGATATTCCAAAGCTGTAAATTCTTTCAAGCCACGCAACCTTAGCAAACACAAAGTACAAATATAATTAAGTGCCTGATTACCTCCAATTGTTGTTGTGCACTACAAGCAGGAACCAAGGAAGATCATGTCATTGTTTGTTCAGCTGAGACTTTTGCTTAGCAGAAGGGCACTGTCTGCCCAACTTCTCCACCTGATTGGCTTCAGTGGGGCTTGTTTGTAACCTCCCATGTGGCTGTATGCACAAGCAGCTGGACTGCTGTCCAAGTAAGCTTTTTTGGTAGATCGAGGAACTCAGGTCTTTGGGGAGATAAAGAATGTCATCAAATGTTACAGATCAGTAGCATGTGCTTTGGAACATTGCAAAACCTTTTGGAACCTCTTCGACTTATGTGGAGCTGGAAAACCAGAACCTGTGGTGTCTGACTCCTAGACATGAGATTTCTGTCTCCTCTCCTACCTTCATTTCCCACTCACTGAAGGGCTCTAGAAGTCTTTGATTTTTGCAAATATGTATGTACCAGGACATCTGAGTTGTCCCAGTAAATTTAATTACTCTGTGTGCTCGAACTCATGTGGAAGGGCTGCGTCTTTAAGTTTAACTTCAGTGCTATAAAAGTTCTGAACAGAGAAAGACTGAGAAAAATTTAGATATTTTTTGGATTGGTAAAATCAACACACTAGAACTGCATCTAGTATTGTAGGAACAGCTTAAAATGTCTGGCAAAGTGAACAGTTTCTCTGACTAGATTTTGTTAAATTAAAATAACAGTGTCCCTTGGTCGGCTGCTCTGCATTCCCTGCATGTGCAGCTTTACATGGCTGCAGTCAGGGCTTGATTTGGGGGGAATTACTTATTTAGTGCACTAAACTACCATAATTTCAAGCTAAGTTTGATGAGAATTGCTTTCTTTTTATCCTTTTAAATAATACTATCTGCTCCAGAGTTTTAGAAGAACTAAATGAAGCAAATAATAAATGTTCTGTGCATATCATCTGGTTCTGATTACCTACTTTATTTTCTAAATACCACTAGAACTTATTCAGCAAATAAATGTACAGTCCAAAAACATGGTATTAATTAATGAGGGACATGTTTTGGACTTGTCTGCTGTATAACTCAGTGGCTTCTGGGCACACTGGTGCATTGCAGAGTTCCCTGATTTCTCTGGTTAGCACCCAGCTGGGAGCTGATACTGCTTAAACTACAGACGAGGCAAAATACTGAAGGAAATAGATTCTTTGCTATGGAACAGTGCCCTGTATTGTATCTGTGGATTGCTCAAAGGATCATTTTACATTAATTCTGATTTCCATAGAAAAAAACCTCAGAAATAAGTGGCTCAAGTATAACAGGAATATAAATTAATTAGAGGCATGAAATCTAAGGTAAATAAATAGAAGACAGTTTTCTGATAACTTCTTTGGCTAGGATGTTTAGAAAAGTAGATGAATCAAAACCCCATAGTCCCAAAATTTGCATCTCCTCTTTCAAAGTGACCAGTTCCTCTCAGAGTGCAACAAGGTACACCACTGAAAGAGTTTAATGGAACAAGGGGGGAGTAAGACCTGTCCAAGCAGTGATATCTGGCATCACAGGAATGACATTTGAAAAAGGATATGGTAAAAAATTCTTGCACTGTTCTATGGAACATACCACTGACGTGTCAAATTCATTTAAAGATGTACTATGAGTGTCTAAAACGTGTTCTTCCTTTTCACCTTCTCATTTTCTCCAGCAGAGCACAGCTCGGGGGAGTTTCCTTCCCAACCATTCCAGGGCTCTGCAGACCTTCCCTGAGCTCCCAGATGGGACTTGTCATGTGTTTCTAAAGAGAATATGCTGTAAATACCAACACCTGCTCATGTATCTGTTGGATGTGTCAGCAGATTTTCAGGAGATGGAGTAAAAGAATAAGCCACAGACCTGGCTGCCAGGTTACTGCTACAATATTTTCCCTTTCTTTTCTCTTGAGAACAGAACGGTGTCCTATGGAAACTTGAGGCTGAAGGTAGATTCACTATCAGGAAAACCTTTCAGAGTATTTAACTCGCTCTTGTTCTTTTATTTCTATCCATATTACACAAGTGTGGTGGTGAGCCTTCTGCCCCTAGTTTCCAGATACTGTTGTAGCAAAAGATTACACGCATAATTAAACTAGTTAAATTCTAATAGTCTACAAATATTTGAAGGATGCTATGAACTTTCCAAACTATTTTTGAAGTTACTCATTTCTTCAATCAATTAATGTTTGTCTAAATGCAAACACAGCTGTTTTGTGGTTGTTTGGTTTTTACCCTCCTCATGAGGGACTCACAAAGCGAGCAAATGAAACACTGTGGGTTGACAAACTCTATTTCTTCAAAGCCCACAGTCTCAGATGACAAATATTCCTGCTCTCCAAATTGGGTGGATGGGAAATTGGCTTGTGTTTTGGTTGCTTGTTTTTTCTGATGTTGTTGCCTTTCGGTTTGTAACCCCTAAAGCCATAAAATTCATAGAACTGAGCTTCCAGTAATGGCTTTTAAGATGGATTTTGTCTTCATCAGTGTGAGAGCAAAATAGACAAATATGTTTGTAGTGTCTGTCCCCTTTGTACCATATCTGGAATATATATTTGGCCTTACAGGCCCCAAGTATAAAAACCCAACAAACTTGCTTTTGACTCTCATCTCAGCTTATGCCAGTGACCACATAGGAACCCCCTTTTCACCCTGGGGCACATTTGGGCTGTATTTAAACAACCACTCCCCTGAAGTACAAGACAGGGTTCACTTAGTCAAAAGAAGCAATGGTAACCTTCCTCCCTCCAAAAACTTGGACCTCTCTGATCTGCAATATGCACATTTTATCCCTATTTCACTATTGCTTTGCAGAAAATAGCCCCAGAAATACCCACTTCTTTCGAATGTCTCTCACTAACACCTTCATACAGGACACTTTTGCATTTCCCAGTTGTTCATTTTTCCAAAGATTTCTAATATTCTAGTTTTTCTTCCTTTAAGCAGATATTTGCTTCCTTTACTCTAACTTTTTCTTTATGAACATGAAAACTTAACCCTTTTATTAGTGTGAGCAAGTAGTAAATACAGGATTAGCAAATTTGCACAGTGGGTTGGTTCACATTTCTTTCTTTGCAGTGTGATCTCATTAATGAATAGTTGAATTGAATTTGGAAAATGAACACAGGATAAAAAAAAAGCTGCTTTGTACTGCTCAGATGCTACTTAAGAAATAATTAATGTTGACTAGATCTAATAAAAAGGTAGACTTTTCAATTTATCATTTTAAATTGAATGTTTGCTCGGGAGTTCCTTATTCTTCTAATTTCTTGAGAAATAACAACACCTAAAGATTCCGAGATCATTTCCATGGAACCCTACTGATTTCATTCTTACTAAATTCTATAGATCTGAGCCTACAGTTATTATGAAACTTAAAAGAAAATGACAATTAAAGTGATTATTTCAGTAAAATGTTAGGAAAATTGACCTAATCCCCATTGTTAAGTGGACAGATTTTTTTTTTCCTGTGGAGAAAAGAGTTATAACAAATGACTCATTAAAAGTTTTAGTTTTCTGAGTTCTGTCAAGCTGTTCACATTTTAAACTTAATTTAGATCAGAGCCACATTTGCATTAGTCTAGATGTGGTTTCTTAGTAACTCTTGAATCTCTTTTAAAAAACATGTCAAAAACAACCACATGGTTTAGATTCCTTAATGAAAGCAGCCTACTTGTACAGCTGGGGTGTGTTTTCTTGTAATACATCTTTAGCACATTAAGCAGAGCAGTGGCTTGTTCCACATTTCAAGATGGATATCAAGTACCAAGTAGCTGTGAACTCTCCATGTCTCTTACATTTTGTTTGATCAGCAAGTACTTGTGCATGGGAAAAGTGTTCGTGCTTGGAAAACAAGAGAAGGTCACTATTCCTGCCAGGGCTTTGCCAGTGCAAGCTGCACCTTCGGTATGAGAATCACAGAGAGACGTGATGTCCAGAGCCTGCTTATGTGTGGAAATTAAACCAGAACCCAACAGTTTCCAGGTGCTATCCATATCTTCCTTTGGAGACCCTTTACTTCTCTGTAAATCTTTAATTCTTTTTTTTTTTTTTTAGAAGATCCTTGTTTACTTTAATTTTTATTGCTGGGATTATCAGTTGGAGGACTCTAGAACTGAGATTTGCTGCAGATTTACTGAAGTCTTATAAATTTCCTCTGTAAGAGTTCTCTTTAGCATCTGCTGTCTGGGTACTTTCATCTGTTATGATCTCTTATTTCAATTGTCATATTATTATTTTAGAGCCTTACACCAACAGAAATTTTTCTTAAAAAAAAAAAACAAACAACAAAGCAAAGCCAGAGTAATTGTTGCCCAGAGTCAAACTTAATCTGTTATGTAGTGTTGTTTTTTATTGTGTGATCTGCCGTGTTCCACTTGTGAAGTTTTTGGACGGTCTCTGGTTGAGCATCTTTATACTAATCTGAGTTACTGTAAGAAAACGATTGTGAAATGTTGGTAACCTTTCAAATGCAACTGATGTGTCTGCAAGAAGCCTCCTTTCTGCTTTCTCTGATTCTTATTTAGAGGCTATGACCTAGGCTGAATTTGTTAGATTTCTTTTTGTTGAGGATGTTTTAAAGTCCTCAGGTCAGTGGGGTCTTACTGTGAGGCTCTTGTCCCTTTTTGTTTGTGCACGCTCACCTGGATCCCTTTCCATCCCTGGTACTGCCAGTGGCCCAGTGCACGAGTACAAGGGAAAGGCAGGGCAGCTGCTGCTCCCACTTGGCATGATTGCCTAGGAGGGAGTTACACAAAAGGAGAGAATTGATTTCTAGGTTGGTTTCCGTGAGAAAAATGAAACTTCCTGCGATTTGTCTATGTGCGTCTCCCTCACCCCCCCCCCCCCCCTTCCAAATAACTTTTGAACCCTTTGGTCAGTTTTGGCCCTGTTGGATTGGGAGTTCCCACTGCAGGAAGTTAATTGAGATGAGCAGTTGGTAAGAGGAGAGAGTCGCCATGAACATCCCTCTGAAGAGGAACCTGTGGCTTGGCACCGGGGAATTCACACGGAAAAGAGATGCGAACGCTCCAGGTAGATGAAAAGCAGCCATTGGAGATCAAGCGAAACCCAAAGCCACAAAATTATGGGAAAACTAGCCAACGCTGTGCTGTGCATACAGCTTTTTGTTTTTCTTCTTCCTAAAGCTTTAAGGAATGTTTTTCTTTTTTTTTAAGTCTGTCCCCCTTTGCTGTTCCTTTGCTTGCTGACGCTACTCTTGCAACCTGAGCAGGTGCCTGTGAGTGTCTGTGGAGTCATTCTTTTGAGAAATTTGAGTAACAAAAAGCTAAGCATGCTTAAAATTTATTTCTCTGGATGTAAGATTTTCATATTATACATCCCACGGTTGTATTTAGTCTGAAAAACTACATGAGAACTTCTGAATATTTTTTCTTTAAAACTGTAAATAGGAAGCTTTTTAACACATCTGCGTTTGAACTGTTACCTGTGTCTAAGTTGAGGTCTCAAGCATGGCTGTGTTCTATCTATATCTATCTATATCTATCTATATCTATCTATATCTATCTATATCTATCTATATCTATCTATATCTATCTATATCTATCTATATCTATCTATATCTATCTATATCTATCTATATCTATCTATATCTATCTATATCTATCTATATCTATCTATATCTATCTATATCTATCTATATCTATCTATATCTATCTATATCTATCTATATCTATCTATATCTATCTATCTAATCTATCTATCTACCTTTGCAGCATTTCTGTGGGGTCTACTGAATTGTTTTGCCTGAACTGTGTAAGTGACTTGATTTATTACTGAGCTACGAAGAGCAACAGGAAACATCCACTATTTGTATACACCAGCCCGAATTTACTTGTTTTGTAAGTAGTTCTACTTACATTGCATTATTGAAATGTTTTTGGAACATTCTTTGGGGGTTAATAGGAAAGCTGTTACATATGGGCTTCCAGGTGATTTGCACTGATGGGTATTCAGGGTGGTTTTCTGGCTTCCTCTAAAGCAGTTGATTTAGAAGTGGGTTTCTATTTTGCAAGTGATGTGAGTTTTTCTTTCCATTTAATCCTTGAGATCAGCTAGTGGATTTCATAGAAAAGGAAAGATAAACTGTCACTGTGTCCTGAGCCTACTCACAGAATATGCAGTCCAGAAATAACATACTGTATGGACTGAGGGAGCAAGCACTATGAAAATGTTCCTTTCCTAGCCTATGTGATAGTTCTCAGAAATCCAGCTTTCGTTTGCACTATGCCAACCAAAAAAGAGCTCTTTTCATGTATGGGATATTTCAGGGTTTGAATAGTCTCTTTGTACTAAGAGCACATGCACTGCTTTTTACTGTTTATATTTTTGGTACTTTTTCTTCTGTGAGCTTGAAGGGATGTGGGAAATGGAGCAATCTGCAGCTCCCATGAAAAACAAGGAGGCTTAAAGTGAAGCACTTTGGGACTTGCACTTCATTGTCTTTGCAGCCGTGATGGCAACAGCGTGTGTGCTCCTGGTGGGTCTCAGGACACACAGCCCAAGGTGACAAACCCACTCTGATCCGTCTTCTGAGGCAGGTCTTCAATTGTTTTAGTTGTCTTTCATACTGAAAACTCATCTTTACATAATTTTAATGAAAGCTGTGAACTTCTTGCTACATCAAGCTTAATTTTCAAAGTGGAAAAGGAAGACTGTGAAAGATCCCCCTGCTTTCCCTGTATTTCTTCCTTAGAAGAGCTAGGACTGAAGTTAGGAGAGGAGCAGGGCTCAGGGAAGCTCAAAGCACAGAGGAAACTTAGCCTGGACAAAAGCTTTCATTGCAGAAGTGTCTGACTTTGGTGAAAATTATATATTGCCTTTGAGTAGCAAACTTTACAAGAGTGCCAGGTCACTTTTTCTTTACTATTTGTAAAGTCAGTGACTAAAAATGAAAGAGATGACATCTCAGATAATGTAGAGTTTGTCTGTTTGTTGGCTTGTTTTACTGGTTTGAGGAAGAAATGAAAATTCCTTTTGTCATTAGAGGAAATCAAATAGCCAAGGCATTTGAAGCTTTGTTCACAGTCTCAAATCTAAAAATATAATAGACTAAGTAGCATTGCAAACAAACATAATTTAAGGCATCAAAACCAGAAACTGATAACCAGCTTTATGGCTGATATAATTTAAATTCTATGCTATTTTAAAATAAAGGAGTTAGCAGTATAAGAAAGCCATTTGGAAAAATTGGCAAAAATGTCTTGCTTCTCTGGGCACCTTCTACCTATTTCTTTGTTCTTGCTCCCATGAAGAAATTAGACAAGTTAATGGCTGCAGAGTCTGTTCTTGAATGATAAGCCTAATTCTTAGCTACTTAGCTGCATCTGCAAAGGTCAGCAGAGGACAAAGGTCATGGCTCCAATAGTGATACTTCATTACATGTTAAAAACCTCATAATTCTTTAACATTTCATTTTAGAAGCTAAGAGTATATCCCCCCCTCAGCAAGTTCAGTGCCATGCTAGTATCAGTCTAAAAGTATTTTCTTTGAACTGCTGGCCACTGCTTCATTTGAAATTTGTTTATTTACCTATTAGTTTGGAAGAGGAGGAAGAGGGTGCAAGTGCTGTCTTGGGTATCACATCAAACAAACACCTCTTGGGAATGCTCTAGGTGTGGTTGCAGCTCCCCTGACACAAGGGACAGACTCTGTGACAAGAGTGGGGGGTTGGATGTATAACATTAAAACCTCATCTCCTGAGCACACAAAAACATCTTGAAGAAAATCCTTCCCTGTTCTCAGTGGAAATGTGGTTCTGTGAACATCTTAAACTATTTATTCATGTATTATTGGGTTTTGTTGTAAGCAGATTTTTTCCCCCAGCCCGTTCCCCACAAAGGCAATAACAGCTTGTGTTGGCACAGGAGATGCAGAAGTGGGCAGCAGATGTTAGCTGGAAGGTGGGAATGCTTCTTTCCATGGTGGCCACTTATGTGTTCAAAGCGTTTGAGGAAAGAACCCACAACCTCAGGAAGTGCTGATATGCAGGTTCTAGAGCTGGGTGGTAACTTTCCTTACAGCCACACTATGGAATTTCCCTAAAGGCCTTCATTCCATGTATTACAAATCATATTAGCAGGAAGTTCTTTATAAATACCTTGGGCTACATTCACTTTCAAATTACACAAACTACACTCAGAACGCTGCTTACAGCAGTATTTTAGGGTTTAGTACTTTACCTTGTTGTTGGCTATGTGACTTTGTGACTCTGGACTGTAAAGTCAAAGGGTGCTTTGTCAGTGATTTCTGAAGAGTAGGGATTTCATCCTGAGTTAGCTTTACAGGAACACCAATTTCATTCATTTCTGCCATCTGATAATGATTTCATCTTGTGAAGATACTCTGTTGTGACAAGTTCTCCTGTTTACATGCTCTTAGTGCAGTAGTTAAAATGCAGAGCTGTTCAGAGTATTATTTAAATGTCTTTTGCAACCTTAGAGGCGAGTGACCCTGCTGCCCTGGCTAAATTCCAGTTTACATCATTGCAATCCACTACTTAACTCGCCAAAAAATGCTGTGCAGAGGCCACCACTAATGCCTGCACTGTTCAGTCTGAACTGAGGCATCCATAGAAAATGGTGCCTGCAGAGGTTCTGCATCAGAAGAGGTGTTAGCTGCCAACACCAGGGTGTTAGCTGAGGTATAAACTGCTGCCTTCGCTCCTGCCAACCCCAAAAAGACTTGGATACTTAAGCTAATAAGCAAGAATTACAAGCCAGAACAGAGGAAGAACAGGCTTTAGGACTATCCAGAAATGTATCAAATGACCCTGACAAGTTCTGCCCTTGAAATTATAAATTATTCAGAACAATACTTGACCTGTAAGCAATTAGCCCAAAGAAGGGCTGGAGGATAATTCTGATGCTGCTAAGGGCCCAGAGAAAAGCAAAAGCATGCTACAATAGAGTAGCATGCTTTCATTTTTTTTCCTAAAGATTGTTATCAAAGAATGGAATAGGAATTTTGCAGGAAAGAAAGATGACTTTGATTAAGAAAAACTGTGTCTGTAGAATAGGTAAGCATTGAACAGATTACATAGACCAAAGAATGGCTTTTATCAGGAGTTTTCAAAATCAGACAAATATCTGCCAAAAATAAATAGAACTCAGTTACTCTGCTTTGGGGCAGGAGGGTGGACTAGAAGATCTGTTGAAGTCTCTCAGGGTTATATTTGAAGTTGTTGTTGTTTTCCTCTGCCCTATTCTCTGCTGATTCTAATTCTGGCTGTTAGCACATGCTTTAGGAAGCTCAGCACAGACTGGGATTTGGCAGATTGAGACATCTAAAAGAGCCTCCCCAAGGCTAGACAGCCAAATGATTGTTAGGCTGAAATACAAAGATCCGAGTGATCCCAAAACACGCTGCACAATTTACAGTTTCACACACACACACACACCCCGTTCAATTTACAGTCCCCCCCCCAAACACACCGTTCTTGAACAACTCGAAAAAATGTAGTAACTGTTGTTTATCAACACCAGTGTTTAAAGTAGCTTTGCTGCCAAGTCTGCCCACGAAGGACAGGGTGTGTTTTGGAGCTGCTGTTAACTAATAACCAGTTTGGGGGCCACAAAATACCAATGCACAGCAGTGATTTTTGGTCTCTGTGGAACTAAGCTTGACTGCAACGAATGGGTTTTAATTACTGGTCACCTCTTCTGCATTTAGAGCAGCACCTGAGCAGTGTCACAGGGAAGCAGCATCTCACTCAAAGCCCATTGCCATGACATAATCCATAAGGCTTTGCCTATATTTTTTATAATGCTTTTCATAGCTGCTGAAGTTTCAGGCTTTCATGTTTATCTGACCCACTTGTCCACGTGGAAAATTTGGGAAGTAAACAAGTCCCCTTCTAGGCACCTGCCACCCTTGCATGGTCTGTCCCTCAGCCTAAATAAAGCTGTGACTGCTTCTGTGAAAACTGCAGTCCTCAGTGATGCAAGAGGCACCCATAGGTATTGAACACTGACCTCTACGTGTGCAGAGGTATTTTATTACCTGTTGTATTTATCATGTAACTGGAATCAAGAGAATAAGTTCAATCTCCTTCTCTATTGTCTTTTGTGTCATTTTTTTCTGATTAATAACAAAGTTATTAATTAGAAAGCAGAAGCCAAAAAATCAAATTCAGAGTTGATTTAGGATGCCACAGTAAATATGGAGACCTTTCATGGCCACTGAGAAACATGTGATTTAAAAATAATTAAATATTGAGGAACAGCAGAGAATTATTTTAAACATAAAGCATTCCCAAGCAGGCACAGGTGGATGAATAGCAGCCCTCCTACTGAATTCTTCATTGTAATTGCAGTATCATTCAAAAGCCATTTTCAAAATGGTTGGTCAGAATCTGCCTACTAAATGTAGTAAAGCTGTAACCAGAAATGTATTTCCTGCTTGAGTAGAAAAAACATACACACAAAACTACAAAGTGAGGACTCTCTTTGTTATCCCTGTACCTTCAATCTACTGTGCAAAGTTAAACAAAGTGAGTAAAGACAAAAGGTTACGTCTAAAAGCTCTATCTTGATGAAATAACACAACGTGCTACTGCCTGGACACAAAACTAAATTGTGCCTTCAGATGCTGAATTGCATCTAAATTCTCTCTTGTTAATACCAGGTTAGCTTCCAGGAAAGCACTTGACTTTCACAACAATATGTGAAGTTTAAAAACCCCACATGAACAGATACTGAGACTTCCTCCTTACCTCTAAAGCCACCCCAAGTGTTGCTGACACAGTAACACCATGCCAGGCTTTGATGCAGCCAGTGCTCTTGAAACAACACACTTAGAGATCCCTGCTCAACTCACACTTGTTTCTCACAGAGCTGAAGTCTGATGTTATTTAAGAAAAAAGACAAAAACCTTTCAGTGTGCCTTTCCTAGAGTAGTGCATGTTTTGAGGGGGGGAAATGTTTACTAATGTTTTTTTTTACCTTTACTTTCTACTTCTTAACATCTCTGAGCTTTCGAAACCTGTCATTTGTCAGTTATGGTCTTAACACGTTTTCCCTATTTATTCTGCTGAAACTGTTCATTTAGGGAAAAATCCATTGGGTCCAAGGTTCTGAAAAGGCTGTATCAGTTTCAGATCTGCAGATAAAGGGATGGAAATAAGAATTGCATAATATTTGGGCAGCTGTGATTTTTTTTTTTGCTTCAGCTACATATACCAGAAGGTTATCTAAACAGCTGTTATAAAAAGGGAAAAAAAGCAGAAAACTGGCTGTAGTTGTGACAGGGTTAGTTTGTTTTCCTTTTCCTCTCCCTGTAAGTTTGAGACAGAAATAAAAGCACATGAACTTACAAGCAAACTAATTTTGAAAAACTTTTATAGGTTTTAAAATGTTATTTTTCTGTTGTACCAAGGCATAAGAAAGCAAAATGACTAAATGTTAAAAACTTCCCTTAAAATTCCCAGTAATATTAGTCCTATGTAAGTAATCTATGGTTGAAGAAAATGTGCCTCACAGCCATAATAAATAAATAGTCTAAAGAGCTATGGTACCTAACTTTATTGTATGAGAAGCTGCAGAAGCCCTTTGCTTCCAAGTGACGAAGTTAACCCAAGCTGGTTTAGCCTGAAATTGCAGCAATTAATTATTTTTCATGTTAATGTCTAGCTAGAAGGAAATATAAAGAGTGTACAATGCACTATCATTGGGCAGTTCAGGTTGCATGGCACACGTTCCAACTAATGTCTTTGGAAGTCTGTTTATATTCCCCACATTCATGTTTTGACATCCATGACTGTAAATTTAGAGAATAAAAGAGTCCTTTTCTATAATAATGAGTTTTAAACTAATTTTTGGCATTGATTCAGCCAGCACTGACCTATTGGTAGACTTATTTCTGACAAGTTTTTTTAGTGCACCTGTCTCTGAGGCAGTGTTTCATTTTTCTCAAGGGTTAAGACTGATCCCACACCCTCACCAGGGCAGCCCAAACATACAAAGTACCTCACTGCTAAATACAGAGCTGAAGTCACTGTGGTAACACATTCTAGGTAATGCTACAACATTCATCTCTGGCCTGCTTTACACTGAGCTGGATGATGGTTGACTTGTCAGCACTGCTCACTGGAAGCAAACATTTGCATTCATGTTAAAATGTGGGAAGTTAAACCTTCCAGCAAAACCCTTCTGAAGTGCTTTCCTTGATGCTTAAGGATGAGTATCAGTGTTTTCTATTCATGACAGAAGTGACAGATTTTGCCTATTGTAGGATATGTCCCCCCCAAAAAAAGTAAAAAGCATTGTTGCTAATCATTTTCCAATATATGGTGTTAAGAAAGGAGAGGGAGGAAAGGTTTTCAGTTTAAAGGGAGACGTAAAGTGGGGAGAACATGGGTTTTGCTGACAAGAGTTGAAGGATCTGCTCCCATTTCCAACCTTTTTGATCTGAGTAGTTTTAGCAAAATATTGCTTTCTGGGAGCTTTTAGTGACCTGTGCCATTTCCATCTGCTTGCCTTCACACTGCAACACCACAGGAGACTATTCAATTTGTAGGCCTTCAAATTTACTACTTCAAACTAACTCTACACTCTGACATGTATAGTTAAGTGATATTCAGGAACTCGAGCTGATGCATGAGAGGCCTCCTAAGCTGGCTGTCAAGGTGAGAGGTTACATCTCCTTCTACATGGTGCAGTGGTCTTGATATTTGGAAAGGCTTCATTATGCTCTGCTACACAGAAGTACCCCCTGCCTGAGAATCTCCATACACCAGCAGACATTAATATCTGTATTCTCAAATCAGGCATATAAAACCACTTGTCATCTGTCTCAATGCCTGGAGAGGAACTTCTGGTGAGGAGACTTGTTACCTGCACACAGACCCCTGATTTCCCCTGCCAGACCTTGAACTAAGCTGTCTCACTGACTGAAGGTGTTTGCTGCTGTTGCTTTGGCAGCATTAGCCTGGCCTCAGTGGGGGAGGTTTTCAGCAGCTGAGCTGTCACTTTGCTCACTGATCACAAGATAATGAACTCAGTTTTGCTATTAGCCTTTTAAATATACTTGCAAGGGGAAAAAAAAAAAAGCCCCAAGACCAGGTTAAACGTTTTCTAAGGTCACAGAGAATCAGCAATAAAATAGGAGCAGAATCAGCTTTTCAAAACTTTAATCCCCTGCCCCCCTTTTTGCTTTCCTTTGGAAAGAGAGGCTGCTAAAACTTATGGCCCAAGGGCCTGAAAGATTTTTTTTTAAGAATATTGAATCCACAAAGGTTCAGCTTGCAGTATAAAAAACATTACATGTCTGTTTAGAAGGCTGATATCCAACTGTAGTCCATTTTTCTTATTTTTCGTAGCTCTTTTTCCTGGGATTTAGACAGTTTACATGTCATCTCTCCTAATAATTCCATATGGCTTGTATCTTCTTGTTCCATTTCTGTAACATCTCTTTCCTCATCTGAATCATCTTCTGTTTTTTCACTTTCCATTTCTACTTCATCAGCAACTTCTTCAGTACTGGAAGATGATTGGAAACAATTTATGGGTACTTTAACATACTGTAGTACTGTACTATACTCTCCTTACTTACAGGAGAGAGGTAAGTTATCATGCAAATAATTAAGTAAATATTAGAATTTATCTCTTTTTTTTTTTCATGTCAGGCTACTTAAAAACTACTATACTTCTTTTACCATCTCAATTTCAAGCCATTTTTCAAATAGCTGTCCTCTGTTTTAAGTAAACTTATACAAAGTATTTTTTCCTCCAAATATAACACATGAATAAAGTTAAATTCATAAAGAACATTTGAGTACCAAAGGCAACATTTTGCATATGAGCATGTTGTGCCAAAACCCAGCAAAAATAACAGCACCAAAAGACCCAATATACACTAAACAGCCAGACCACCTTCCTCCCCAAAACTGCATTGTTTTAAAAACACTTGCCACATTAAAGTGTTCTACTAATTTAGTGAATAGTTGAAGAGTGTTGGAAAACTGCTTTTACACTTAAAACAAGGATGTACATAATTTAAAACAGGAGAGTTCTTGAACTTCTCTTACCTTTTGTTCTCTTTGGAGATGAGCAATGAATTAATAAATACAGGGCAGAGGAAAGAAGCAGATGGCAAAACGTGTGCTGGAGTGTGCAAAAGCTGGAAAGATAAAACAGAACCTTTATGTAAGGTTTTGTTTGTCATGATTTTGTTTGTACACTTAATGTAATTACTCCTACCTCTTTGACAGCAGGTGAAGCTTGTTCATGCTTATTATGAACAACTAGTTTTCCAAGGTCTATATCCTCTTGTGATTGCTGACGTCTGTGCTTTCCCAACAGCAAACTGAATGGGGTCACGGGGAGACTTTCTTCTACTGCCAGCTTGAAAAATGTAGAAGTTTCAAGTAGAATTTTAGTGTCACAAATCTAAGTTCCATCTCATTTTTAAAGTTACCTAAATTCAGAACCAACCCAGGTGACAAAACTTTACGCTCAAAATTAACTGAGCTGTGTGGCTCTTTGTACTCATTCTCTGTCAGGCAGCTGGAGAGAATCCCACTCAGAGGGTTGCAAAACTCTCCAGAACACCAGATTTTAGTTGGCTGACAGACCCATTAATTTCCAAATATGCAAGTTGGTGCATGTGCCAGAAAAACTAAGTATGAGTTTCAGATTCCACTTGTGACCAAAAGATTGTTTATACCCCAGCATCACCTGCAGAGACGTTCAATTATTTAACAGGAAGCAAAACATGGCACCATGCCTTTTGGCACCTTCCTAGATCAATATACTGTAATCCAAGCACCAAATTATTCCCCCACCCTCCAAAGAAACTCATTGCTTATGCCCACATCACCACTGGATTTTGTATCAGAAAGATACTAGTTTCCATTTCAATCTATTTTAGGTAACCAACCAAATCAATCAAGTGCTGCTGTTTTAGTCTGTTCAGTGAGTGTGACACACTCCTTCAATATGAATTCAGAAAAACCTCAAGTTTCCCAGACTACTTCTCCACAGAAGTACATACTGGAATGCAGTTCTGGAATTCCTTCTCACTGATAAGTCACAATTGACTGACAATTGTTCATCCTCATCAGGAAGCACAGTTGAGGCCACACTCAAGGTTCCAGGTGTTACAGAAACCAAGATAAGGAAAGAGCTCATTCAAACATTTTGCTTCATTTGTGTAACCTGAATCTTTTAGAAATATGTCTTTTTCTTTTTGTTGTTCGGGGGAAATGGAAAAAGGAGGGAGTGGCTTACTGATACTTTTTAAAAAGATTTTTACAAACAGCAATTCTGTCAAAAAATAAGCAAATACAGATCACTCCTCCCACACCTAAATGCCTGTGACTCCAGCTAAGGATCTGCTGTGCATTTTCATGATAGAAGGGAATGCAAGTACAACAAAATGAACCCCATCAGAATTTTGAACTGGTCTGTCCAGCTCTGTCAGAACTTCCACAATAGGTACCTGTTTGCTCGATGGTGTAAGCTGTTCTCCCAAAGGCTTTGTGCTAAGTGTCATTAGCTCCTAAAATACAGAAGGATGCAGCACAGTTATCACAGGTGAAACTGTTTCCCACATTTCCACACCCTGCCTACAGAAGCTTCCAACTGGACCAAAAGTTTCTATCAGTCAAGTGGAAGAGACGAAACACATCTCTTCCTCTTTATTTTGTAAAGAAACTGAAAGAAAGCAAGAATGGACCTAGAGGTTCCATAGACTTTTTGGGGAAACAAACAAACAAACAAAACCCCCACACCCATCCAGAAACTACAAGGAAAACTAAGTATCACATGGAACATTTGTATAATCAGCAATAATATATACAGCTTCTAGGTGGTTAAGTTAAACAGCATAAGCAATGTTCCCAATTTATCTAGTTTCTCAGTGAGGCAGCATAAACTACTGGAAGCAGAAAATCAGTAAATAATTTTGAGCTTAGGCTGTTTTGGCAGTTGAAAGCTTTTAATAAAGAACAAAGCATGGTTTATGCTGACTTGAAATCACAAAAAGAAACTCTTAACAGCACAACTCTGAATTTGTATCAATCCACACTTAAAATACTTTTTCCCCAGGAACCACCTGCTAATCACAATTTCTTACTTGTGTATCTGTAAGAAAAAATAGTTGGGATCTTCTCAGCCAAAGGTATTTTTCTGAGCCAGTTGTTTCAGGTTCATCTCTTGGAACAAAGGCAGCAAGGAGGATCTTTTCTTTACAAAGGTTTCTCTGGATATAGATTGGCCGTGGCTCATTTGGTTTAAACACAAACACTGAAAAACCAAGAATGTCTTCTCTTTAAATCATGAAATTCTGACCTTCCTGGCCACCTGTCAAAGTCCTACAGCCACAGCCAGTGAGGGCAGGACAGCATTGCCTTACTAAGCACTAGTTTGCAGGAACAGAATTGGATAACCTTAAGCATACACAGTATACCTTTCACAGTACTCCAATCCAGACAACATACTTAGAAATTAACGCAGGACAGTAGCTTTAGGAAGAGTTATCTGAATTTATAGTCAGAGCTCTAAAACATAGCTGGATATTTCAGCAACAGTTTTGCATTTATAACAGAGGGTCAAGAACGTTTCAGACCCTCACTCAGAAAACCTGATTAATCCTGAGCTATATCCTGTACCAGAATCTAACTGCTGGAAGAAAAGATGAGGAGCCAACATGCTTTACTTGATGGCTGCTGCCAGACGTGGCTCAGTATCCAGAGGTGCAAGCACAGACTCAAGTCCATCTTACAGCTTTCACAGCCTGAATTCTAAGAAAACCTCTTCCATAAACTGTGCTTCCCCAGTTTAAATTCTGCTGACTATTACTTGTCAAAGAAGCCTTTGTACTCACAGCTGGACTCTTTGGAGAGCCACGAGACCGCAGCAATATGTTCCGAAAGGGGATCAGGTTGCAGAACTACGATGTTGAGGTGGGCACTCCACTCCACTGGAAAGCAAGCAAAGTAGGAGGCAGAAGTGAAAAGGAGCCATTCAGTTCTACCTCAGCACTCTGCCAAACAAAAGGTCAAACAGAAACAACACCCAGGGCCCTAACCAGTGGAAGAGGCATGCAGCTTCACTTGTGAATGAAAATACACAAATACCACCAGCTTCTACACAAAAGTAAGAAGTACTACCTATTACTGGGTTATCAACATCTAACTTAGAATTTGCTCTACACATGCACACAAAGCATATGCACACTGGACAGGATACTATCCTAACTGAATAGGAAAATCACCATATTTCCACAAGGTATGTGTCAGTATGGAATCAAACTAGAATTATTTTAAGGTTTCATAATAATTTGAAGTATTAAGTTACTCTAGCACACATTCAAGCTGATCTTACATGCACAAGTGAGCAGGTTCCAGCAACACAGAAAGCCATAATCAGTGGCACCAATAAGGTACTTGGAACATGTTAGTCTCCCAAAGCAGATGTTCCTACAGAAGTAAAAAGTCAAAACAAGTTAGTGACCTTCAGAGTTCATCTTTGGTTCTCTATCTAGCAATGATTCACTATTCACAAAAAACATTCAGCTAAGATTTAGTTCTGATATCTAAATCAAGCCTGCTTTTTGCTTTCACCTCTAAGTGGCACGAAACTTCACATGAAACCATCAGATAGGTCTGGGAGATTCAAAAGTATGCATAAATCTAATGGGATTACATGTTTCTACAGCATTATGATTTAAAGGAGGGATTTTAAGCTTTAAGTAAATTAAAAACCCATACGTAATAGTAAGCGTTCACATTGAGACTGGAAAGTAACTTCCATATTTGAAGAACCACAAGTATTGCTCTAAGAACTAGAAAGAGAGGAGTAGTCAAAAAAAAGCTGTTATTATAAGCTGCTCCAACTGAAAAAAGCATGTGATTTGTTTCCACTTATTTTAATTTCTCAGTCTCTTGTTTGAGAATACCAGAACAGCCTTTTGGTTTCCAATGATAAAACGTTTTCAAAAAAAAGCTAGTAAGGGACAGAATTTGTATACTGAAGCATAGCCCTTTGAAATTATGCATTTAACACAGTAATTTAATATATTCCTAGAGTAATTTATTTCCTTTTACTATAACACAGAGTAAAGGCTATAAGAGGAGCAGCTAGCCTGGGAAAAGCTTGCCACCAGACCAAGCTCACATGCCTCTCACAGTTTTCCTGCACACCACTTCTGGAATCATGTTTCTCCCCTTCTAATCTCAGAGCACAAGTATCAACAAAACAGACTTCATAGCACAAAAGAAAAGCTTACAAACACACACACAAAAACATGGAAGTGAGAAATCTCTGTATCCTTCTATGACTCTTTGTGTCAGTCTTTAAAACATCGTGACCACGCAATATTGGTGTGTTTTATCATGAGGGCACACAATGGAGCATGCTGGGATAGTCTGCCAGGCAAACATGGATTTCCCAACAGAGGTTAGAGAGGATCAAGATATATATTTCATAATAGAGATAATATCATGGTTTATTGATATAATTTCTATTTGTATGTGAGCGTACACAAATAAAGAACAAACTTCTTCTTGCATTTATACTTTTTCAGTACTTTGATTCATCCCTAGACTAATGGGGGAAAAGAGAAGGGCTATCAACACATACTGTGTGACACATATTTAAGCATGGGAGGTACAGGAGGCATAAGCAAGTAAGGTGAAGAAACTGAAAAGCTTGATCTTATTTTTAACAGGAAGTTACCAACCACCTAAAAGCCATTTTAGAGTCTTTTCTATATATGAACTTAAGACTGTTAAATTCAATGTTTTTATGAATATATATAAAGTCTTGGACTACTATGAATTGATTCTTTCTCTTCTGAGAGTTCAAGCGAGACATAAAAGAGCAGATGAAAAACATACCTTATATTTCCAGGTGGATGGCAGAATGTACACTTAAGATCCCAAGTGACAGAATCCCAAACAGTGACAGTTTCTTCAAAGCTAACAGCAAGCAGAGAACCATCTTCTGAGAAGCAGCAGTTAGTAGCTTGGTAGTTGTGGTAGCTGCCTACAAAGTCACAGCTCCAGCTCACACTTTGCTGTGCTGCATTGAATGAACAAGCCAGTTAATTCAAGCCTGTACATGAAGAAGGAATTCAAGTATTACTGTTGCAAAATAGGCTCAAGAGCAAGGCAGTTTTGTTTCAGAAGGTTTATGTTTTGGAAGAGCAGAGAATCTGTCCTGTTCTATTACGAGAAACATCTGGTAGGGTTTTCCTTTGCCCTCAGTTTTGCATTTGAGCAGTGAACCCGAGCCTGACATGGTACAATATCCATGCTTACTCTGCCAACTCTGTTAACTATGCTCTTGAATAGGCAGATGTCAGATAAAAAAGGTACTCAAGTAGATTCAGCATTTATTGTTCTCAAACATACTTGTTCTTTTAAAACTCTGGCAAGAACATGAACTTGAAATTTGAACGTAGGTTGTATTTGAGTACAACAAAGCTCATGGTTCATTACAGAAGATTTGAGGACCACCAGGTGACCCATCAGCATGCTTCCTTGTGTTGGTGCCAGTGCATTCCTTTGGGATACCTTTCCCACTGCTGAAAACTGCCATAAAATAAACCGAAGCAAAGTGATGTACTTACCACATTAACATACATTTCCCAGTATAAAATAATTCACACAGCATGCTTTTGAAACATATGAGTAGGATGAGGAAAGAAAGGAAAAGAAGTTCACCCTATGCTAAGCTATCCTTTATATAATGGCTACAAGTTGATGATTAAAAGACCTGCCTGTAAAAAAGAGCCAGAAACTATTCACTACTTCAAACTGCATGGCACCATCTAGAGGCACAGTGAGAGATTTACTGCAATGAAAACATCCCAGCATGTACTCAATGTATGAGCTCATTAGTTTACCAATTTTTGCTGCACAGAAGCTGCAGCATGTTGAGCCTTTCTCCCTGAGCATTCCTACCTTGTCCCCCCTGGGCAAATACACCACAGAAGTCAGCACTAATTTGTGTTTTTACATATGCCATGGAACAGAACTCTGTAGTCATTAAAAAACAAACACACAAAAACACCCTGATGAGGCCAAACACACAAAAGAACCCTGGTGAGGCCAGTCAGTAGATACAAAACTACTTTGTGGAAGGAAACAAACCCCATTAGGTTTCATCTCCAACCCACACCATACTCGAAGATCAAAGTAGCTGCTTGTTAAGTTGAATATAATTTAGGATCAGAATAATTTACAGAAAAAAAAGCAAACCCAAACACTTTCAGATATCATTGAGGGAGTTGCTATTAAATGAACACAAGCTTTTGTCCTTCTTCTCATCAGCAGCCACAGTTGAGCAAAGAGCTTGGAGAGAGAAAGTCAATTTGGCAAAGGAAGGTTTCCAAATGGAAACCTCAGTGATTCAAAAGTACTTGTGAACATGTTCTCACCTGCCCATGAAAAGACAAACAGGTTACTAAACTGTAAGCAGTTCAGCATGACCACTATTACAGCTCTCTGGGAACATGAAAAGACAAGACACCCAAGTGGCAGGGAAGTTCCAGCTCATTTAAGTGTGGCTGGCACCACAATAACATTCAAGTAAAAGGAAATTACTAAGTGGAAATCTTTTGTATTTTACATCCAAAGGCGTACAGGGCAATACACATCCAGAGATGTTCTGTTTGCAACAAGTGAACATCACCATCAAGAGGTGAAATTTGCTTATTTAAAGTACCTTGGAAGTGGATGCTAAATACCCATTCTAAGATGTTCAACTACCTAATGGGAAGGAAGGATGTTCAGAAAATGAACTCTGAAGTGGTAGAGCTGCAGAATGGCAAAGTGCTATTATTTTAACACATTCCTGCATCCTGCTCCCTCGAGCAGAAGTCTCAAAAAAAAGTCTATCCAGAAGAATGACAAAAATCCATTTTCCCAGCATGGAAAAATTGTTACCACAAACAATCCTTTAATCAATCAACACAGGCTGCCATTCCCTTCTGCAGAAGGCTCAGCAAGGTCTTTGCAACTTCAGGAACCTCCATATCAATCTATAAGACTGCAAAACTGTGACAGAACTCCATCACAGGCTGCTCATGAGAACACAATACTTCATGCAGCAGCAGAACCAGATCAATGCACAGGACAGAGCAGATGAAGGCAGGGCCAGAATTTCTATAACATGACTTCAGTGATCCTTCTAGACCCCTTCCAACTCAGGATGTTCTCAGGATTCCACGTTACAAGGTGGCAAGTAAGAGTATGTTATGTTTTGACCATACTTGCCTTCTGGATCAGTGTCTTCTACCATCACCCAGACTTTAAACACACAGTCTCTGCCAGTTGTTACCAGTATCAGAGAGTCATCTTCCAGTTCACCCATGTCACGGAAGCACATGTCTGTGATGTGGTTGTCATGGGGTGTATTTATCCTAGTATTCAGCTTAAAGCTACAGGAAAAGAAAACAGAAGCTTGTCATTGTATTTCATTTGGAACTTGGGGAACACTTCAGTTTTAAGTTGATTCTGGAATGGGCAGGCAGACGAGGGATAAAAGTTCTGTCTAAGACAGCTAGATGGTATCACATTTACAGATCAGATTTCCCTAATCACTTCCATATAGCAAGAGAGATTGTAGCTCAGCACCTATCACTAGGCAAGCATGTCTCAAATATTCAGCCTGAACTCTGGGCAGTCTTTCCAGTAGTTAGAAAACCAGTCCCATAGTTGATCTGTGTAGCAGTTTTCTTTTGCTTTGTTTCTTCTTTAGGAAAATAACAATTTATAGTCAAAATATAGTTGTTTAAATAAGAAAATTAGTGTAAGTGTATTAAGCAGATGCATATGTTAGCTAAAGAAAAAAATCAACAATAAATTCCTGATCCTCTGTACTCTACAAGGGCTAACCAAAGAATGATGGATTAGACAGAAGTGGGAAAACTGAACAAGGTATAGAACTATTCTGTCATGTCTATGATTTTTAATACCAAGGAAATACGCGAATTTAAGTCCCATGGTTACAACGGCCTGTCTGATTACTCTAAGTAAAACAGATTCAGAGCAATTATATCCAATCTGCAGTTACTGCAACTCTGTGTGCTGTTGCAGATGCTTCTAGTGTGCACGGTAAACTTCTGACAGTCTGCCCCAGAATTTTATTAGTTGATCTGGAAGAAGTCTGCCTTTGCAAGACCAGGTCTGTGCAGGTATTTGTGTGACCGACACCTAAAAAGCCAGCTCTATTATTGTTACCTTTGTGTTTCTTCCTCATAGAACCACAGCTTCAGCTCTAACTCGGGGTCTGTCACTTCTTCTCTCTCTTCTACTGTGGCCAACCAGGTTCCCTGGGCGCTGAATGCGACCTTCACCAGGTCAGATTGCTTCAGACCTGCCTCGTGGATGTACTGGCGCTGCACAATGTCCAACTGCAAAACAAGGCCAACATTGAACTTCAAAATTCAAGTGCAGCTGTAAGAGATACCATCCATAAAGCCATGGAGAAAGGATGTTCTGAAAGCACTAATTAGACCTGACTGGGCTGTGACATTAAAAAAAAAAAACCAAAACAACACAACCAACATTTGGGGAAAGCATCATTAGGGCATGTGCATTCCACAGTGATCCTATGTGTAGGAAAGAAGAAGAAAAAATAATTTAGAGGGATTTTACCTAGAAATTGGACATTCAACAGGAGTAGCACACACTGTTTTGAAGTATTTTTTCAACTATCAACATTTAGCTATGCTTAACAAGTAAAAGGTTTGCAATAAAGGCAAGAACATCTCAGCCTGGAATCCAGCCTTGCCATACAGCTGCTGGGTTTTTTTCCTTTTTGCCACATTAAGTCTTCAAATAAATTCTGATGCACAAGTTACTTGACTAAAGAACTTAAAAGTTTTGGTACAAGCTCATTCAACTTACACTGAAGAGCTGTTGGTCACTTTGGAGGCAATAGAACTGCAAGTGGCCAGGCTCTCCATTCATGACCAGAGCTTTGGTTCTAGGATCAACCACTAGGCCAGTCTTGACATCCCTACCTGGAAACAAAAATCAGGTGACAAATGACCAAAGATGGTAAGTGACACATTCCATCCTCTAAAGGGAAGGTAAGTTTTATTGAACTTACTTTTGATTAGCCCTTGAATACTTCTGGAAAACCTTAGGTTGCTGTTGATTATTGTAATTCCTGAAAGAGAAACCAAACCAGGTCTTGCAAAAGGCTTTTGCAATGTAACCACATCTCACAGTGGGAAAGGGACCACAACCAACTGTCCTGCAAATGTATCTTTTCCCAATTTATGACACCCCTACATCAGGGTGGAAGGCCAAGTTACAGCAGTCACCAGGAAAATTCACAGAACTGATGCAGGAGAAAAAAATCGCTTCAAGCATCTGTCCTTTCAGATCAGCACTGACATTTCATGCAGTATCTGTTTAATTAATCTGAAATCAACAAAATAAAGCTCATACAGATTTGCATTCCATTTTGCATTAAGTGATGCTCAAGTTTGCTTTGGCTTACTGTTGTCTGTGTGCAAGGTGCAGCAGAGCGCGCCGTCAGATGACATGGAGATGTACTCAATGGGAGACCCCAAACGAGGCAGGAAATCCTTCTGACACGATGATTCATTGTGCCACTGGACTAAAACTGATTCAACTCCACCACTCAGCAACCTGGTTCCTTTTCCAGCAATAAAAAATGCAGTTACTGGTTTTGCTTAAAAACAAAAATTCAGTAGTGTATATCTTTACAATGACAGACGAACATAAGTGTCTCAAAACTTTTTAAACTGTCACGAGCCTGGGCCACACACAGAGATGTGTTTCTTATTATCCCATGTTAAACTGCTAGAGAAACTTGGATTAAGCAAGAAGAATTTGTGCCTACAGTAAAACTGAAACAATGCTTTGAGAGTGGTAGATCCCATTACTTCCTGAATCAGCTGAGTATTTGTGTTAGAATACAGATGAATTGTTCTCCTTCATTGAAAAGTACTTTGCACTAAGAAATACCTTGAGAGTAGTTCAGATCACACAATTCAGATAAAAGTGAAGTATTTCTGACACTAGGTTTGAGTTCAGACCAGACTAGCTTGTTTTATTTGGATGCAAATAAGACTGACAAGAACTAATCAGTATTATTGATGAAAGGGAGAGGGAATGAGAGTGGAGGTGGGGGAGAAGAGGGGTTAGATTCTAAATTTTACCACAGAGGTAGATATTTGACATTATGAATGCCAATCAAAATTACATCAAAAAAAGTAAAAACTGCTTCCATTTTTATTTAGATCCTTCCTGGACATATTTAAAATTCTAAAAATTAACTTGTTATAAGTGGGCAAACTCGAACTTGTATTGATTCTTTCCTCCCTGATGCAACTCTTTGACTTTGAAAGGGGTTTTTTGTTTTTTTGATGGAGGTTTGCTTTTGGTGGGGTTTTTTTGGTTGTTTTGTTTTGTCTTGATTTTTACTTTTCTTTTACTCACCCTCCATAGAAAAAGCCAGATCCATGACAATATCATGATGCCAGTGCAGTGCGGAATATGTGTATTCTTTCTTGTGGTGGAAATTCCTCCTATGTGGGGAGGAACAGAACAGTTTTTTACTCACAGAATCAAAAACAGAACAAAGGAAATGAAATATTGAATTGAATCAAGTATATCATTCTCTCATCTAACTTCTAGACTACAGTTTCTTGAGTGCTCAGGTGATGCAGAGGGAAAGAACCACATTAGCGGTTTTTGAGCACCCTCCTGGTCATCTATACCTCACATTTTAGATGTACTGAGCAACTCACCCCTGGAAGAAACTTGGCCAGTGTGTTGGTTTTAATCAAGTAGTTCCACTGGTGTGCTCTCCCTAGGACTCTACTTGCCCATCAAGTGTTATTTCTGCTGTTCCCACATTACTTTTTCCACATAAGTTTAGATTCGTGGAGCACAGCTTAACAAGCATATTTTTCCATTTGACAATACACTGAAGCTGTCCCCTGCAATGTCAACACTGCAGGTACATTGCTCATTCTTTGTTCATTATGACTTCTGAAAATGGCAGCACTAAGGACAAATCAGACTGCTTTGCTCAGGTTTCACTTAATTCCTTTGGTCAGAGCAGTTCATGGGGTACAGTTGAACCAAAATGCACATACCAGAGGCGAATCTTTCCATCAGCATGGCCAGTTGCAATGCAATCCTCTGTTGGGTGGCACGCCACGCAGCTGAACTGATTGTCTCCACCTTTTGTCTTCACTGCACGCAAAGAAAACCTTCAAGAGTTAAGGAAGTACCTTTAATTATATGAGTTGGGTTGGTTTTCTCGAAAACCTTCAAAAGGATCAGTCAGAGCACATAAAAAATACTTCTGATTAGCAAAATTAAACATCTCCAAGTTGTTATGGTTAGTTATATGCTAGTTATATGTTAGTTATATATACTCTCAACAAAATAGTGACAGGCTTATTTTTCTCTTTATTTCGTTATTCTTTGCCTTCAATCAAGCTGAAAATTTTTTTGCTTCTTTCTCTCCTCTACTCCCCTTTCCTTCCCATGCCCTGATCCTGCCCAAACTATGTCACTTGTTTCAGTTCAGCATCAGCCTAAGTATTTTCCTGAAAAAAATACATCCCTGAGCTGCAAAGGTAAGGTACCATTGCCACTGCAGTGCTCACTGTCTGCTTCTGTGGGAAGCTTCTTATATAGTGACCACATTCCCTCCAGCATAAAACCAAATGGCTGTTGACAAACACGAAATCATGTGTGCACATATCACTGGTGAATAAACACTTATTATATATTGGACTGAATCAATACTTGACATTTTTATTCACATTCTTACCTGTTCAACAGTTTCCGTTTAAAGAAATAAACTTGGAGATTAACCTCTTTCACTGATGCCACATATTCACCCTGTTAAGAGTAAAACAATGTGGGATATACAGATTATGTTTTTACATATGAAAGGGAAAAAAAAAAAGACCCACATTTCACTACAAAGTACTTAACACCGGAGACAACATATAAGCTGACAGTAAGTAAAGACTTTCCTGTGATAAGTGTTGATGTTTCTTTTTTCTATTAGTATATAAAATAGTAGTAGCATAAAATAAAGCCCAGGCCTTGCACAGATTCATTTACTTTTGGTTTTATGCTTGGTTTTATGAAGGCATAAACAGCATAGAGTTTGAGACAAAAAAACCCAACCAACCAACACCCCACAGAAGAAAAAGCCTCAAAGGTGAATATACTTCTCTTCCAAACGCAATCTGCTTCGCTGATGCCCCCACACCATCCAGAACCACTGACAGCTCCTTGGCTTCCAGGTCTTGGCCTGCTCCTTTTGTCAGCTTCACAGAGACCAGCTGGAATGTATCTGACCAAAGAAAAAAGTCTCTTTGTTTCAAACAGTAGTACTGAAGAACGAGGACTAGACGGTGAGTATCACTGCCACTGTAAGCAGAAACCAAGCAAAGTTGCACAATATTTGCTCTTGCTCTGAAGTAGCAGTATATTATGGTGCAGAGTAAGGCTAAACCATATTTATTTCACACAAAATCCTATTAAAAAATATCTAGGCATGCTGTTAAATAGGACAAGTCTATTTATGTTAACACTGCTAAAAGTGGAAGGGCAATCTCAAGTACTCATGTTCAGCTTAAGTAGTATACCCTGTACCTTCGTAAGCACTGCTTAAGATTTACTGCATCTACGAGATCACATCCATGCAGTATATGCTTCACAAGTGAAGATAAGCACTCTTTAGACAAATATATGTCATAGAATGAAAACAGAAAAAAATTATGAGATGCAGACATCTGCCACAGGATTTAAGAAATATTTTCACAATTAGCATATTAAAGCACATTCCTGCAGCATACCATTCACTGATGTGACAGCAGCACAGACAGAGAATGACTGAGGTGACAGGGATGGTGCTAATTGTACTGTACCTCGTTCACCCTTCTTTGGAATTACAACAAACACGGAGTCCTCAGCACTGGCAAGCGTGTACAGTGCCAGAAGTTTGCATCCTACAGTGAAAGTCTGAAGAAAAAAAAGAGGAGGTCAACAATTATTGTATGCTTTTAAACAGTGAATAATGCTAAGTTTTTAGAATAAGGAAGGTGTCTGTGCTTTAAAGACCCCTTCATGTATTGACTAAAATTCTGGATTCTGAGACAAATACAAACACCTTTATTCTCTCAAGGACTAACACAGATGTTAAAACAGTACTAGTAAAATAGGAGACATCAGATTTACTGGAAAATCTGAAGACACCTTACCCCTAATACAAAGCAGAAGGCCCACCTATAGGGAAGTGCCTCTATTTAGCAGAAAACAGGATCAAGAGGACAGTTAGCAGCCCACAATTTCAACCCATTACATCAATTCCAATCAGCATATCCCAAACTGCAGCATGTTCCCCAAGAGCTACACTGGGCTCCAAACTGCAGCAAGGAGCAAAGTCAGTATGTCAGTACATCCCACAAAAGAATCTGCATCATCATCACACATCAACTGCCACATTCTATTACTGCCATAGGCGGTTTTCAGGCTGTGTTAATGGCAGAACAACTTTAATCTCAGACTGATTTGTGCCCATTTGTAGTAATAGCAGTATTCTACAATCAGTGGGTCAAGAATAATTTTGACATGTGCTCAACAGGAATAACTCAACATACTTTAATGGGAATCCCATCCATGAAGTCCCAAAGCTTAATGCTGCCATCAAGAGAGGAAGAATAAAGCTGAGGAAAAAAAATAATAAATATATAAGCCAAAGCAATATTTCGAAGTCAGCTTTTACATAAAATCACAACTTAAAAATTGGAAGACTGATCATTGGAACTGTGATTCCAGGTAACTGGATCATCAAAAACACAGGACACAGACCAGTTCTGTGCTAACTTCAGTGAATGTGCAACGGAACCACAACATTCTAGTTTAAAATGTACATTGCCACAAAGTGTGAGTACACAGACGCCCATTATGTGAACATCTATTAACATTTGGATCAGACTTTTCACAGCTAATACGCAGATCAGTCCCTCTTGGTAAATAATTGCTGTTTACATACAGACACCAAAAAAGCTCAAGTAAACTGAGAGCCAGAGCATGAGCAGGGAAGGCAGGCTGGGGACAGGGAGAGCCACTAAGCAAGTTAAAGGGATTTAGTCAAATCTGCATCTGTACCAGCAGATAGAGAGGGGCAAACACCAACCACAGTAAGTGTTGTTGATCTTCTCACATGCTTTTTTTACCCCTCAATCATCAAAGAACCGGAAATTTTGCTGACGTTTCCCTTTTGCTGTCATTGCATTCAACCAGTGCAATCCACGTGACGTTTCACGTTTTCACTTGTAGATAACACATACATTTACCGTTCTTGTCAGATTTCAGGGCAACATTAGCTCAGCGATGCTCTAATCGCTCCCAGCTCGTTCCCAAACTCCAGCCAGCCCCGGGACAGCCCCCGAGGAGGCACAGGAGCGCCAGAGGCACCTCCATCTCCATCCCCATCCCCACCCAGACCTTCCCCTCGCAAACCTGCATGTGGTTGTGTGGGTTGAGCTGGATGCCCGTGACCAGGTCGGCGTGGCCGCCCATGAGCCGCAGGGTCTCCTCGGTGGTCACGCTGTACACCTTCACGAAGTCCCCGGAGGCGCAGAGCAGGTACCTGCGGGGGCAAACGGCGTTACCGCGGGGACAGGGGCCTGGCTGCCCCGCGGGGGCCGCAGGCCGCGGGGACACCGGCGGGCAGAGCTCGGCACGGAGCTCGGGAGCACCCCCCCCCGGGTGGGGAGCTCCCGTCCCCTCCCCGCCCCACGCACTTGGAGTCGGCGGAGAACACGGCCCTGGCGCCGCTCAGGGCGCCGCCCCCGCAGCGCACCACGCGGAGCCCGCGCGCCGACACCATCTTGTCCCGCCGGCACCCGCGGCCGCGCGACGCTTCTCTCGATTGGCTCCCCGTCCGCCTCGCGCCCAGGGCGGGCCGCGCGCGCGCCCCCTCGCGCCGCCTCACGGGAGCGCGGGATGGATCCATGACTTAAGCGTTCGACCGGACTGCGGTACCGAGTGCCACGTCCGGTCTTTCCTTCAGCACCTCCAGGGACAGTGACCTCCCCGGGCAGCCCGTCCTAATGCCCAGTCACTCTTTCTGCGAATAAATTCTTCCTAATGTCCAACCTGAACCTCCCCGGCGCAGCCTGACGCTGTGTGCTCTCGTCCTGTCACTGGTCGCCTGGGGGAAGAGCCCGACCCTCCACCTGGCTACAACCTCCTCCCAGGAGAGAAACTTCCCCCGGCCGCTCTCCCCGGCCATGCCCAGGCGGAGGGACAGGTGGGCAGGCACGGGCCGGCCCGTGAGGGCGGTGCCGCCGTCACCCACCGCAGCAGCCCGGTCCCGGCTGGCCCCGGGCGCCTGCGACGGAAAGTCCTGTGCTTGGGTCTGGAATTGCGCGGGGCTGAGAGGAAAAACGCGTTAACTGCCTTGTTTATGCAGAGGAAACTGAGAGGTGAGCTTTGTTTAAAACCCGGCTTGTCCGCCGACTTGGACGAGCTGTGCCTTTTTTGAGGTACTGAGCACATCGTGTTCCTGTATCTGGAGAAAAACCGCCGTCAGAAGCGATGTGGGTGTCTGGAATAAACCATGATTTGTGCTGTCTGGGCCCTTCACTGCTGCTTTGGAGTAGTAATTGCAGTTCTTGCACAGCTGTGTATTTTTGGCTGCTGTTTACACTGTTGAAACTATCTCTGGTATGCTTGTAATTGATTTTTGAACAGTTCCGCTTCACAATAACAGGGACAGGTGCGTTCGGGGGGGTCAGTTGTGATTATCCTGCTGTAAGCCAAGTTATGTCCCTTTTTTCACTGCTGACTGAATTCTGGTTGGGAGGTTAAGTGAGGATCCCGCAGGGAGAGTAGCGCAAGCATTGGAATATTGTGGTTATAGGATGTGAGAGAGCAACCCAGAAACTTGGCTGCTAATCTCAGGTGTTTTTTCAGTTTAACAGTGCTCACTTTTTGGAGCTGAGAGCAGAATTTACAATTTCTGCCTCATCACTGCTGTTGAGTGTAACAGCTGTGTTGTTCTCTCATTCTGGTGAATATTTTAGAACCCAAAGGCAAATGCACCCTAGTGCTCTCTCTGTGTGGGACAGTCCAAGTTTAGAGCCACAGACACCGAGTAAAACCTGAGTTCAGTCATGAAGAAAAAAGCAAGGACTCTAGGAAAAGATAGTGCCTTTAATCCATGTTATTATGTGAATGGGAAAGGGCTTCTTATCTCTTTAGTCCAGGTCTACACTAAATGTAGTCAAGTCTAGTTAAAACGCAGCAGCTTGGTGTGTTGACCTTTATCCTGGATGAAGGAGAAAGATAAATACCTTGTGCATTTTAATGCATATGTTTTTGTTATACTGGCGTAATGCACATTTAGTTTTATCATTTTAAGAGGTCTGCCATAACTTTAGAAGCTGATAAACCATCTAGACCTCAAGAATACCCCTGGACCAGGAGGGTAAATATCAGATCTGCTATAGTGACACAATCCAATTCACTGTAATGTTTCATATTTAGAATAGCATTTCTAATAACTTTTGGGCAGCATTACATAGAACAATTACACAGTGCATCTACAGATGAAAAAGCCCTGTGTATAATAACTACCAAGTGGTCTTTTGGTACTGAAATCACATTAATTGTAGCTGCACTACTGGGTTTTAATGCTTGAGCATGGGAAGGAAAACATGAATTAATTGTGTTACTGGAAGCAGAGAAATCTGGTGCTGAAGGTAGTGCCTGTGTTGTGGGGGAACAGTGCTCTGCACTGGTAACTGGTACTGGCACCATATGGTTTATTTTATCTATCTATGCTCCTACCTTATGATATACATTCCTGTTCTAATCCTTTCTCTCTTTTTTTAAATTTTTCATTTATTTGAATGTCTTTCTACTATCATGTGAATAAAGAAATTTGATCTTGAAGATCTCATGTCACATTTAATGAAGGTAAGTTTATGTGCAGAGCTTATTCTCAGGTCTCGCTTCATGAAATAACTGATAGTACTTTCCCAGAATTTCATTCAAAAAGAGCTTAAAAGACTTTTGTATTCAAGGTTAAAATGATTGCCATAAATTTATTAGAAGTCCTCTGTGTGTATTTCAAAAAAAAAGAAGTCTTGTTCTTGTGAAACGGGCATTGCCTGCCTGCTCGTCCTGCCGAGTACCATGCTCCATCTCCTTCTGCTCAGCAGCTTCTCAGGAATCCAGGGGGCAGTGTGTACCAATTCCTATCACGAGTAGTGGAATAAAATTACTTTGCTTATACCCATCGTGTCTCAGTGTTTGTGATTTTGGGAGTTCTCACGGACCTAGAACAGTATTCAAGTGAATAAGGAGCAGAACTAATCTAACTTGTTGTTTGTTTGCATTTGTTTGAAGTGGTGGCTTTGTATGATTTTCTGATTTATTAGTTTAAATTTACACTTTCAGTATATACAATTGATAGGTCTGTCTGTTCAAAGAAATTTGCCTTTGTATTTCCCAGAGTAGTGTTTTGTAATGTCTTGATTCAGTGCATTCCAGTGATGGAGGAACTAATCAATAGGAATACAATCACTTCTGAAAGAATTACAAGTAAGTTTCACAACCTTTTTTATGCATTGCAAATAATCAAGCAAATATTTCATGTATTGGCCAACGATTTCTTTGCATTTTGAATTCACTGTGTGACTATGTAAATAATTCTAGGTAAACTAGTTGGAGAAAATGCAGTTGTAGTTCTACAACATTTATTTTAATATTGTAGATTAAAATATAATTACTTTTGAATATCTTATCAATTTAGAAGAAAAGCCTTCCAGGGAAAGAGGCAAATTCTTTCTTAACAAGTGTTTCTAAACAAGTGTTACTAGAGAGGTTTATGTACTGTGTTTAGCCTTTTAATTTTTTAAGATGTTCAGACATTTGTGAAATTCCATGTAAATCACACAGTCTAAGAGTGGTCAAGAGAAAAAAACACAGTGCTGACTTCAGGGGAGCAGAATGATGGTCCCCAAGGTGGGGTGTGATACACTGCTGTACCACTGCAATTCATAAAGTCAGTAGCACAATATAGGACAAATATCTGATTTGAAATGCTAATTACATTTTACATTCGGCTTTGTTTGCAGCTGATTTCTTACTTCCTTGTACCTTGTTTGTTCTCAACCTTGCTCCTTAATAGAATATCCAGGTATGTATCATTGTCTGAAGACTGCTCAGAGAGAGCTGTGGTAACTCCCTTGCTGTCCCCTGCACAAGGCTTTGATCCAAGTGGGATCCCAGTTGGGTAACATTTCAGCATGAGGGCAACGTATCTGGTACTTTTCAAAATCTGTTGTGTTTGCAAACTCCACTGTTGGTCTTGAATGGCTTTTTGTCATCATAAATCAAAATAATAGAAAAAATTGCTGATAGTGACAGGTCTTCCATTTTGTGTCTTTCTCAACTAGCTTGTGGACTGCAAAGAGGTTCCTGAAATTCATGCCTTGAGGTCTTCTGTAAGGAAATTTGCAATAAGAAAGGCTGCTTGTTTTATAACTCCATCATTTAGGAGGTGATGTGACTGACTCGAAGAGTTGGTGACTGATTTGCCTGTGTAAACTTGCTTAAAGCAGAGGCAGTGAATTCATGTTGATTTCAGTTTGAGGAATATATTTATTTTAAGGGAAATTACATTGTTTTTCTTTCTGTGGTACACAAAAATTAGCATCTGATTTAGTGAAAGAAAAATTAACATGACAGAGATGACAACTGAGTATGTGGCAGGGACACGTGCTGTTGTGGGAAGCTCCTGCAGTGGGGCACATCAGTAGTTTTCAAGTTGGGAAAGCAGCTCTGCTGAGAGGGGAGGGCTGGTTTATAGTGAGATCAGGTTCCTGTTATAATAACGAGTCACAGCTCCCGGCAGCACTAGAGGGTGCTGGAGGAACGACTGCAACATTAACAACTCTGTGTTGGAAATCCAGAATCCCAGGAAAGTCGAGTTTAGTGCCCCTTAGAGGTCTCAGCTCCAACCCAGCCTTGCCATAAACAGCACACTCATGTTCTCCTGCTGGATCCACTGTAAAGGGAAGGCAGTCACCTGGAGGGACTCCATTGTGTGACACACTCCATTTCCTTAGGACTGGTCAACAGGTGATGGCATCTTGTGTGTGACACTGTGAAAGCATCAATGGGTCACCAAAAGGAAAAAATACAAGAATGAAACTGTACATGCTCATCTCAGTAAGTGTTACCACCTGTAGCAGTGATCCTGACTGGAAGGCCATTGGATATCAAGGAGTTAGTGATCCAGGGTGCACTTAACTTGAGCTGGGGTGCAGCTCAACCTTTGGGCTTGTGTTGTGGCACACAAACCCCTTGGCCACAGGTTGAACTCAGCCAGCTCTTTGCAACAGAGCAGCCTGCAGGCAGCTCCCACCTAATTCCAGGAGTTAAGCTCCCTGCCTGGCATTAGGGAATGCAGCAGGGGGTTCTTTCCTGAACATGCCTTGTTTGATAGTGGGAATGACCAACAGAGTGCCAGAGTGTTTGTCTCTCCTGTGGTAGAATCTTCATGACCGGAAGGGGAGAATCTCTTCCATGGAGGGGTTTGCCCGGCATGGACCAGAGGCCAGTTTGATGCTACACCCCCAGGGGTTCCTACCATCTGAAGGGATCTGAAATTATCTATACTATGCTCTCTTTAGAGTGTTAGACCTTCAAAATAGCATTTTAAATGATAAATTCTTTCTTACTGAGATCATAATGGATCAACACATTCTGGTGCAAGACATTATAATAAAAGTATTTTAGCCAATATTTTTGTTTTAAAATAAATGTAAATATTGTAATCATTTTTTTGAAAAAGTTTTGGTTTGAGGCTTTTCTAAATTGAGGGACTAAGCATATGGTGGGAATGAGGAGAGGTAGACCTTATAAATGGCAATTTGAATCTTGGTAGTGATTCTGAAGTTGGCCTTTAAAATAATTTCATCTCTTTGTATGCTTTGGTCTGTGATAAATTGTGAAACACTACATAGTATACTTTCAGTTTCATTTTAAATAGCTAATTTTGAATGTACTCTTTTCTTTTGAAGATTACAAGAACATTTAATATTACAGAGTTCTTGGTTTTTAAAGAGTGGCTGTTAGCAAGCAAGGATACAGTTTGAGAGGAGTGGGAATAAAATGAGCCTCAATCCTATTTACCTCAAGCAGCTGCTGAATCTCCAGAGTGTCCTGTTCCATAAGGTATGTGAAGATATTTTTTTTCTTACCACTAGCAAAGGGAGAGAAGCTTTGTTCAGCTGGGGAAGGTATGTACTGCAGTAGTAACAAAAAGATACTGGAATAAAAGGAGAGACTCTTTTAGAAACTTCATGCCTGTACTGTAACAGATGTTCACAGCCTTTCCTCTGATATAAATGAGCTGTAATGATGCATTACTGTGTGTAAACAGTGTTCTCCAGCTCTTAGTGTTTCCAACCACAAAGCAGGAGATTGTAAGCTTTACAATCAGTAAAGCTTGTCAGATTGTAAGCTTTACAAGTCAGCTCTTTTCATCTGACTTGTGTTAATTCCCTACTATTGATAATCATCCCAATTTTAAAAATCCCATCCTATTCCTGTTAAAACCAGCAAGAACAGAGCCCAGCATTGGATTACATTCCCAGTGCCTGGGCAGAAGCAGGCCAAAGAGACTGGGGTCTTGGTGCAGCTTTAGTGTCTTTGTAAAAAATCTCACTGCAAAAACTTGAAACTCATAGAGACAGTGGTACTTTTTTGAATTAGTGCATAAGGATTAGCCTGCACTACTTCTTGAGAAGCAATTCAGTGAGCAAACAAAGACTCTTCCTTTTTTTCAGTGTCATTAATTAATTTAAAATATTCCTTATGAGAGGTGTTTATCTTAATGGGAGAGGACACAGAGAGCCTCAAGGGTTCATAGATCAGAGGGAGTGATACTTCAGAACTGATGGGTGCCTTGGCCCAAGTAATGCAATAGAATAGGTCAATTCATTATCCACTTTCCCTTTTCTGATATTGCAACTAGCAGGATTTACTTGTTTTTTCTTCTCACACACCTATATCTCATGAGAAATGTACCCTCTGCTTTCTTCCTGCATTTTGCACTGATGCCGTGCCATTTATGTTATTTGGCTGACACACATGGGCTGATGTTGAAGGGTATGTACCCTTTACTGTTTGTCAGATCTCCTCTGACATAAACAATGCCAACAAGACTCTAGTTTATAAGTCTATTCAAGTTGAGATAAAACTCATTTCCCAGATTATTTCCAAGCGCTGAGTCCAGATGCCTGTTGGTAAAGTTTGGACTTTTCTCTTGCAGCAGCTGCAGAGTGGATTTTTTTGAACAGTTGTATTGAGTTTCATAGCAAGGAAAACTGTTTTGTTGACAAGTGGTTGTTACCATGATCTCTACTGAAAGTAAGATGTCAGAAGGAAGAGCGAGTCCAAATGTCTTTCAGAGTTGTGGGGTATCTTTTTAGGCACAATGTTTTTAGCATTCTAAGTAAATGCTGCTGCTTTAAACAGGCTAAAACTAATATAAACAAACTGAACTGAAGGCTTGTAGCTGGTAGAAAGAAGTCAGTCATGATGAAATAGCTTTGTATTTTAAAGCCTAATGAACTGACAAGTGTAAATTAACAGGAGAATATCTCCTAGCTTACATGCAAGTAAAAGGTGGTGTGAAGTGTTGTTTAGTCATGACGCCCTCCAAATTCTCTCCTGCCTAACCCAGACATGGCTGTCCAGTTGTAGGGCTGCCCATTTCACATTCTTAATCCATAGGCACTAATTCTAACTGAAGGATCTTATAGGAAGTGGTATGCACATCCAGTATATCTTTTACATACCCTTTCCCCAAAGTTTACTAGAACTTGGTATCTGATGGAGCAAAGACTGTCTTTGGGTTTAGATTCATGTTGCCTATAGCAGTTGTTGCTATCATTCATGTTGCTAATGTTTTGTAGCTTTTATTAGGACATCTTTTCTGGAGGCTGCATGTTCCATTGGCACCTGATCCACACAGTGTACTTGGAGGGCACTGACAGAGTAAGAGTTCATAGGGATAAACAGCTGATTTCATGGCTTAGAAGGAAGGTGGTGTTCCAATGAACTAATAAGGGTAGCACCATATTTTTGCAAGCAAGTTGCAATGTCTTTGCTGTCTTCAAATAATGCCAGATCTCAATGAGAGATCCCAGCACAAGTAGCTGCATGAACTTCTGGACTTAATTCATGATATCCTTGAAATGTATTCTTGCAGAAAGAACCTGATGTTGTTCACCTCAAACCATGCTTGAGGTCCATCTAGACCAGAACACTGTAATACACCCCTACTTTTAGAAGTCACTAAAGTGGTGGAGCTTACCAGGTGTTTGATACAGTTTATTAGTTAAATGGAGGTGAGGGAAAACATGGTGTGGGATGGAAGCATTAATTTGGGTTACCTTGGTTACCTGGGTGTTCATGAACACTAAGTCTGCCTCCTGTTCCAAATTATACTTAAATCTCATTTTTCTCTCTGTTGGACTAAAATGTCTTGTTTTTATGAATAAACACCTTGGGTTGTACTATTTTAGAACATCTGGGGAAGTTTATGCCAATTGAAATTCTTTAGACATTGTGGTGAAAGTAATCTGATTTACCTGGTTTTCCATACTTGTTATTCCTGTGAGAGAGGATCTTCCTGAGATACCTATCCCTCTAAATTCTTTCCCCAGAAAAAAATATCTAGTTGGAATTATTTGCTTGTTTTTCTTGGTTCCATTTCATTTTCATTTCAATGCTGTCTCTTACAGGTTTATGCAACTTTGTGGAAGAAACTGAATCATAAGCCAAAATAAAATGGAATAAATATGAAAGTTCTGTGACAAACTCCTCTGTTTGATATGGACTGAAGTCAACAAAAATATTTTTCTCTGCAATATACTATCTACACTTCAATTGTAAGCTGGGCTATTTGCTGCCTTGGAAGTCCAAAGGAAATAAATATATTTTATGTTTACTTTGTCACACTTTAGATTACACAGACATTCAGTACAGAGCCTCCATTGACCCAGGATGTCCTTTGGTCAAAAACACAGTCACCTGAAACTAAATTGGAATAGTCTTGAAACAAAATCATGAAAGCTTTAATTTTCTTTCTTATTTGTGGATTCATATGTAATAATAATTTTGCTTCATAACTTCAGACTGAAAAATAGTTTTTAGTATCTATGAAGCTTTTCCTTCAAATACATTTAATATTTTATGGCAGAATCCTAAGAAGCATGGTAATGTTAGGTACAGAGGGATGAGAAAGGACCTCCTCTTCTTGTGGACAGGACAAAAAATTTGTCTTGAATCAATTAGTTTTTTGTGTCTCTGTGATTTTGAAAGCTAAAGGACGATGAGTTTTCCAGCAGCAAAGAAAGCAATGCATGAAAAAATAAAGGGGAGAGTCAAGACAGCGAAGGAAGATGGTGTGAAGATAGAAATATTTACAGTCTTGTCTTTTGACAATATTGAAAAGGCAAGAGATGAATGGAGCATATGGTTTGGGTTTTTTGTTTGGGTTTTTTGGGGTTTTGTTTTTGTGTTTTTTTCTTTTGGAAGTGGGGGAGTGTGTTTGGTTTTGTTTTGGTTTTTTGTCTTGGTTGGCTTTAGAAGTCCTGATTTCTGTTCAAACCGTTAAAGGTGTGGAGTTGCTAAAGCAGAGAACCCCTGTGGGATAGATGCCGGTTTAACTTCTCTGCAAGTGTCAAGAGTGTGTGACCCCTTGGCAGCTGCCCTGAGTCCTGGCAGCAGGCTGAGGGAGAAGCAGCAGAGGAACAATTTGATCAGTTTTTCCACTGAGTTAACTGTTGAGCACCTTATGTTACACACTGGTGTTTAATAAATTAGCTCTCAGAATGTGAGTGTGGTGAAATTATAATTTATGTACAGCAATAGGATATATGGTTAAATATATGGTTAAATATACGTCATGTAGGTACTGATAGCTGCTCAATAAATAGTCACTATAGGAGGTGCTAAAGGACATCCCTGTGTTTGAGCTTTAGGAAAAGTACTTTTGTGGTATATATAAAGGAATCTGCATCAGATCATACTGTTCCACGTTGTTCATTGGTTCACTTTATCTACTGACATGGTTTCAAAATCCCTTTCTCTGCTTTCTTTGTGCCAGCTCCTGGCTGTGGATTCAGGGGTCAGCTCAGATTGAATGAGTTTACATGAAGTCAGATCCTAAGCCATCCTCCCCACACTCTGGAAGGTGCTTTGGCATAGAGAAGACGAGTGGCTGGAGCCTAATGAATCATACCCAGCTGTTAAGTAAGATTTAGGTTGATCAGTTAATTGAAAACAAAATAGTGACATTTTTGTTTTGAATGAACTGCATAGTCTTCTAGTTCCCTTTCTTCAGTGTCCGTCAGTGCTTTCCCAGCCATGCAATTTTTAGTTCCTTGGGAGACCTTACCATTAGTAAAGAGAATGTTGGAAATAATTTGCCCTTTGCTTAAAGGCTTAACTTTGCTTTTAAGTCAGTCCCCTTGCAAATGGAGGATCTGCTTTCCAGAATATGCCATCTTCATTTTTAAGGGAAATAAAATACTAATTACTACCTGAAAATACTAATTACTAACTGCTCGAGCAAGAGATCTTCAGGATAGTCTTCCTTAAAACTTGGGTGAATTCCTTTTAGTCCTCTACACAATATTGTTTGCAATTTTAGCAAATTTGAGAGGAGTTTACAGACCTTGTGCAGTCAAGAGTCTTAAGACTATGGATTTAATTTTAAGAGAAGTAAAAATACCCTGAAATCTTAGGCACCAGCCAAAATCCACAGAGAAGCCTGAACTTTCCGTGTTTCCATTCAGACTTTGGGAGTACAGCTGAGACTCGAAAAGAGTATTTCTCCAATGCAAAACATTTTGCTTGAAGTCTGAACTGAGACCTGAGTGCTAAAATGTGTATGGTGCTTAGGCAGGAGAAGGGCAAAGCCTGTGTCTCACCCTAAATAAACTAGCTCCTCCTGGGTGTGCATAGGAAAATGCTTAACTTCTGATGTGAAAGAGGTACAGCAGCTGTTGACAAGAATGGCATTCAGTAGTTAGTAGTTCTCTAGCAGTGACTGTTGTGTTCCTGTTTGTTATTTTGTGAATGATCATGAACTACTTCTGGATTGAAAAAAAGGAACACCATCTGCTGTATTTAACTTGCAGGTAAAATTTTGATGTGAACAAACCATTGGGAACCTAGAGCTACACTGGTTAATGTATATAATTAACAACATGTATTCTGTCAAGGTATTTCTTAGTTACATCTGACATTACATGTCCCAGCTTCTCTGTGTGGTGAAAGTTGTCACTTACCAGTATTCTACACCTAGATTACTTGTGCTTATAAACTGTTATTTAATATTTTATCTTTAGTTATTTTGAGCACTAAAACAGTCAGATTCTCTTTCCAGTGTTTATTCAGAGTGATGTCTACTAAAACAGACCTTCCCAGAGAATAAAAAAATTATCCAGCCCATGTTATTTTTAAGGTGTTGCCTAAACCCATTCCAAAGCGAGTTCCTCAGAGGAAAGCAAAGGCATAATTTGTTTGCTGAATAGGAATAACTATTTTTCTAGTTATAGCAGAGAAAGCATTCCCTCATGTTGTTGGACCAGCCAAGCAAATCTCTGACATATAATTCATCAAAATAATATACAGGCTTTCAGTAGGAAAAAAAGACTTGTATTCTTTCTCAAGAACCTGCCCTGATGTTTTGCAGCTATACTGCAAAATATTTGTATTAGTGTATTACCATCACTATTTGTATTAGTGATGGTAGCAGTAGGGGGGGATTTGACTGTTGTGTGTTTTTTTCTGAGGGCCTATTTGAAAATTAGGGTAAACATTAGAATGTTATTGCATATTCCAGACACTTGCAGAATACCTTCCTGAATTAAACAGGCCAGAGCCAGCATCTTCCAAGCACTTAACATAATGCTATATCAAGTGACACTTTTCTTCCAAATTCTGAATTTTTGCGTAGCCACCTGTCTTCCTGGGAAATACACAGGATCCATCATTCTGAGAACCAGGCTTTAAAGCCTAAGATTAAAAATAGACATATAAATGTTTATTTTTGGCTTTTTTGTGGTCAGCTTCGATGTAGAGGTTTGGTACTCATAAATATTGTTGATTCCCCCATGCAGCTCTTTCGACTTCACTGTTCAGCAGGGAGCAATGGGAATTGTGATGCACGGCTGGGGCTGATACCAGAGATGACGCCATGAAAGGTGGGGATGGGAGTAACTGGAATACTCTAAACTGGGTTTACACCTGCAGGATAACAGCAGTAATGGTAGAATAATGGATTCAGGAGACAAATTGAAAACAAAAGTAATTTGTGTGTTGGAAACTTCAGACTAGTTCAGGTGTAAAGGCAGTTTTATGGGATGTGCTTGTAAGCAAACACCGAGAAGAGAAAGTACAGAACCTTCAGGAGGAGCAGCACAGTATCCTGCACAGCCATCCTCATTGTTGCTTTTTGTGATGTTGCATTGCTCTCTTCACTAACCTTTGCAGCTCACAGACTCCATGTATGAGCACCAAATCTCTTACTTTTTGTAGAGAGGTTTGTGATTTTCCAGCAAAATGCTATTAACACAAATATTTTGCATTCTTGCTTCCATCTGGCTTTTGTCAGTGGTGGGATTATTTTCTCTTAATCCACTCTGCTGCTTTTTAAAAATATAGCATTTTCAAAAGAACGAGTAAGTATTAGATACCTAAAAGAACACCTTTGTTTTGCATTCCTGAAATACTCATTGAAAATAAATGAATATAGATGAATAAATGAAAATGTGTCTAATCTGGCATTTAGGAATTATCTGTTTAGCTAATATTTAAATTATTCTTGGTACAAAACATGTGCATGTCACTATTTTCAGCCACACTATACATAGGCTGATTGATTCTAAGTCACCTACAGAGACGAGTTCTGTCTATCTGGACAGTGGGAAAATACCAGTATAGGTTTGAACTATACCTGACACCTGCTGTTGGCCATGGTTGGTGATAGGATAACTGGTCCATCATTGTGTTTTTGAAGTAAGATTAAAAATAAGTTTTGTTTCTTCATTCTTGTTTTTCTTTGTTTTTTAGTAAACTAAACACATATACTCTTATTCTTTGTGAACAACATTCCCAGTGTTCATAAGGGAAATAATATTTTTAAACTGAAAATTTTCCTTCTAACTGGAAGCTGGTTTTCTATCCTTTGAAGCTGCCATGAGGTAGTTGAGAGATGCTGAATGTGCTGATGGAACATATCTCTCTGACTCCACAGCAGTTTAAGTTTTCTCTTTTATTTGGTCATCATTTCATGCAAACTTAATTAGCAGTGCTCTCAAAAAAGAACACTGAAAACCAGTTATTTGATCTTAATATCTAAAAAACCTGTACCATCTTGGCTCATGTCTGCTTGTGCCTTTGGCTAATGGGACCATAAGGGTGTAGCTTTGTCCTGCCAGGACTCGGGGCGGTGGCAGGTCTCCTTGGGCGGGGACTTGCCGGAGCTGCTGATTTTGGTGCAGCCCCGGCCAATGGGGTCAGAGCAGCATTGGTGTCCTTGCCCACAGGTTCCTTCTGTGTGTCACAGCCCAGTGTTCGGGAGGGCCACCAGGCAGGACTTCTCCCAAGGAGCCCGTGCCAGCTTCTGTGGAGGCCCCGTGGCCTTCCCACTGTGGCTGCCTCAGCAGCTGAGGGGGCTCCTTGTGCTGCTGTGGGCAGGCACAGCAGGGGAGGGTTTGCTTGGTTTTTGAACCGGGCCTAAAGTTCATGTCCAGCTGTCTTAGATACTTTGGAAAACAGATTCCTTCCGACCTGGGCAGGTTGGCCGGCCTGGGGGTGGAGGCCCAGGGCACGTGGCAGTGTGTCACAGGGCCCTTTGTGACACGGTGGGCATTGCAATGGATGGCACGGGGCAGGGTGTCACAGGGCCCTTTGTGACACGTGATGACTTAATACTGGTGGTGAGGTGGCCACGCCTCAGTGCTCCTCGGAGCGTGCGACGGGACAGACGGGACAGAGCGGTGCTGTGCGGAGCCCCGTGCAGCCAACTCGTTCCTTACTGATCCGGAGCGTTTGGAGTCTTCTCTGTGGTTCAAGCGCCCTCGAGGCCAGACCGCGGGACTTGGTGACCCGGAGTTTTTCTGCGGTGTCTCCAATCCCTGCGGCAGGTGCCATCGAGGCCATTCTCTGGGGCTTCGTGCCCCAGAGCTTTTCCCTGGCGTCTCCAATCCCTGCAGCAGGTGCCCTTGAGGCCCAACTGTAGGATGGCAGGGAGACGCTTCAGCCTGTGCAGGGTTCTCAGGAGGAAGAAGAACAACGGAGACCCTGGGACTGCCCCTGCACAGCAGCCTGAAGAGATGCAGCAGGTCCAGCCCCTGCAGGAGGGTGAGTGGCAGAGCTGGGCCACAGGACTGGTGGCTGCAGGCGGCTGAGCCTCTTCCCATCCCATCCTTTGTGGACATGCCCAGGGAAAGGGAGCAGGGAATAGGGGCCGGGGCTGATCCCCTGGCAGCTCCATGCACTGGGCATCCTGGGGCTGGCCCTGCCTGTGGAGTGCAGGGCTGGGCTGTGTTCTCTGGCCCCTCCTGCAGCCCCTCAGCTCTGACTGCACTCTCTCTTTGCCAGATCCAGGCCAAGTGCTGAAGGAAGAGCAGGACCGCGCCCATGGCCGGTTCCGCAGGGCGGCACAGGTACCTACAGCCATTCCCCCCTGGCTGGGCCTGCTGTCACTGCTCAGCTGAGCACTGCTGTTGGAGCTCTCCGTGGCACATTCCTCCCTTCCCTGCCCTTTGTTTTCCTGCAGGCCTTTCTGAAAGTCTTGGGCATTCGGCGTAGAAAGACCGGCAGAACACCAACCGAGGTCATGGCACAGCCTGACCCCACGCCGAAGGAGCTCAAGGCAAAGCCTGATGTCGGCACCGTGTCAACTGATGGCACAGCAACCTGTGACACCGCGGTGACCGATGAGCTGATGGACACCGACAGCTCACCTGTTCAGCGCCTGGCCGATGCTCCAAGTCTGGACTTTGTTGAGGAGAGCGTTGTCTCTGCTCAAGTAAGCAGCCTGTGGCCGGGGATTGTGTGGCCCCTCTGCTGGGCCCCCTCAGCCTTTGGGGCCAGCACAGTGTGGTGGGAAGGGAAGCACTTCTCAGGGGGTAAACTGGGCAAGTTGCTCCCTCTGGCAGCTCTCCAACTCCCTCATGTCCCCTCCTGCGCAGACTGTGGGACTTGATGACCTGGAGCCTTCCAGAACCTCCTCTGTTGCAGGAGCTTTCAAGGCACTTGTGCAGGACTTGGTGACCCAGAGCTTTTCTGTGCCATGTCTCCTGCAGGAAACCATGGAGCCAGACAGAGGCATGGAGCAGAGACCCCCCAGGGTGCCCAAGCTGGCCTGGCTGAAGGAGGGGGAGGAGGAACACCCTGGGCCTGCCCCAGCCCAGCACCCTGAGGATGTGGAGCAGTTCCAGCGCCTGCAAGAGGGTGAGTGGCAGAGCTGGGCCACAGGACTGGTGGCTGCAGCCAGCTGAGCCTCTTCCCATCCCACCCTTTGTGGACATGCCCAGAGAAAGGGAGCAGGGAATAGGGGCCAGGGCTGAACCCTGGCAGCTCCACACACTGGGCATCCTGGGGCTGGCCGTGCCTGTGGAGTGCAGGGCTGGGCTGTGTTCTCTGTCCCCTCCTGCAGCCCCTCAGCTCTGACTGCGCTCTCTCTTTGCCAGATCCAGGCCGAGTCCAGACAGAAGAGCAGGACCGCGCCCATGGCCGGTTCCACAGGGCAGCACAGGTACCTACAGCCATTCCCCCCTGGGCTGGGCCTTCTGTCACTGCTCAGCCAAGCATTGCTGTTGGAGCTCTCCATGGCACATTCCTCCCTTCCCTGCCCTTTGTTTTCCTGCAGGCCTTTCTGAAAGTCTTGGGCATTCGGCGTAGAAAGACCAGCATAACACCAACCAAGGTCATGGCAGAGCCTGACCCCACGCCGAAGGAGCTCAAGGCAAAGCCTGATGTCGGCACCGTGTCAACTGATGGCACAGCAACCTGTGACACCGCGGTGACCGATGAGCTGATGAACACCGACAGCACACCTGTTCAGCGCCTGGCCGATGCTCCGAGTCTGGACTTTGCTGAGGAGAGAGTTGTCTCTGCTCAAGTAAGCAGCCTGTGGCCGGGGATTGTGTGGCCCCTCTGCTGGGCCCCCTCAGCCTTTGAGGCCAGCACAGTGTGGTGGGAAGGGAAGCACTTCTCAGGGGGTAAACTGGGCCAGTTGCTCCCTCTGGCAGCTCTCCAACTCCCTCATGTCCCCTCCTGGCCAGACTGTGGGACTTGATGACCTGGAGCCTTCCAGAACCTCCTCTGTTGCAGGAGCTTTCAAGGCACTTGTGCAGGACTTGGTGACCCAGAGCTTTTCTGTGCCATGTCTCCTGCAGGTAGCCATGGAGCAAGACAGAGGCATGGAGCAGAGACCCCCCAGGGTGCCCAAGCTGGCCTGGCTGAAGGAGGGGGAAGAGGAAAGCCCTGGGCCTGCCCCAGCCCAGCACCCTGAGGATGTGGAGCAGTTCCAGCCCCTGCAGGAGGGTGAGTGGCAGAGCTGGGCCACAGGACTGGTGGCTGCAGCTGGCTGAGCCTCTTCCCATCCCATCCTCTGTGGACATGCCCAGGGAAAGGGAGCAGGGAATAGGGGCTGGGACTGATCCCTCGGCATCACAATGCACTGGGCATCCCGGGGCTGGCCCGGGATGGAGTGCAGGGCTGGACTGTGTTCTCTGTCCCCTCCTGCAGCCCCTCAGCTCTGACCACGCTCTCTCTTTGCCAGATCCAAGCCAGGTCCAGACAGAAGAGCAGGACCGCGCCCATGGCTGTTTCCACAGGGTGGCACAGGTACCTACAGCCATTCCCCCTCCCGGGCTAGGCCTGCTGTCACTGCTCAACCAAGCACTGCAGTTGGAGCTCTCCATGGCACATTCCTCCCTTCCCTGCCCTTTGTTTTCCTGCAGGCCTTTCTGAAAGTCTTGGGCATTCGGCGTAGAAAGACCGGGAGAACACCAACCGAGGTCATGGCACAGCCTGACCCCACGCCGAAGGAGCTCAAGGCAAAGCCTGATGTCGGCACCGTGTCAGCTGATGGCACAGCAACCTGTGACACCGCGGTGACCGATGAGCTGATGAACACCGACAGCACACCTGTTCAGCGCCTGGCCGATGCTCCAAGTCTGGACTTGGTTGAGGAGAGAGTTGTCTCTGCTCAAGTAAGCAGCCTGTGGCCGGGGATTGTGTGTCCCTTCTGCTGGGCCCCCTCAGCCTTTGAGGCCAGCACAGTGTGGTGGGAAGGGAAGCACTTCTCAGGGGGTAAACTGGGCCAGTTGCTCCCTCTGGCAGCTCTCCAACTCCCTCATGTCCCCTCCTGGCCAGACTGTGGGACTTGATGACCTGGAGCCTTCCAGAACCTCCTCTGTTGCAGGAGCTTTCAAGGCACTTGTGCAGGACTTGGTGACCCAGAGCTTTTCTGTGCCATGTCTCCTGCAGGAAACCATGGAGCAAGACAGAGGCATGGAGCAGAGACCCCCCAGGGTGCCCAAGCTGGCCTGGCTGAAGGAGGGGGAGGAGGAACACCCTGGGCCTACCCCAGCCCAGCACCCTGAGGATGTGGAACAGTTCCAGCCCCTGCAGGAGGGTGAGTGGCAGAGCTGGGCCACAGGACTGGTGGCTGCAGCCGGCTGAGTCTCTTCCCATCCCATCCTCTGTGGACATGCCCAGAGAAAGGGAGCAGGGAATAGGGGCCGGGGCTGATCCCCCAGCAGCTCCATGCACTGGGCATCCTGGGGCTGGCCCTGCCTGTGCAGTGCAGGGCTGGGCTGTGTTCTCTGTCCCCTGCTGCAGCCCCTCAGCTCTGACCACGCTCTCTCTTTGCCAGATCCTGGCCAAGACTAAACAGAGGAGCAGGACCATGCCCGGGGCCGCTTCCACAGGGCAGCACAGGTACCTGAGGCCATCCCCCCCAGGCTGTGCCTGCTGTCACTGCTCAGCCGAGCACTGCTGTCGGAGCTCTCCATGGCACATTCTCATGGCACTGCTCTTCCTGCCTTTCTCCTGCAGATGGTTTGTGAATTCACCAGGTGCATTTGGAGGGAAGAGACCATTGCCATGGGCACTGGGGGCATGGCAAACTCTGACCTCCACAATGCTGAAACCAGTGCTGCCCTGCTGGATTTGCTCGTGGAAAATGGTGTCTCCAATCCCAAGAAAGTAAGCAGCGTGTGGCCAGGGCTCAAGCCCCCCAGGGGTTGTGCAGCCCCTCACGCCAGATCCGCTAGGCCCCCTCAGCCTTTGAGGCCAGCACAGTGTGGTGGGAAGGGAAGCACTTCTTGGGAGAAGCTGGGCAAGTTGGCAGCTCTGCAAATCTCCCCCGTGCCCCCTGCAGGTGCCAGCCTTCGTGAGGTACATCCACCGGTGGCTCACGTCCAGTGTATCTCCTGAGCACAGTCTAGACAAGACTCTTCTGGATCTGGCCGAGGCACACCCCATGGATGTGGTGATGACTCTGCTGTGCTCTGCCCCATCATGTGACAGGTATGGGGCCCCCCTGCCTCAAGGGCTCAGGGCTCACCAGCTCATCAGCCTGTAGAGCCCATCCCAGGTGTCTGTCAGGCTGAGAGTTCCAGGAGCCTCTGACTCCCCTGTTTCCCAGCCCCGGCATGCCAGCCACGGATCTTGCTCCCACACGCCCTCCTTGCTCCTCAGGGTGCTGTGGGTTTGTCACCTGGGACTGGGAGCTGCCCAGGCCGTGGCACTGTGGCTTAGACCCTGCTGACACAGAGTTTGACCCTGCAGAGCTGCTGCGACCATGTGGAGGACGATCATCTTCTCAAGTCGGACTGCACAGTCGGTGCTCGAGATACTTGCCCTTGTCCTGGGAAGCTGGCCAGCCTGCAGCATGTGCACCTTGGATGGGGATGAAACAGATGTCTTTGCCCTGGCTCTGAGTTTCTGGAACTGGACTTTGCTCACTCCCACATCGCCTCCAGGGCAGCTCTTCATCCTCCCCCAGCACTGCATCTCCCTGCCTCAGGCACTGGGCTGGAAACCTGGCTTAGGGGCAGGTTCAGGGGCACCAGGCCAGGTGCTCTTCCTGTGTCTCCCCTGGCCTCTCCCTCCCGCGCTCGGGCCTTGCCACATGGATGTCTCAGCACTGAGTGCTGTCTCCAGCTGTTTTACTTTTTTGCAGGCAAACGTGGCACTGTGGACGGCCCTCCAGCTGCCCTGGTGCCCACGTACAGTGAGGGAGTGTTTCCCCAGCCTCTTTGTGCATCTGCTCTTCCAGGTGTTCTTCAACGCAGTGCATAGGCTGGAGGAGGACGACGCCTTCTGGAGGGAATGCCAGGACCAACACAGCCTTCCCACCAACGCCAACAGGTGCTCCACCCCAGTCCTCCTGTCCCTCCTAGGCCCTCGGGGCTGGGGCCAGGGCTCAGCATGACCTGGGCTTTGCTCTGCACACAGGTTTGCAGTGCTGACCATCCAAGCCCTGCTGTGCCATCTGCGGTGTGAGGGTGTGGTGATGGCACTGGAACGCAAGTGTGGCTGGGACACGCTGCTCAACGCTGACACCCACCACTGCGCAGTGGGTCTGCTGGCCAGGTGAGACCCCCTTGTCCCCACTGCCCCTGTCATTTCTGCCTGTGCATGGGGCACCACACACAGTGCCCATGGTCACGGGTGAGAGGGCCTTGTCACCGAGGGATGGCTGAGAGTGGAAAAGGCTGGGAGAGGCGGGTGCACAGGAGGAGCCACCTCCCAAAGTGCCCTTGTCCCCTCCCAGGGTGCTGGAAAAGACCAGGCCTCTGTGAGTCAGTCCCAGAAGGTGTTTGGTCACCCAGCTCAGGGATGACAGTGCCTTTTTCCCCCTGCCAGGGAGATGGTCTGTATCTGCACACCCTGGTTTTGCAGCACTGTGTGCTGCCTCCTGGAGCTGCTCAGTGAAGAGATGTGTCCCTGGGAGCTCCCTACCATGGCGTTCCCTGTGGAGGTGAGTCTGATGGCAAGCGCTGCCTCCCCGAGCTGTCTCCACCTCTCTGCAGGGAAAGCCCAGTGAATGGAGCTGGGGCAGAGGGGTTCTCCACTGTGTGGCCAGCCACGGGCGGGATGGCCCTGGCTGGAGGGGTTTCTCAGGTCACCCCAGATCTAGGCTCTGACCTTGGCTCTGTTCCTCCCTGTTCCAGCCCTCGGAGGTATGAAGAATGACAGCAGCCCCGCTATCTCAAGCCTGGCGTTTCAAACCTGCTCTGCGGAGCAGTTTCTGCGCTGCCAGAGCTCTGTGGAGAGTTGATGTGGGAAGCTGTGTGTGCTGGGGCCACATGAGCCTGCGAGGAAGACCCTTTCTCTGCAAGCACTTTCCTTTACCCCAGCATGGGAATATAAAATTCCTGTTGTCACAGACGGAGGCCCAGCAGTGTTTTTTGGTGCCCAGTTTCCAGAAGGCATTGGGAAAGAGGGGAAAAAGGGTCCTTGTGCTCAGCAACACTTGCCCAGGTATGCAGTGAGAAGAGAAAGTGCCCGAAGTCCCCTTGGCCTTTGGTGGTTCTGCTGAAGCCTCAAAGTTTCCATGGAGCAGTTTGCTGGACATGTTTTCCTATGTGAGAAGTAGATGGACCTTTTGGACTCTGCAAGACTGAAAGTGCATCACGCTACCTACGGCAGAGGTTGAAAGTGCCGTGTACCATGGTGGTGTGTGCAGTTCTCAGGCTGCAAGGAAAAGTAACTCCCACTCGATTGTGGTGCAAATACAAGTTTGCAAATGGAAGGGAAGGTCGGTGAAATTCTTCTGTTCTGGCACATTTTCTTTGGCAGCGATTGGGGAGGACGTTTTCAACTTTGGATCTTCCCATTTGGATAAGCCCGGTACATTTACGTCTTTTTCAAGGACACGCCGACGTTCCCACTGTCGCTGTTCAACAGCTCCACGAGGTGGCGGTGTGTACGTAACAAACAACCCAAAATGCAGCTCCGAAGGTGAAAACGTCCTGTCACAATTCTCAACCGAAACGTGTCAGGACAGAAAAGGTACCAGGACCAAAAGCTCTGGAGCTTGGCTTTTCCATTCCCACTGGAGCAACAGCAGTTCACACGAGAGCACTGTATACTAGGAAAAGCAAATAAATTCACCAAGACCAACCAACGTGTGGATTCAAAATTACTTTCCCTAACCAAGAGAGGGATTATGACCCCACACCTCAGAAGAAATGTGATCCCCACCTCCGAAATAGAAAACATCAGCATCAAGTGGCAGTTGAATGTCTGGGTACCACCATCCAGGGAAAAGCACCCCCACCAGTGGTGGCACCAGATGCCCACCAGGGCCCCACAGAGCAAGCCCAGGATTCCCATGAGGGTGCAGAAGGGCAGGAAGGGCACATCTGGCATGGGCACACCATGGTGCTGTCACCTGGGGATGAGTGAGGTGTCTGCTCAGGCTCTGGCTGTGCCCAGACACCACCTGGTTCTGGGAGCTCTGAGGGGCTGAGAGGTCCCTGGGGGCTGTGATGGCCCTGGTGGCTGTGAGGTCTGTGGGGTCTGTGAGGTCTATGGGTGCTATGAGGGCAGTTAAGGGCTATGGGATCTGAGGTCTGTGAGGGTTATGGAGGCTCTGAGGGGTATGGGTCTGTGAGGGGGATGGGGTCAGCGAGGTCAGTGAGGGTTAAAGGGTCTATGAGAACAGTGAGGGCAATGGGATCTGAAAGGGCTTTGGAGTCTGAGGGGGCCTGTGAGGGCTGTGGAGGCTCTGAGGGCTATGGGGGCTGTGAGGACTCCATAATTTTCACATGGTTAGGGAATATGTTCTTACAGCTTCTACCCTATAACTGATACTCCACAAACTTTGTTTTCAAGACTTCCTTGATAGCAGTTTTCTAATTGCAACAGATATCAGAGCATTGTTTCCACGATAATTAAATTGAGTGGCCGTTTGCTGTAAGTGAGGTTGTTGGGGTCTGTAGTGGGTTGACCCTGGCTGGATGCCAGGTACCCACCAAAGCCACTCTCTCACTCCCCTCTGCAGCTGGACAGAGGAGAGAAAACATAATGAAGAGTTCATGAGTTGAGATAAGGACTGTGAGAGATCACTCACTGATTACCATCCCAAGCAAAACAGACTTGAAGTGGGGATATTCATTAAATCTATTACTAACAAAATCAGAGCAGGATAATGAGAAGTAAAATCCTAAAAACATCTGCCCCCCCAGCAGTGCAGGGAGATGGAGAATGGGGGTTACAATCAGTTCGTCTCAAGTTGTTTCTGCCACTCAGAGAGAGGAGTCCTTCCCCTGCTTTCCATGGAGTCCCTCCCCTGGGCAACAATTCTTCATGAGCTGCTGGAATGTGGGTCATTTTTTCCATGGGGTTCAGTCCTTCAGGCACAATCTGCTCCATCGTGGGTCTTCCCCCACAGAGTCACTTGCCACAGAAAACCAGTACAGGGTCATTCAAAATGAGCTTTGGCCATGCCATAACATAATTGAACTGTCCTATTAATAGATGAAAGCCACAGCAACCCTCATGAGTCACACAGAGAAATAGCAGTGCCATTGTACACCCCTTCCCTGCCCTGCTTGTTCTTCTCCACCGTGATGGGGATGGTAAGATGTAAAACTGCCAAGAAACTGAAGGCAAAAGGAATGCCATCCCAGCTCTGAGAGATCTCATGACTGGGAGATGATTGCAGGAGGATGGGGAGAGAGCAGAGGCCGCTGTGAAATTCCTAAGGTCAGCAGCAACATGTTTGTTGGAGCTCCTGTTTTTGTTATGATCCTGTGAATAAGGGTCCTGTGAGCTCCTGGCCTGTGGCTTGGAAATGGGCTGGAGGATGGGCTGCTGGTGGATGCTCCTGGTCTGACTCCACCTGGCTTTTGGAAACTCCCCTAGCTTGGCCAGGTGCTTGGGATGACCCTGTGTTGATGGGAGCCAAAACACCCCTCAGTGTTCATGAAGTGAGGAGCAAAGCTGGAGCTGTTGCCATTGTAAATCAACCCACCACCCCAAGCATCATTGCAGCACCTTGTCTGGGCACATGTTCTCTCTGCAGCTCTTAGGGCAGCTGTTTGGAAAGCTGGGTATTGTTATACATGGAGAAATTGTTGGGGTTTTGCCCCTTGGTTTGGAGGAGGAGGGACTTCTTTCTCAGGAAGAACATGAGGACGGGAAAGTGAGAGTGTTGGCTGGTTTTGTTGGAGTGGCATTTATTGTCTTCAGAAGCAACTGTCTACTATCTTCATGCATCGGTTTTGTTGAACTCTGATTATGGATTTACTTCCAGTTATCAGCTAAAACTTTGTAAAACGAATGGCTGGAGAAAGTCCAGGCCACATGTCCTATATATCAGTTCACAGTTGTCTCACAAACGATTACCAAGAACTGCAAAGAGCAGCTCATGTGACTATTATTTTTAAGAGAGTAGCCCTGCAGCTAGAAGGCATGTTTCTCTTAAAGAAGATATCCCAGAAATCCATTATTTTATCGTCTGGCAATACTGAAAATCAGAAATGGAGCCTGAAATCCATCTCTACCTGGTTTCCCAGGAGAGGCTTAGCTTATGGCATTTGCCTCTCCTGTTTTGCCACGAGGGTGCCCAGATCCCCAACTCAACTGGACTCAACACCCATCTGAGCCTCCAGCTATTAGGAAACACATAACTTTGCCTTTACATCCCTGTTCCTGACTTCCACCCCATGCACATGTGGTCACTGCAGGTGCTGGCAGACTTAGGCACACATATAACATGGTCTGGCTCTACAAGATAGAATCATAAAGATCAAGTCCAACCATTAAGCTAACACTGCCAGCTCCACCACTAAACTGTGCCCCCAGGTGCCACATCTACACATTTTTGGAACACTTCCAGGTGATAGTGTCTGCCTGAGTGGTTCTGGGTGTGGGTTTTCTCTTTTTCATGAGTTTGTAAGATTTGGGAGCCTTTATTCATGGCTGTATGATGGGGGAGGGAACTGTGGGCAGGCAGGTTTCATTGTCCTTCCCAAAGCAGAGAATTGCTAGAATTCCTGGGAAATACACAGGATCCATCATTCTGAGATCCAGGCTTTAAAGCTTAAGCTTAAAAATAGAGATATAAATGTTTATTTTTGGCTTTTTGGTGGTCAGCTTTGATGTAGAGGTTTGGTACTCATAAATATTGTTGATTCCCCCATGTAGCTCTTTCGACTTCACTGTTCAGCAGTGAGCAATGGGAATTGTGATGCACGGCTGGGGCTGATACCAGAGATGATGCCATGAAAGGTGGGGATGGGAGTAACTGGAATACTCTAAACTGGGTTTACACCTGCAGGATAACAGCAGTAATGGTAGAATAATGGGTTCAGGAGACAAATTGAAAACAAAAGTAATTTGTATGTTGGAAACTTCAGACTAGTTCAGGTGTAAAGGCAGTTTTATGGGATGTGCTTGTAAGCAAACACAGAGAAGAGAAAGTACAGAATCTTCAGGAGGAGCAGCACAGTATCCTGCACAGCCATCCTCATTGTTGCTTTTTGTCATGTTGCATTGCTGTCTTCACTAACCTTTGCAGCTCACAGACTCCATGTATGAGCACCAAATCTCTTACTTTTTGTAGAGAGGTTTGTGATTTTCCAGCAAAATGCTATTAACACAAATATTTTGCATTCTTGCTTCCATCTGGCTTTTGTCAGTGGTAAGATTGTTTTCTCTTAATCCACTCTGCTGCTTTTTAAAAATATAGCATTTTCAAAAGAACGAGTAAGTATTAGATACCTAAAAGAACACCTTTGTTTTGCATTCCTGAAATACTCATTGAAAATAAATGAATATAGATGAATAAATGAAAATGTGTCTAATCTGGCATTTAGGAATTATCTGTTTAGCTAATATTTAAATTATTCTTGGTACAAAACATGTGCATGTCACTATTTTCAATCACACTATACATAGGCTGATTGATTCTAAGTCACCTACAGAGACGAGTTCTGTCTATCTGGACAGTGGGAAAATACCAGTATAGGTTTGAACTATATCTGACACCTGCTGTTGGCCATGGTTGGTGATAGGATAACTGGTCCATCATTGTGTTTTTGAAGTAAGATTAAAAATAAGTTTTGCTTCTTCATTCTTGTTTTTCTTTGTTTTTTAGTGAACTAAACACATGTACTCTTATTCTTTTTGAACAACATTCCCAGTGTTCATAAGGGAAATAATATTTTTAAACTGAAAATTTTCCTTCTAACTAGAAGCTGGTTTTCTATCCTTTGAAGCTGCCATGAGGTAGTTGAGAGATGCTGAATGTGCTGATGGAACATATCTCTCTGACTCCACAGCAGTTTAAGTTTTCTCTTTTATTTGGTCATCATTTCATGCAAACTTAATTAGCAGTGCTCTCAAAAAAGAACACTGAAAACCAGTTATTTGATCTTAATATCTAAAAAACCTGTACCATCTTGGCTCATGTCTGCTTGTGCCTTTGGCTAATGGGACCATAAGGGTGTAGCTTTGTCCTGCCAGGACTCGGGGCGGTGGCAGGTCTCCTTGGGCGGGGACTTGCCGGAGCTGCTGATTTTGGTGCAGCCCCGGCCAATGGGGTCAGAGCAGCATTGGTGTCCTTGCCCACAGGTTCCTTCTGTGTGTCACAGCCCAGTGTTCGGGAGGGCCACCAGGCAGGACTTCTCCCAAGGAGCCCGTGCCAGCTTCTGTGGAGGCCCCGTGGCCTTCCCACTGTGGCTGCCTCAGCAGCTGAGGGGGCTCCTTGTGCTGCTGTGGGCAGGCACAGCAGGGGAGGGTTTGCTTGGTTTTTGAACCGGGCCTAAAGTTCATGTCCAGCTGTCTTAGATACTTTGGAAAACAGATTCCTTCCGACCTGGGCAGGTTGGCCGGCCTGGGGGAGGCCCCAGGGCACGTGGCAGTGTGTCACAGGGCCCTTTGTGACACGGTGGGCATTGCCAATGGATGGCACGGGGCAGGGTGTCACAGGGCCCTTTGTGACATGTGATGACTTAATACTGGTGGTGAGGTGGCCACGCCTCAGTGCTCCTCGGAGCGTGCGACGGGACAGACGGGACAGAGCGGTGCTGTGCGGAGCCCCCGTGCAGCCAACTCGTTCCTTACTGATCCGGAGCGTTTGGAGTCTTCTCTGTGGTTCAAGCGCCCTCGAGGCCAGACCGCGGGACTTGGTGACCCGGAGTTTTTCTGCGGTGTCTCCAATCCCTGCGGCAGGTGCCATCGAGGCCATTCTCTGGGGCTTCGTGCCCCAGAGCTTTTCCCTGGCGTCTCCAATCCCTGCAGCAGGTGCCCTTGAGGCCCAACTGTAGGATGGCAGGGAGACGCTTCAGCCTGTGCAGGGTTCTCAGGAGGAAGAAGAAGACCGGAGACCCTGGGACTGCCCCTGCACAGCAGCCTGAAGAGATGCAGCAGGTCCAGCCCCTGCAGGAGGGTGAGTGGCAGAGCTGGGCCACAGGACTGGTGGCTGCAGGCGGCTGAGCCTCTTCCCATCCCATCCTTTGTGGACATGCCCAGGGAAAGGGAGCAGGGAATAGGGGCCGGGGCTGATCCCCTGGCAGCTCCATGCACTGGGCATCCTGGGGCTGGCCCTGCCTGTGGAGTGCAGGGCTGGGCTGTGTTCTCTGGCCCCTCCTGCAGCCCCTCAGCTCTGACTGCACTCTCTCTTTGCCAGATCCAGGCCAAGTGCTGAAGGAAGAGCAGGACCGCGCCCATGGCCGGTTCCGCAGGGCGGCACAGGTACCTACAGCCATTCCCCCCTGGCTGGGCCTGCTGTCACTGCTCAGCTGAGCACTGCTGTTGGAGCTCTCCGTGGCACATTCCTCCCTTCCCTGCCCTTTGTTTTCCTGCAGGCCTTTCTGAAAGTCTTGGGCATTCGGCGTAGAAAGACCAGCATAACACCAACCGAGGTCATGGCACAGCCTGACCCCACGCCGAAGGAGCTCAAGGCAAAGCCTGATGTCGGCACCGTGTCAACTGATGGCACAGCAACCTGTGACACCGCGGTGACCGATGAGCTGATGGACACCGACAGCTCACCTGTTCAGCGCCTGGCCGATGCTCCAAGTCTGGACTTTGTTGAGGAGAGCGTTGTCTCTGCTCAAGTAAGCAGCCTGTGGCCGGGGATTGTGTGGCCCCTCTGCTGGGCCCCCTCAGCCTTTGGGGCCAGCACAGTGTGGTGGGAAGGGAAGCACTTCTCGGGGGTAAACTGGGCAAGTTGCTCCCTCTGGCAGCTCTCCAACTCCCTCATGTCCCCTCCTGCGCAGACTGTGGGACTTGATGACCTGGAGCCTTCCAGAACCTCCTCTGTTGCAGGAGCTTTCAAGGCACTTGTGCAGGACTTGGTGACCCAGAGCTTTTCTGTGCCATGTCTCCTGCAGGAAACCATGGAGCCAGACAGAGGCATGGAGCAGAGACCCCCCAGGGTGCCCAAGCTGGCCTGGCTGAAGGAGGGGGAGGAGGAACACCCTGGGCCTGCCCCAGCCCAGCACCCTGAGGATGTGGAGCAGTTCCAGCGCCTGCAAGAGGGTGAGTGGCAGAGCTGGGCCACAGGACTGGTGGCTGCAGCCAGCTGAGCCTCTTCCCATCCCACCCTTTGTGGACATGCCCAGAGAAAGGGAGCAGGGAATAGGGGCCAGGGCTGAACCCTGGCAGCTCCACACACTGGGCATCCTGGGGCTGGCCGTGCCTGTGGAGTGCAGGGCTGGGCTGTGTTCTCTGTCCCCTCCTGCAGCCCCTCAGCTCTGACTGCGCTCTCTCTTTGCCAGATCCAGGCCGAGTCCAGACAGAAGAGCAGGACCGCGCCCATGGCCGGTTCCACAGGGCAGCACAGGTACCTACAGCCATTCCCCCCTGGGCTGGGCCTTCTGTCACTGCTCAGCCAAGCATTGCTGTTGGAGCTCTCCATGGCACATTCCTCCCTTCCCTGCCCTTTGTTTTCCTGCAGGCCTTTCTGAAAGTCTTGGGCATTCGGCGTAGAAAGACCAGCATAACACCAACCAAGGTCATGGCAGAGCCTGACCCCACGCCGAAGGAGCTCAAGGCAAAGCCTGATGTCGGCACCGTGTCAACTGATGGCACAGCAACCTGTGACACCGCGGTGACCGATGAGCTGATGAACACCGACAGCACACCTGTTCAGCGCCTGGCCGATGCTCCGAGTCTGGACTTTGCTGAGGAGAGAGTTGTCTCTGCTCAAGTAAGCAGCCTGTGGCCGGGGATTGTGTGGCCCCTCTGCTGGGCCCCCTCAGCCTTTGAGGCCAGCACAGTGTGGTGGGAAGGGAAGCACTTCTCAGGGGGTAAACTGGGCCAGTTGCTCCCTCTGGCAGCTCTCCAACTCCCTCATGTCCCCTCCTGGCCAGACTGTGGGACTTGATGACCTGGAGCCTTCCAGAACCTCCTCTGTTGCAGGAGCTTTCAAGGCACTTGTGCAGGACTTGGTGACCCAGAGCTTTTCTGTGCCATGTCTCCTGCAGGTAGCCATGGAGCAAGACAGAGGCATGGAGCAGAGACCCCCCAGGGTGCCCAAGCTGGCCTGGCTGAAGGAGGGGGAAGAGGAAAGCCCTGGGCCTGCCCCAGCCCAGCACCCTGAGGATGTGGAGCAGTTCCAGCCCCTGCAGGAGGGTGAGTGGCAGAGCTGGGCCACAGGACTGGTGGCTGCAGCTGGCTGAGCCTCTTCCCATCCCATCCTCTGTGGACATGCCCAGGGAAAGGGAGCAGGGAATAGGGGCTGGGACTGATCCCTCGGCATCACAATGCACTGGGCATCCCGGGGCTGGCCCGGGATGGAGTGCAGGGCTGGACTGTGTTCTCTGTCCCCTCCTGCAGCCCCTCAGCTCTGACCACGCTCTCTCTTTGCCAGATCCAAGCCAGGTCCAGACAGAAGAGCAGGACCGCGCCCATGGCTGTTTCCACAGGGTGGCACAGGTACCTACAGCCATTCCCCCTCCCGGGCTAGGCCTGCTGTCACTGCTCAACCAAGCACTGCAGTTGGAGCTCTCCATGGCACATTCCTCCCTTCCCTGCCCTTTGTTTTCCTGCAGGCCTTTCTGAAAGTCTTGGGCATTCGGCGTAGAAAGACCGGGAGAACACCAACCGAGGTCATGGCACAGCCTGACCCCACGCCGAAGGAGCTCAAGGCAAAGCCTGATGTCGGCACCGTGTCAGCTGATGGCACAGCAACCTGTGACACCGCGGTGACCGATGAGCTGATGAACACCGACAGCACACCTGTTCAGCGCCTGGCCGATGCTCCAAGTCTGGACTTGGTTGAGGAGAGAGTTGTCTCTGCTCAAGTAAGCAGCCTGTGGCCGGGGATTGTGTGTCCCTTCTGCTGGGCCCCCTCAGCCTTTGAGGCCAGCACAGTGTGGTGGGAAGGGAAGCACTTCTCAGGGGGTAAACTGGGCCAGTTGCTCCCTCTGGCAGCTCTCCAACTCCCTCATGTCCCCTCCTGGCCAGACTGTGGGACTTGATGACCTGGAGCCTTCCAGAACCTCCTCTGTTGCAGGAGCTTTCAAGGCACTTGTGCAGGACTTGGTGACCCAGAGCTTTTCTGTGCCATGTCTCCTGCAGGAAACCATGGAGCAAGACAGAGGCATGGAGCAGAGACCCCCCAGGGTGCCCAAGCTGGCCTGGCTGAAGGAGGGGGAGGAGGAACACCCTGGGCCTACCCCAGCCCAGCACCCTGAGGATGTGGAACAGTTCCAGCCCCTGCAGGAGGGTGAGTGGCAGAGCTGGGCCACAGGACTGGTGGCTGCAGCCGGCTGAGTCTCTTCCCATCCCATCCTCTGTGGACATGCCCAGAGAAAGGGAGCAGGGAATAGGGGCCGGGGCTGATCCCCCAGCAGCTCCATGCACTGGGCATCCTGGGGCTGGCCCTGCCTGTGCAGTGCAGGGCTGGGCTGTGTTCTCTGTCCCCTGCTGCAGCCCCTCAGCTCTGACCACGCTCTCTCTTTGCCAGATCCTGGCCAAGACTAAACAGAGGAGCAGGACCATGCCCGGGGCCGCTTCCACAGGGCAGCACAGGTACCTGAGGCCATCCCCCCCAGGCTGTGCCTGCTGTCACTGCTCAGCCGAGCACTGCTGTCGGAGCTCTCCATGGCACATTCTCATGGCACTGCTCTTCCTGCCTTTCTCCTGCAGATGGTTTGTGAATTCACCAGGTGCATTTGGAGGGAAGAGACCATTGCCATGGGCACTGGGGGCATGGCAAACTCTGACCTCCACAATGCTGAAACCAGTGCTGCCCTGCTGGATTTGCTCGTGGAAAATGGTGTCTCCAATCCCAAGAAAGTAAGCAGCGTGTGGCCAGGGCTCAAGCCCCCCAGGGGTTGTGCAGCCCCTCACGCCAGATCCGCTAGGCCCCCTCAGCCTTTGAGGCCAGCACAGTGTGGTGGGAAGGGAAGCACTTCTTGGGAGAAGCTGGGCAAGTTGGCAGCTCTGCAAATCTCCCCCGTGCCCCCTGCAGGTGCCAGCCTTCGTGAGGTACATCCACCGGTGGCTCACGTCCAGTGTATCTCCTGAGCACAGTCTAGACAAGACTCTTCTGGATCTGGCCGAGGCACACCCCATGGATGTGGTGATGACTCTGCTGTGCTCTGCCCCATCATGTGACAGGTATGGGGCCCCCCTGCCTCAAGGGCTCAGGGCTCACCAGCTCATCAGCCTGTAGAGCCCATCCCAGGTGTCTGTCAGGCTGAGAGTTCCAGGAGCCTCTGACTCCCCTGTTTCCCAGCCCCGGCATGCCAGCCACGGATCTTGCTCCCACACGCCCTCCTTGCTCCTCAGGGTGCTGTGGGTTTGTCACCTGGGACTGGGAGCTGCCCAGGCCGTGGCACTGTGGCTTAGACCCTGCTGACACAGAGTTTGACCCTGCAGAGCTGCTGCGACCATGTGGAGGACGATCATCTTCTCAAGTCGGACTGCACAGTCGGTGCTCGAGATACTTGCCCTTGTCCTGGGAAGCTGGCCAGCCTGCAGCATGTGCACCTTGGATGGGGATGAAACAGATGTCTTTGCCCTGGCTCTGAGTTTCTGGAACTGGACTTTGCTCACTCCCACATCGCCTCCAGGGCAGCTCTTCATCCTCCCCCAGCACTGCATCTCCCTGCCTCAGGCACTGGGCTGGAAACCTGGCTTAGGGGCAGGTTCAGGGGCACCAGGCCAGGTGCTCTTCCTGTGTCTCCCCTGGCCTCTCCCTCCCGCGCTCGGGCCTTGCCACATGGATGTCTCAGCACTGAGTGCTGTCTCCAGCTGTTTTACTTTTTTGCAGGCAAACGTGGCACTGTGGACGGCCCTCCAGCTGCCCTGGTGCCCACGTACAGTGAGGGAGTGTTTCCCCAGCCTCTTTGTGCATCTGCTCTTCCAGGTGTTCTTCAACGCAGTGCATAGGCTGGAGGAGGACGACGCCTTCTGGAGGGAATGCCAGGACCAACACAGCCTTCCCACCAACGCCAACAGGTGCTCCACCCCAGTCCTCCTGTCCCTCCTAGGCCCTCGGGGCTGGGGCCAGGGCTCAGCATGACCTGGGCTTTGCTCTGCACACAGGTTTGCAGTGCTGACCATCCAAGCCCTGCTGTGCCATCTGCGGTGTGAGGGTGTGGTGATGGCACTGGAACGCAAGTGTGGCTGGGACACGCTGCTCAACGCTGACACCCACCACTGCGCAGTGGGTCTGCTGGCCAGGTGAGACCCCCTTGTCCCCACTGCCCCTGTCATTTCTGCCTGTGCATGGGGCACCACACACAGTGCCCATGGTCACGGGTGAGAGGGCCTTGTCACCGAGGGATGGCTGAGAGTGGAAAAGGCTGGGAGAGGCGGGTGCACAGGAGGAGCCACCTCCCAAAGTGCCCTTGTCCCCTCCCAGGGTGCTGGAAAAGACCAGGCCTCTGTGAGTCAGTCCCAGAAGGTGTTTGGTCACCCAGCTCAGGGATGACAGTGCCTTTTTCCCCCTGCCAGGGAGATGGTCTGTATCTGCACACCCTGGTTTTGCAGCACTGTGTGCTGCCTCCTGGAGCTGCTCAGTGAAGAGATGTGTCCCTGGGAGCTCCCTACCATGGCGTTCCCTGTGGAGGTGAGTCTGATGGCAAGCGCTGCCTCCCCGAGCTGTCTCCACCTCTCTGCAGGGAAAGCCCAGTGAATGGAGCTGGGGCAGAGGGGTTCTCCACTGTGTGGCCAGCCACGGGCGGGATGGCCCTGGCTGGAGGGGTTTCTCAGGTCACCCCAGATCTAGGCTCTGACCTTGGCTCTGTTCCTCCCTGTTCCAGCCCTCGGAGGTATGAAGAATGACAGCAGCCCCGCTATCTCAAGCCTGGCGTTTCAAACCTGCTCTGCGGAGCAGTTTCTGCGCTGCCAGAGCTCTGTGGAGAGTTGATGTGGGAAGCTGTGTGTGCTGGGGCCACATGAGCCTGCGAGGAAGACCCTTTCTCTGCAAGCACTTTCCTTTACCCCAGCATGGGAATATAAAATTCCTGTTGTCACAGACGGAGGCCCAGCAGTGTTTTTTGGTGCCCAGTTTCCAGAAGGCATTGGGAAAGAGGGGAAAAAGGGTCCTTGTGCTCAGCAACACTTGCCCAGGTATGCAGTGAGAAGAGAAAGTGCCCGAAGTCCCCTTGGCCTTTGGTGGTTCTGCTGAAGCCTCAAAGTTTCCATGGAGCAGTTTGCTGGACATGTTTTCCTTGTGAGAAGTAGATGGACCTTTTGGGACTCTGCAAGACTGAAAGTGCATCACGCTACCTACGGCAGAGGTTGAAAGTGCCGTGTACCATGGTGGTGTGTGCAGTTCTCAGGCTGCAAGGAAAAGTAACTCCCACTCGATTGTGGTGCAAATACAAGTTTGCAAATGGAAGGGAAGGTCGGTGAAATTCTTCTGTTCTGGCACATTTTCTTTGGCAGCGATTGGGGAGGACGTTTTCAACTTTGGATCTTCCCATTTGGATAAGCCCGGTACATTTACGTCTTTTTCAAGGACACGCCGACGTTCCCACTGTCGCTGTTCAACAGCTCCACGAGGTGGCGGTGTGTACGTAACAAACAACCCAAAATGCAGCTCCGAAGGTGAAAACGTCCTGTCACAATTCTCAACCGAAACGTGTCAGGACAGAAAAGGTACCAGGACCAAAAGCTCTGGAGCTTGGCTTTTCCATTCCCACTGGAGCAACAGCAGTTCACACGAGAGCACTGTATACTAGGAAAAGCAAATAAATTCACCAAGACCAACCAACGTGTGGATTCAAAATTACTTTCCCTAACCAAGAGAGGGATTATGACCCCCACACCTCAGAAGAAATGTGATCCCCACCTCCGAAATAGAAAACATCAGCATCAAGTGGCAGTTGAATGTCTGGTACCACCATCCAGGGAAAAGCACCCCCACCAGTGGTGGCACCAGATGCCCACCAGGGCCCCACAGAGCAAGCCCAGGATTCCCATGAGGGTGCAGAAGGGCAGGAAGGGCACATCTGGCATGGGCACACCATGGTGCTGTCACCTGGGGATGAGTGAGGTGTCTGCTCAGGCTCTGGCTGTGCCCAGACACCACCTGGTTCTGGGAGCTCTGAGGGGCTGAGAGGTCCCTGGGGGCTGTGATGGCCCTGGTGGCTGTGAGGTCTGTGGGGTCTGTGAGGTCTATGGGTGCTATGAGGGCAGTAAGGGCTATGGGATCTGAGGTCTGTGAGGGTTATGGAGGCTCTGAGGGGTATGGGGTCTGTGAGGGGGATGGGTCAGCGAGGTCAGTGAGGGTTAAAGGGTCTATGAGAACAGTGAGGGCAATGGGATCTGAAAGGGGCTTTGGAGTCTGAGGGGGCCTGTGAGGGCTGTGGAGGCTCTGAGGGCTATGGGGCTGTGAGGACTCCATAATTTTCACATGGTTAGGGAATATGTTCTTACAGCTTCTACCCTATAACTGATACTCCACAAACTTTGTTTTCAAGACTTCCTTGATAGCAGTTTTTCTAATTGCAACAGATATCAGAGCATTGTTTCCACGATAATTAAATTGAGTGGCCGTTTGCTGTAAGTGAGGTTGTTGGGGGTCTGTAGTGGGTTGACCCTGGCTGGATGCCAGGTACCCACCAAAGCCACTCTCTCACTCCCTCTGCAGCTGGACAGAGGAGAGAAAACATAATGAAGAGTTCATGAGTTGAGATAAGGACTGTGAGAGATCACTCACTGATTACCATCCCAAGCAAAACAGACTTGAAGTGGGGATATTCATTAAATCTATTACTAACAAAATCAGAGCAGGATAATGAGAAGTAAAATCCTAAAAACATCTGCCCCCCCAGCAGTGCAGGGAGATGGAGAATGGGGGTTACAATCAGTTCGTCTCAAGTTGTTTCTGCCACTCAGAGAGAGGAGTCCTTCCCCTGCTTTCCATGGAGTCCCTCCCCTGGGCAACAATTCTTCATGAGCTGCTGGAATGTGGGTCATTTTTTCCATGGGGTTCAGTCCTTCAGGCACAATCTGCTCCATCGTGGGTCTTCCCCCACAGAGTCACTTGCCACAGAAAACCAGTACAGGGTCATTCAAAATGAGCTTTGGCCATGCCATAACATAATTGAACTGTCCTATTAATAGATGAAAGCCACAGCAACCCTCATGAGTCACACAGAGAAATAGCAGTGCCATTGTACACCCCTTCCCTGCCCTGCTTGTTCTTCTCCACCGTGATGGGGATGGTAAGATGTAAAACTGCCAAGAAACTGAAGGCAAAAGGAATGCCATCCCAGCTCTGAGAGATCTCATGACTGGGAGATGATTGCAGGAGGATGGGGAGAGAGCAGAGGCCGCTGTGAAATTCCTAAGGTCAGCAGCAACATGTTTGTTGGAGCTCCTGTTTTTGTTATGATCCTGTGAATAAGGGTCCTGTGAGCTCCTGGCCTGTGGCTTGGAAATGGGCTGGAGGATGGGCTGCTGGTGGATGCTCCTGGTCTGACTCCACCTGGCTTTTGGAAACTCCCCTAGCTTGGCCAGGTGCTTGGGATGACCCTGTGTTGATGGGAGCCAAAACACCCCTCAGTGTTCATGAAGTGAGGAGCAAAGCTGGAGCTGTTGCCATTGTAAATCAACCCACCACCCCAAGCATCATTGCAGCACCTTGTCTGGGCACATGTTCTCTCTGCAGCTCTTAGGGCAGCTGTTTGGAAAGCTGGGTATTGTTATACATGGAGAAATTGTTGGGGTTTTGCCCCTTGGTTTGGAGGAGGAGGGACTTCTTTCTCAGGAAGAACATGAGGACGGGAAAGTGAGAGTGTTGGCTGGTTTTGTTGGAGTGGCATTTATTGTCTTCAGAAGCAACTGTCTACTATCTTCATGCATCGGTTTTGTTGAACTCTGATTATGGATTTACTTCCAGTTATCAGCTAAAACTTTGTAAAACGAATGGCTGGAGAAAGTCCAGGCCACATGTCCTATATATCAGTTCACAGTTGTCTCACAAACGATTACCAAGAACTGCAAAGAGCAGCTCATGTGACTATTATTTTTAAGAGAGTAGCCCTGCAGCTAGAAGGCATGTTTCTCTTAAAGAAGATATCCCAGAAATCCATTATTTTATCGTCTGGCAATACTGAAAATCAGAAATGGAGCCTGAAATCCATCTCTACCTGGTTTCCCAGGAGAGGCTTAGCTTATGGCATTTGCCTCTCCTGTTTTGCCACGAGGGTGCCCAGATCCCCAACTCAACTGGACTCAACACCCATCTGAGCCTCCAGCTATTAGGAAACACATAACTTTGCCTTTACATCCCTGTTCCTGACTTCCACCCCATGCACATGTGGTCACTGCAGGTGCTGGCAGACTTAGGCACACATATAACATGGTCTGGCTCTACAAGATAGAATCATAAAGATCAAGTCCAACCATTAAGCTAACACTGCCAGCTCCACCACTAAACTGTGCCCCCAGGTGCCACATCTACACATTTTTGGAACACTTCCAGGTGATAGTGTCTGCCTGAGTGGTTCTGGGTGTGGGTTTTCTCTTTTTCATGAGTTTGTAAGATTTGGGAGCCTTTATTCATGGCTGTATGATGGGGGAGGGAACTGTGGGCAGGCAGGTTTCATTGTCCTTCCCAAAGCAGAGAATTGCTAGAATTCCTGGGAAATACACAGGATCCATCATTCTGAGATCCAGGCTTTAAAGCTTAAGCTTAAAAATAGAGATATAAATGTTTATTTTTGGCTTTTTGGTGGTCAGCTTTGATGTAGAGGTTTGGTACTCATAAATATTGTTGATTCCCCCATGTAGCTCTTTCGACTTCACTGTTCAGCAGTGAGCAATGGGAATTGTGATGCACGGCTGGGGCTGATACCAGAGATGATGCCATGAAAGGTGGGGATGGGAGTAACTGGAATACTCTAAACTGGGTTTACACCTGCAGGATAACAGCAGTAATGGTAGAATAATGGGTTCAGGAGACAAATTGAAAACAAAAGTAATTTGTATGTTGGAAACTTCAGACTAGTTCAGGTGTAAAGGCAGTTTTATGGGATGTGCTTGTAAGCAAACACAGAGAAGAGAAAGTACAGAATCTTCAGGAGGAGCAGCACAGTATCCTGCACAGCCATCCTCATTGTTGCTTTTTGTCATGTTGCATTGCTGTCTTCACTAACCTTTGCAGCTCACAGACTCCATGTATGAGCACCAAATCTCTTACTTTTTGTAGAGAGGTTTGTGATTTTCCAGCAAAATGCTATTAACACAAATATTTTGCATTCTTGCTTCCATCTGGCTTTTGTCAGTGGTAAGATTGTTTTCTCTTAATCCACTCTGCTGCTTTTTAAAAATATAGCATTTTCAAAAGAACGAGTAAGTATTAGATACCTAAAAGAACACCTTTGTTTTGCATTCCTGAAATACTCATTGAAAATAAATGAATATAGATGAATAAATGAAAATGTGTCTAATCTGGCATTTAGGAATTATCTGTTTAGCTAATATTTAAATTATTCTTGGTACAAAACATGTGCATGTCACTATTTTCAATCACACTATACATAGGCTGATTGATTCTAAGTCACCTACAGAGACGAGTTCTGTCTATCTGGACAGTGGGAAAATACCAGTATAGGTTTGAACTATATCTGACACCTGCTGTTGGCCATGGTTGGTGATAGGATAACTGGTCCATCATTGTGTTTTTGAAGTAAGATTAAAAATAAGTTTTGCTTCTTCATTCTTGTTTTTCTTTGTTTTTTAGTGAACTAAACACATGTACTCTTATTCTTTTTGAACAACATTCCCAGTGTTCATAAGGGAAATAATATTTTTAAACTGAAAATTTTCCTTCTAACTAGAAGCTGGTTTTCTATCCTTTGAAGCTGCCATGAGGTAGTTGAGAGATGCTGAATGTGCTGATGGAACATATCTCTCTGACTCCACAGCAGTTTAAGTTTTCTCTTTTATTTGGTCATCATTTCATGCAAACTTAATTAGCAGTGCTCTCAAAAAAGAACACTGAAAACCAGTTATTTGATCTTAATATCTAAAAAACCTGTACCATCTTGGCTCATGTCTGCTTGTGCCTTTGGCTAATGGGACCATAAGGGTGTAGCTTTGTCCTGCCAGGACTCGGGGCGGTGGCAGGTCTCCTTGGGCGGGGACTTGCCGGAGCTGCTGATTTTGGTGCAGCCCCGGCCAATGGGGTCAGAGCAGCATTGGTGTCCTTGCCCACAGGTTCCTTCTGTGTGTCACAGCCCAGTGTTCGGGAGGGCCACCAGGCAGGACTTCTCCCAAGGAGCCCGTGCCAGCTTCTGTGGAGGCCCCGTGGCCTTCCCACTGTGGCTGCCTCAGCAGCTGAGGGGGCTCCTTGTGCTGCTGTGGGCAGGCACAGCAGGGGAGGGTTTGCTTGGTTTTTGAACCGGGCCTAAAGTTCATGTCCAGCTGTCTTAGATACTTTGGAAAACAGATTCCTTCCGACCTGGGCAGGTTGGCCGGCCTGGGGGAGGCCCCAGGGCACGTGGCAGTGTGTCACAGGGCCCTTTGTGACACGGTGGGCATTGCCAATGGATGGCACGGGGCAGGGTGTCACAGGGCCCTTTGTGACATGTGATGACTTAATACTGGTGGTGAGGTGGCCACGCCTCAGTGCTCCTCGGAGCGTGCGACGGGACAGACGGGACAGAGCGGTGCTGTGCGGAGCCCCCGTGCAGCCAACTCGTTCCTTACTGATCCGGAGCGTTTGGAGTCTTCTCTGTGGTTCAAGCGCCCTCGAGGCCAGACCGCGGGACTTGGTGACCCGGAGTTTTTCTGCGGTGTCTCCAATCCCTGCGGCAGGTGCCATCGAGGCCATTCTCTGGGGCTTCGTGCCCCAGAGCTTTTCCCTGGCGTCTCCAATCCCTGCAGCAGGTGCCCTTGAGGCCCAACTGTAGGATGGCAGGGAGACGCTTCAGCCTGTGCAGGGTTCTCAGGAGGAAGAAGAAGACCGGAGACCCTGGGACTGCCCCTGCACAGCAGCCTGAAGAGATGCAGCAGGTCCAGCCCCTGCAGGAGGGTGAGTGGCAGAGCTGGGCCACAGGACTGGTGGCTGCAGGCGGCTGAGCCTCTTCCCATCCCATCCTTTGTGGACATGCCCAGGGAAAGGGAGCAGGGAATAGGGGCCGGGGCTGATCCCCTGGCAGCTCCATGCACTGGGCATCCTGGGGCTGGCCCTGCCTGTGGAGTGCAGGGCTGGGCTGTGTTCTCTGGCCCCTCCTGCAGCCCCTCAGCTCTGACTGCACTCTCTCTTTGCCAGATCCAGGCCAAGTGCTGAAGGAAGAGCAGGACCGCGCCCATGGCCGGTTCCGCAGGGCGGCACAGGTACCTACAGCCATTCCCCCCTGGCTGGGCCTGCTGTCACTGCTCAGCTGAGCACTGCTGTTGGAGCTCTCCGTGGCACATTCCTCCCTTCCCTGCCCTTTGTTTTCCTGCAGGCCTTTCTGAAAGTCTTGGGCATTCGGCGTAGAAAGACCAGCATAACACCAACCGAGGTCATGGCACAGCCTGACCCCACGCCGAAGGAGCTCAAGGCAAAGCCTGATGTCGGCACCGTGTCAACTGATGGCACAGCAACCTGTGACACCGCGGTGACCGATGAGCTGATGGACACCGACAGCTCACCTGTTCAGCGCCTGGCCGATGCTCCAAGTCTGGACTTTGTTGAGGAGAGCGTTGTCTCTGCTCAAGTAAGCAGCCTGTGGCCGGGGATTGTGTGGCCCCTCTGCTGGGCCCCCTCAGCCTTTGAGGCCAGCACAGTGTGGTGGGAAGGGAAGCACTTCTCGGGGGTAAACTGGGCAAGTTGCTCCCTCTGGCAGCTCTCCAACTCCCTCATGTCCCCTCCTGCGCAGACTGTGGGACTTGATGACCTGGAGCCTTCCAGAACCTCCTCTGTTGCAGGAGCTTTCAAGGCACTTGTGCAGGACTTGGTGACCCAGAGCTTTTCTGTGCCATGTCTCCTGCAGGAAACCATGGAGCCAGACAGAGGCATGGAGCAGAGACCCCCCAGGGTGCCCAAGCTGGCCTGGCTGAAGGAGGGGGAGGAGGAACACCCTGGGCCTGCCCCAGCCCAGCACCCTGAGGATGTGGAGCAGTTCCAGCGCCTGCAAGAGGGTGAGTGGCAGAGCTGGGCCACAGGACTGGTGGCTGCAGCCAGCTGAGCCTCTTCCCATCCCACCCTTTGTGGACATGCCCAGAGAAAGGGAGCAGGGAATAGGGGCCAGGGCTGAACCCTGGCAGCTCCACACACTGGGCATCCTGGGGCTGGCCGTGCCTGTGGAGTGCAGGGCTGGGCTGTGTTCTCTGTCCCCTCCTGCAGCCCCTCAGCTCTGACTGCGCTCTCTCTTTGCCAGATCCAGGCCGAGTCCAGACAGAAGAGCAGGACCGCGCCCATGGCCGGTTCCACAGGGCAGCACAGGTACCTACAGCCATTCCCCCCTGGGCTGGGCCTTCTGTCACTGCTCAGCCAAACATTGCTGTTGGAGCTCTCCATGGCACATTCCTCCCTTCCCTGCCCTTTGTTTTCCTGCAGGCCTTTCTGAAAGTCTTGGGCATTCGGCGTAGAAAGACCAGCATAACACCAACCAAGGTCATGGCAGAGCCTGACCCCACGCCGAAGGAGCTCAAGGCAAAGCCTGATGTCGGCACCGTGTCAACTGATGGCACAGCAACCTGTGACACCGCGGTGACCGATGAGCTGATGAACACCGACAGCACACCTGTTCAGCGCCTGGCCGATGCTCCGAGTCTGGACTTTGCTGAGGAGAGAGTTGTCTCTGCTCAAGTAAGCAGCCTGTGGCCGGGGATTGTGTGGCCCCTCTGCTGGGCCCCCTCAGCCTTTGAGGCCAGCACAGTGTGGTGGGAAGGGAAGCACTTCTCAGGGGGTAAACTGGGCCAGTTGCTCCCTCTGGCAGCTCTCCAACTCCCTCATGTCCCCTCCTGGACAGACTGTGGGACTTGATGACCTGGAGCCTTCCAGAACCTCCTCTGTTGCAGGAGCTTTCAAGGCACTTGTGCAGGACTTGGTGACCCAGAGCTTTTCTGTGCCATGTCTCCTGCAGGTAGCCATGGAGCAAGACAGAGGCATGGAGCAGAGACCCCCCAGGGTGCCCAAGCTGGCCTGGCTGAAGGAGGGGGAAGAGGAAAGCCCTGGGCCTGCCCCAGCCCAGCACCCTGAGGATGTGGAGCAGTTCCAGCCCCTGCAGGAGGGTGAGTGGCAGAGCTGGGCCACAGGACTGGTGGCTGCAGCTGGCTGAGCCTCTTCCCATCCCATCCTCTGTGGACATGCCCAGGGAAAGGGAGCAGGGAATAGGGGCTGGGACTGATCCCTCGGCATCACAATGCACTGGGCATCCCGGGGCTGGCCCGGGATGGAGTGCAGGGCTGGACTGTGTTCTCTGTCCCCTCCTGCAGCCCCTCAGCTCTGACCACGCTCTCTCTTTGCCAGATCCAAGCCAGGTCCAGACAGAAGAGCAGGACCGCGCCCATGGCTGTTTCCACAGGGTGGCACAGGTACCTACAGCCATTCCCCCTCCCGGGCTAGGCCTGCTGTCACTGCTCAACCAAGCACTGCAGTTGGAGCTCTCCATGGCACATTCCTCCCTTCCCTGCCCTTTGTTTTCCTGCAGGCCTTTCTGAAAGTCTTGGGCATTCGGCGTAGAAAGACCGGGAGAACACCAACCGAGGTCATGGCACAGCCTGACCCCACGCCGAAGGAGCTCAAGGCAAAGCCTGATGTCGGCACCGTGTCAGCTGATGGCACAGCAACCTGTGACACCGCGGTGACCGATGAGCTGATGAACACCGACAGCACACCTGTTCAGCGCCTGGCCGATGCTCCAAGTCTGGACTTGGTTGAGGAGAGAGTTGTCTCTGCTCAAGTAAGCAGCCTGTGGCCGGGGATTGTGTGTCCCTTCTGCTGGGCCCCCTCAGCCTTTGAGGCCAGCACAGTGTGGTGGGAAGGGAAGCACTTCTCAGGGGGTAAACTGGGCCAGTTGCTCCCTCTGGCAGCTCTCCAACTCCCTCATGTCCCCTCCTGGCCAGACTGTGGGACTTGATGACCTGGAGCCTTCCAGAACCTCCTCTGTTGCAGGAGCTTTCAAGGCACTTGTGCAGGACTTGGTGACCCAGAGCTTTTCTGTGCCATGTCTCCTGCAGGAAACCATGGAGCAAGACAGAGGCATGGAGCAGAGACCCCCCAGGGTGCCCAAGCTGGCCTGGCTGAAGGAGGGGGAGGAGGAACACCCTGGGCCTACCCCAGCCCAGCACCCTGAGGATGTGGAACAGTTCCAGCCCCTGCAGGAGGGTGAGTGGCAGAGCTGGGCCACAGGACTGGTGGCTGCAGCCGGCTGAGTCTCTTCCCATCCCATCCTCTGTGGACATGCCCAGAGAAAGGGAGCAGGGAATAGGGGCCGGGGCTGATCCCCCAGCAGCTCCATGCACTGGGCATCCTGGGGCTGGCCCTGCCTGTGCAGTGCAGGGCTGGGCTGTGTTCTCTGTCCCCTGCTGCAGCCCCTCAGCTCTGACCACGCTCTCTCTTTGCCAGATCCTGGCCAAGACTAAACAGAGGAGCAGGACCATGCCCGGGGCCGCTTCCACAGGGCAGCACAGGTACCTGAGGCCATCCCCCCCAGGCTGTGCCTGCTGTCACTGCTCAGCCGAGCACTGCTGTCGGAGCTCTCCATGGCACATTCTCATGGCACTGCTCTTCCTGCCTTTCTCCTGCAGATGGTTTGTGAATTCACCAGGTGCATTTGGAGGGAAGAGACCATTGCCATGGGCACTGGGGGCATGGCAAACTCTGACCTCCACAATGCTGAAACCAGTGCTGCCCTGCTGGATTTGCTCGTGGAAAATGGTGTCTCCAATCCCAAGAAAGTAAGCAGCGTGTGGCCAGGGCTCAAGCCCCCCAGGGGTTGTGCAGCCCCTCACGCCAGATCCGCTAGGCCCCCTCAGCCTTTGAGGCCAGCACAGTGTGGTGGGAAGGGAAGCACTTCTTGGGAGAAGCTGGGCAAGTTGGCAGCTCTGCAAATCTCCCCCGTGCCCCCTGCAGGTGCCAGCCTTCGTGAGGTACATCCACCGGTGGCTCACGTCCAGTGTATCTCCTGAGCACAGTCTAGACAAGACTCTTCTGGATCTGGCCGAGGCACACCCCATGGATGTGGTGATGACTCTGCTGTGCTCTGCCCCATCATGTGACAGGTATGGGGCCCCCCTGCCTCAAGGGCTCAGGGCTCACCAGCTCATCAGCCTGTAGAGCCCATCCCAGGTGTCTGTCAGGCTGAGAGTTCCAGGAGCCTCTGACTCCCCTGTTTCCCAGCCCCGGCATGCCAGCCACGGATCTTGCTCCCACACGCCCTCCTTGCTCCTCAGGGTGCTGTGGGTTTGTCACCTGGGACTGGGAGCTGCCCAGGCCGTGGCACTGTGGCTTAGACCCTGCTGACACAGAGTTTGACCCTGCAGAGCTGCTGCGACCATGTGGAGGACGATCATCTTCTCAAGTCGGACTGCACAGTCGGTGCTCGAGATACTTGCCCTTGTCCTGGGAAGCTGGCCAGCCTGCAGCATGTGCACCTTGGATGGGGATGAAACAGATGTCTTTGCCCTGGCTCTGAGTTTCTGGAACTGGACTTTGCTCACTCCCACATCGCCTCCAGGGCAGCTCTTCATCCTCCCCCAGCACTGCATCTCCCTGCCTCAGGCACTGGGCTGGAAACCTGGCTTAGGGGCAGGTTCAGGGGCACCAGGCCAGGTGCTCTTCCTGTGTCTCCCCTGGCCTCTCCCTCCCGCGCTCGGGCCTTGCCACATGGATGTCTCAGCACTGAGTGCTGTCTCCAGCTGTTTTACTTTTTTGCAGGCAAACGTGGCACTGTGGACGGCCCTCCAGCTGCCCTGGTGCCCACGTACAGTGAGGGAGTGTTTCCCCAGCCTCTTTGTGCATCTGCTCTTCCAGGTGTTCTTCAACGCAGTGCATAGGCTGGAGGAGGACGACGCCTTCTGGAGGGAATGCCAGGACCAACACAGCCTTCCCACCAACGCCAACAGGTGCTCCACCCCAGTCCTCCTGTCCCTCCTAGGCCCTCGGGGCTGGGGCCAGGGCTCAGCATGACCTGGGCTTTGCTCTGCACACAGGTTTGCAGTGCTGACCATCCAAGCCCTGCTGTGCCATCTGCGGTGTGAGGGTGTGGTGATGGCACTGGAACGCAAGTGTGGCTGGGACACGCTGCTCAACGCTGACACCCACCACTGCGCAGTGGGTCTGCTGGCCAGGTGAGACCCCCTTGTCCCCACTGCCCCTGTCATTTCTGCCTGTGCATGGGGCACCACACACAGTGCCCATGGTCACGGGTGAGAGGGCCTTGTCACCGAGGGATGGCTGAGAGTGGAAAAGGCTGGGAGAGGCGGGTGCACAGGAGGAGCCACCTCCCAAAGTGCCCTTGTCCCCTCCCAGGGTGCTGGAAAAGACCAGGCCTCTGTGAGTCAGTCCCAGAAGGTGTTTGGTCACCCAGCTCAGGGATGACAGTGCCTTTTTCCCCCTGCCAGGGAGATGGTCTGTATCTGCACACCCTGGTTTTGCAGCACTGTGTGCTGCCTCCTGGAGCTGCTCAGTGAAGAGATGTGTCCCTGGGAGCTCCCTACCATGGCGTTCCCTGTGGAGGTGAGTCTGATGGCAAGCGCTGCCTCCCCGAGCTGTCTCCACCTCTCTGCAGGGAAAGCCCAGTGAATGGAGCTGGGGCAGAGGGGTTCTCCACTGTGTGGCCAGCCACGGGCGGGATGGCCCTGGCTGGAGGGGTTTCTCAGGTCACCCCAGATCTAGGCTCTGACCTTGGCTCTGTTCCTCCCTGTTCCAGCCCTCGGAGGTATGAAGAATGACAGCAGCCCCGCTATCTCAAGCCTGGCGTTTCAAACCTGCTCTGCGGAGCAGTTTCTGCGCTGCCAGAGCTCTGTGGAGAGTTGATGTGGGAAGCTGTGTGTGCTGGGGCCACATGAGCCTGCGAGGAAGACCCTTTCTCTGCAAGCACTTTCCTTTACCCCAGCATGGGAATATAAAATTCCTGTTGTCACAGACGGAGGCCCAGCAGTGTTTTTTGGTGCCCAGTTTCCAGAAGGCATTGGGAAAGAGGGGAAAAAGGGTCCTTGTGCTCAGCAACACTTGCCCAGGTATGCAGTGAGAAGAGAAAGTGCCCGAAGTCCCCTTGGCCTTTGGTGGTTCTGCTGAAGCCTCAAAGTTTCCATGGAGCAGTTTGCTGGACATGTTTTCCTATGTGAGAAGTAGATGGACCTTTTGGACTCTGCAAGACTGAAAGTGCATCACGCTACCTACGGCAGAGGTTGAAAGTGCCGTGTACCATGGTGGTGTGTGCAGTTCTCAGGCTGCAAGGAAAAGTAACTCCCACTCGATTGTGGTGCAAATACAAGTTTGCAAATGGAAGGGAAGGTCGGTGAAATTCTTCTGTTCTGGCACATTTTCTTTGGCAGCGATTGGGGAGGACGTTTTCAACTTTGGATCTTCCCATTTGGATAAGCCCGGTACATTTACGTCTTTTTCAAGGACACGCCGACGTTCCCACTGTCGCTGTTCAACAGCTCCACGAGGTGGCGGTGTGTACGTAACAAACAACCCAAAATGCAGCTCCGAAGGTGAAAACGTCCTGTCACAATTCTCAACCGAAACGTGTCAGGACAGAAAAGGTACCAGGACCAAAAGCTCTGGAGCTTGGCTTTTCCATTCCCACTGGAGCAACAGCAGTTCACACGAGAGCACTGTATACTAGGAAAAGCAAATAAATTCACCAAGACCAACCAACGTGTGGATTCAAAATTACTTTCCCTAACCAAGAGAGGGATTATGACCCCACACCTCAGAAGAAATGTGATCCCCACCTCCGAAATAGAAAACATCAGCATCAAGTGGCAGTTGAATGTCTGGGTACCACCATCCAGGGAAAAGCACCCCCACCAGTGGTGGCACCAGATGCCCACCAGGGCCCCACAGAGCAAGCCCAGGATTCCCATGAGGGTGCAGAAGGGCAGGAAGGGCACATCTGGCATGGGCACACCATGGTGCTGTCACCTGGGGATGAGTGAGGTGTCTGCTCAGGCTCTGGCTGTGCCCAGACACCACCTGGTTCTGGGAGCTCTGAGGGGCTGAGAGGTCCCTGGGGGCTGTGATGGCCCTGGTGGCTGTGAGGTCTGTGGGGTCTGTGAGGTCTATGGGTGCTATGAGGGCAGTAAGGGCTATGGGATCTGAGGTCTGTGAGGGTTATGGAGGCTCTGAGGGGTATGGGGTCTGTGAGGGGGATGGGGTCAGCGAGGTCAGTGAGGGTTAAAGGGTCTATGAGAACAGTGAGGGCAATGGGATCTGAAAGGGCTTTGGAGTCTGAGGGGGCCTGTGAGGGCTGTGGAGGCTCTGAGGGCTATGGGGGCTGTGAGGACTCCATAATTTTCACATGGTTAGGGAATATGTTCTTACAGCTTCTACCCTATAACTGATACTCCACAAACTTTGTTTTCAAGACTTCCTTGATAGCAGTTTTCTAATTGCAACAGATATCAGAGCATTGTTTCCACGATAATTAAATTGAGTGGCCGTTTGCTGTAAGTGAGGTTGTTGGGGTCTGTAGTGGGTTGACCCTGGCTGGATGCCAGGTACCCACCAAAGCCACTCTCTCACTCCCCTCTGCAGCTGGACAGAGGAGAGAAAACATAATGAAGAGTTCATGAGTTGAGATAAGGACTGTGAGAGATCACTCACTGATTACCATCCCAAGCAAAACAGACTTGAAGTGGGGATATTCATTAAATCTATTACTAACAAAATCAGAGCAGGATAATGAGAAGTAAAATCCTAAAAACATCTGCCCCCCCAGCAGTGCAGGGAGATGGAGAATGGGGGTTACAATCAGTTCGTCTCAAGTTGTTTCTGCCACTCAGAGAGAGGAGTCCTTCCCCTGCTTTCCATGGAGTCCCTCCCCTGGGCAACAATTCTTCATGAGCTGCTGGAATGTGGGTCATTTTTTCCATGGGGTTCAGTCCTTCAGGCACAATCTGCTCCATCGTGGGTCTTCCCCCAGAGAGTCACTTGCCACAGAAAACCAGTACAGGGTCATTCAAAATGAGCTTTGGCCATGCCATAACATAATTGAACTGTCCTATTAATAGATGAAAGCCACAGCAACCCTCATGAGTCACACAGAGAAATAGCAGTGCCATTGTACACCCCTTCCCTGCCCTGCTTGTTCTTCTCCACCGTGATGGGGATGGTAAGATGTAAAACTGCCAAGAAACTGAAGGCAAAAGGAATGCCATCCCAGCTCTGAGAGATCTCATGACTGGGAGATGATTGCAGGAGGATGGGGAGAGAGCAGAGGCCGCTGTGAAATTCCTAAGGTCAGCAGCAACATGTTTGTTGGAGCTCCTGTTTTTGTTATGATCCTGTGAATAAGGGTCCTGTGAGCTCCTGGCCTGTGGCTTGGAAATGGGCTGGAGGATGGGCTGCTGGTGGATGCTCCTGGTCTGACTCCACCTGGCTTTTGGAAACTCCCCTAGCTTGGCCAGGTGCTTGGGATGACCCTGTGTTGATGGGAGCCAAAACACCCCTCAGTGTTCATGAAGTGAGGAGCAAAGCTGGAGCTGTTGCCATTGTAAATCAACCCACCACCCCAAGCATCATTGCAGCACCTTGTCTGGGCACATGTTCTCTCTGCAGCTCTTAGGGCAGCTGTTTGGAAAGCTGGGTATTGTTATACATGGAGAAATTGTTGGGGTTTTGCCCCTTGGTTTGGAGGAGGAGGGACTTCTTTCTCAGGAAGAACATGAGGACGGGAAAGTGAGAGTGTTGGCTGGTTTTGTTGGAGTGGCATTTATTGTCTTCAGAAGCAACTGTCTACTATCTTCATGCATCGGTTTTGTTGAACTCTGATTATGGATTTACTTCCAGTTATCAGCTAAAACTTTGTAAAACGAATGGCTGGAGAAAGTCCAGGCCACATGTCCTATATATCAGTTCACAGTTGTCTCACAAACGATTACCAAGAACTGCAAAGAGCAGCTCATGTGACTATTATTTTTAAGAGAGTAGCCCTGCAGCTAGAAGGCATGTTTCTCTTAAAGAAGATATCCCAGAAATCCATTATTTTATCGTCTGGCAATACTGAAAATCAGAAATGGAGCCTGAAATCCATCTCTACCTGGTTTCCCAGGAGAGGCTTAGCTTATGGCATTTGCCTCTCCTGTTTTGCCACGAGGGTGCCCAGATCCCCAACTCAACTGGACTCAACACCCATCTGAGCCTCCAGCTATTAGGAAACACATAACTTTGCCTTTACATCCCTGTTCCTGACTTCCACCCCATGCACATGTGGTCACTGCAGGTGCTGGCAGACTTAGGCACACATATAACATGGTCTGGCTCTACAAGATAGAATCATAAAGATCAAGTCCAACCATTAAGCTAACACTGCCAGCTCCACCACTAAACTGTGCCCCCAGGTGCCACATCTACACATTTTTGGAACACTTCCAGGTGATAGTGTCTGCCTGAGTGGTTCTGGGTGTGGGTTTTCTCTTTTTCATGAGTTTGTAAGATTTGGGAGCCTTTATTCATGGCTGTATGATGGGGGAGGGAACTGTGGGCAGGCAGGTTTCATTGTCCTTCCCAAAGCAGAGAATTGCTAGAATTCCTGGGAAATACACAGGATCCATCATTCTGAGATCCAGGCTTTAAAGCTTAAGCTTAAAAATAGAGATATAAATGTTTATTTTTGGCTTTTTGGTGGTCAGCTTTGATGTAGAGGTTTGGTACTCATAAATATTGTTGATTCCCCCATGTAGCTCTTTCGACTTCACTGTTCAGCAGTGAGCAATGGGAATTGTGATGCACGGCTGGGGCTGATACCAGAGATGATGCCATGAAAGGTGGGGATGGGAGTAACTGGAATACTCTAAACTGGGTTTACACCTGCAGGATAACAGCAGTAATGGTAGAATAATGGGTTCAGGAGACAAATTGAAAACAAAAGTAATTTGTATGTTGGAAACTTCAGACTAGTTCAGGTGTAAAGGCAGTTTTATGGGATGTGCTTGTAAGCAAACACAGAGAAGAGAAAGTACAGAATCTTCAGGAGGAGCAGCACAGTATCCTGCACAGCCATCCTCATTGTTGCTTTTTGTCATGTTGCATTGCTGTCTTCACTAACCTTTGCAGCTCACAGACTCCATGTATGAGCACCAAATCTCTTACTTTTTGTAGAGAGGTTTGTGATTTTCCAGCAAAATGCTATTAACACAAATATTTTGCATTCTTGCTTCCATCTGGCTTTTGTCAGTGGTAAGATTGTTTTCTCTTAATCCACTCTGCTGCTTTTTAAAAATATAGCATTTTCAAAAGAACGAGTAAGTATTAGATACCTAAAAGAACACCTTTGTTTTGCATTCCTGAAATACTCATTGAAAATAAATGAATATAGATGAATAAATGAAAATGTGTCTAATCTGGCATTTAGGAATTATCTGTTTAGCTAATATTTAAATTATTCTTGGTACAAAACATGTGCATGTCACTATTTTCAATCACACTATACATAGGCTGATTGATTCTAAGTCACCTACAGAGACGAGTTCTGTCTATCTGGACAGTGGGAAAATACCAGTATAGGTTTGAACTATATCTGACACCTGCTGTTGGCCATGGTTGGTGATAGGATAACTGGTCCATCATTGTGTTTTTGAAGTAAGATTAAAAATAAGTTTTGCTTCTTCATTCTTGTTTTTCTTTGTTTTTTAGTGAACTAAACACATGTACTCTTATTCTTTTTGAACAACATTCCCAGTGTTCATAAGGGAAATAATATTTTTAAACTGAAAATTTTCCTTCTAACTAGAAGCTGGTTTTCTATCCTTTGAAGCTGCCATGAGGTAGTTGAGAGATGCTGAATGTGCTGATGGAACATATCTCTCTGACTCCACAGCAGTTTAAGTTTTCTCTTTTATTTGGTCATCATTTCATGCAAACTTAATTAGCAGTGCTCTCAAAAAAGAACACTGAAAACCAGTTATTTGATCTTAATATCTAAAAAACCTGTACCATCTTGGCTCATGTCTGCTTGTGCCTTTGGCTAATGGGACCATAAGGGTGTAGCTTTGTCCTGCCAGGACTCGGGGCGGTGGCAGGTCTCCTTGGGCGGGGACTTGCCGGAGCTGCTGATTTTGGTGCAGCCCCGGCCAATGGGGTCAGAGCAGCATTGGTGTCCTTGCCCACAGGTTCCTTCTGTGTGTCACAGCCCAGTGTTCGGGAGGGCCACCAGCCAGGACTTCTCCCAAGGAGCCCGTGCCAGCTTCTGTGGAGGCCCCGTGGCCTTCCCACTGTGGCTGCCTCAGCAGCTGAGGGGGCTCCTTGTGCTGCTGTGGGCAGGCACAGCAGGGGAGGGTTTGCTTGGTTTTTGAGCCAGGCCTAAAGTTCATGTCCAGCTGTCTTAGATACTTTGGAAAACAGATTCCTTCCGACCTGGGCAGGTTGGCCAGGCTGGGGGAGGCCCCAGGGCACGTGGCAGTGTGTCACAGGGCCCTTTGTGACACGGTGGGCATTGCCAATGGATGGCACGGGGCAGGGTGTCACAGGGCCCTTTGTGACACGTGATGACTTAATACTGGTGGTGAGGTGGCCACGCCTCAGTGCTCCTCGGAGCGTGCGACGGGACAGACGGGACAGAGCGGTGCTGTGCGGAGCCCCCGTGCAGCCAACTCGTTCCTTACTGATCCGGAGCGTTTGGAGTCTTCTCTGTGGTTCAAGCGCCCTCGAGGCCAGACCGCGGGACTTGGTGACCCGGAGTTTTTCTGCGGTGTCTCCAATCCCTGCGGCAGGTGCCATCGAGGCCATTCTCTGGGGCTTCGTGCCCCAGAGCTTTTCCCTGGCGTCTCCAATCCCTGCAGCAGGTGCCCTTGAGGCCCAACTGTAGGATGGCAGGGAGACGCTTCAGCCTGTGCAGGGTTCTCAGGAGGAAGAAGAACAACGGAGACCCTGGGACTGCCCCTGCACAGCAGCCTGAAGAGATGCAGCAGGTCCAGCCCCTGCAGGAGGGTGAGTGGCAGAGCTGGGCCACAGGACTGGTGGCTGCAGGCGGCTGAGCCTCTTCCCATCCCATCCTTTGTGGACATGCCCAGGGAAAGGGAGCAGGGAATAGGGGCCGGGGCTGATCCCCTGGCAGCTCCATGCACTGGGCATCCTGGGGCTGGCCCTGCCTGTGGAGTGCAGGGCTGGGCTGTGTTCTCTGGCCCCTCCTGCAGCCCCTCAGCTCTGACTGCACTCTCTCTTTGCCAGATCCAGGCCAAGTGCTGAAGGAAGAGCAGGACCGCGCCCATGGCCGCTTCCGCAGGGCGGCACAGGTACCTACAGCCATTCCCCCCTGGCTGGGCCTGCTGTCACTGCTCAGCTGAGCACTGCTGTTGGAGCTCTCCGTGGCACATTCCTCCCTTCCCTGCCCTTTGTTTTCCTGCAGGCCTTTCTGAAAGTCTTGGGCATTCGGCGTAGAAAGACCGGCAGAACACCAACCGAGGTCATGGCACAGCCTGACCCCACGCCGAAGGAGCTCAAGGCAAAGCCTGATGTCGGCACCGTGTCAACTGATGGCACAGCAACCTGTGACACCGCGGTGACCGATGAGCTGATGAACACCGACAGCTCACCTGTTCAGCGCCTGGCCGATGCTCCAAGTCTGGACTTGGTTGAGGAGAGCGTTGTCTCTGCTCAAGTAAGCAGCCTGTGGCCGGGGATTGTGTGGCCCTTCTGCTGGGCCCCCTCAGCCTTTGGGGCCAGCACAGTGTGGTGGGAAGGGAAGCACTTCTCAGGGGGTAAACTGGGCAAGTTGCTCCCTCTGGCAGCTCTCCAACTCCCTCATGTCCCCTCCTGCGCAGACTGTGGGACTTGATGACCTGGAGCCTTCCGGAACCTCCTCTTTTGCAGGAGCTTTCAAGGCACTTGTGCAGGACTTGGTGACCCAGAGCTTTTCTGTGCCATGTCTCCTGCAGGTAGTCGTGGAGCCAGACAGAGGCATGGAGCAGAGACCCCCCAGGGTGCCCAAGCTGGTCTGGCTGAAGGAGGGGGAGGAGGAACACCCTGGGCCTGCCCCAGCCCAGCACCCTGAGGATGTTGAGCAGTTCCAGCCCCTGCAAGAGGGTGAGTGGCAGAGCTGGGCCACAGGACTGGTGGCTGCAGCCAGCTGAGCCTCTTCCCATCCCACCCTTTGTGGACATGCCCAGAGAAAGGGAGCAGGGAATAGGGGCCAGGGCTGAACCCTGGCAGCTCCACACACTGGGCATCCTGGGGCTGGCCCTGCCTGTGGAGTGCAGGGCTGGGCTGTGTTCTCTGTTCCCTCCTGCAGCCCCTCAGCTCTGACTGCGCTCTCTCTTTGCCAGATCCAGGCCGAGTCCAGACAGAAGAGCAGGACCGCGCCCATGGCCGGTTCCACAGGGCAGCACAGGTACCTACAGCCATTCCCCCCTGGGCTGGGCCTGCTGTCACTGCTCAGCCAAGCATTGCTGTTGGAGCTCTCCATGGCACATTCCTCCCTTCCCTACCCTTTGTTTTCCTGCAGGCCTTTCTGAAAGTCTTGGGCATTCGGCGTAGAAAGACCAGCAGAACACCAACCGAGGTCATGGCACAGCCTGACCCCACGCCGAACGAGCTCAAGGCAAAGCCTGATGTCGGCACCGTGTCAGCTGATGGCACAGCAACCTGTGACACCGCGGTGACCGATGAGCTGATGAACACCGACAGCACACCTGTTCAGCGCCTGGCCGATGCTCCGAGTCTGGACTTGGTTGAGGAGAGAGTTGTCTCTGCTCAAGTAAGCAGCCTGTGGCCGGGGATTGTGTGTCCCTTCTGCTGGGCCCCCTCAGCCTTTGGGGCCAGCACAGTGTGGTGGGAAGGGAAGCACTTCTCGAGGGTAAACTGGGCAAGTTGCTCCCTCTGGCAGCTCTCCAACTCCCTCATGTCCCCTCCTGGCCAGACTGTGGGACTTGATGACCTGGAGCTGTCCAGAACCTCCTCTGTTGCAGGAGCTTTCAAGGCACTTCTGCAGGACTTGGTGACCCAGAGCTTTTCTGTGCCATGTCTCCTGCAGGAAACCATGGAGCAAGACAGAGGCATGGAGCAGAGACCCCCCAGGGTGCCCAAGCTGGCCTGGCTGAAGGAGGGGGAGGAGGAACACCCTGGGCCTGCCCCAGCACAGCACCCTGAGGATGTGGAGCAGTTCCAGCCCCTACAGGAGGGTGAGTGGCAGAGCTGGGCCACAGGACTGGTGGCTGCAGCCGGCTGAGTCTCTTCCCATCCCATCCTCTGTGGACATGCCCAGAGAAAGGGAGCAGGGAATAGGGGCCGGGGCTGATCCCCCAGCAGCTCCATGCACTGGGCATCCTGGGGCTGTCCCTGCCTGTGGAGTGCAGGGCTGGGCTGTGTTCTCTGTCCCCTGCTGCAGCCCCTCAGCTCTGACCACGCTCTCTCTTTGCCAGATCCAGGCCAAGACTGAACAGAGGAGCAGGACCGTGCCCGGGGCCGCTTCCACAGGGCAGCACAGGTACCTGAGGCCATTCCCCCCCTGGGCTGTGCCTGCTGTCACTGCTCAGCCGAGTGCTGCTGTCGGAGCTCTCCATGGCACATTCTCATGGCACTGCTCTTCCTGCCTTTCTCCTGCAGATGGTTTGTGAATTCACCAGGTGCATTTGGAGGGAAGAGACCATTGCCATGGGCACTGGGGGCATGGCAAACTCTGACCTCCACAATGCTGAAACCAGTGCTGCCCTGCTGGATTTGCTCGTGGAAAATGGTGTCTCCAATCCCAAGAAAGTAAGCAGCGTGTGGCCAGGGCTCAAGCCCCCCAGGGGTTGTGCAGCCCCTCACGCCAGATCCGCTGGGCCCCCTCAGCCTTTGAGGCCAGCACAGTGTGGTGGGAAGGGAAGCACTTCTTGGGAGAAGCTGGGCAAGTTGGCAGCTCTGCAAATCTCCCCCGTGCCCCCTGCAGGTGCCAGCCTTCGTGAGGTACATCCACCGGTGGCTCACGTCCAGTGTGTCTCCTGAGCACAGTCTAGACAAGACTCTTCTGGATCTGGCCGAGGCACACCCCATGGATGTGGTGATGACTCTGCTGTGCTCTGCCCCATCATGTGACAGGTATGGGGCCCCCCTGCCTCAAGGGCTCAGGGCTCACCAGCTCATCAGCCTGTAGAGCCCATCCCAGGTGTCTGTCAGGCTGAGAGTTCCAGGAGCCTCTGACTCCCCTGTTTCCCAGCCCCGGCATGCCAGCCACGGATCTTGCTCCCACACACCCTCCTTGCTCCTCAGGGTGCTGTGGGTTTGTCACCTGGGACTGGGAGCTGCCCAGGCCGTGGCACTGTGGCTTAGACCCTGCTGACACAGAGTTTGACCCTGCAGAGCTGCTGCGACCATGTGGAGGACGATCATCTTCTCAAGTCGGACTGCACAGTCGGTGCTCGAGATACTTGCCCTTGTCCTGGGAAGCTGGCCAGCCTGCAGCATGTGCACCTTGGATGGGGATGAAACAGATGTCTTTGCCCTGGCTCTGAGTTTCTGGAACTGGACTTTGCTCACTCCCACATCGCCTCCAGGGCAGCTCTTCATCCTCCCCCAGCACTGCATCTCCCTGCCTCAGGCACTGGGCTGGAAACCTGGCTTAGGGGCAGGTTCAGGGGCACCAGGCCAGGTGCTCTTCCTGGCCTCTCCCTCCCGCGCTCGGGCCTTGCCACGTGGATATCTCAGCACTGAGCGCTGTCTCCAGCTGTTTTACTTTTTTGCAGGCAAACGTGGCACTGTGGACGGCCCTCCAGCTGCCCTGGTGCCCACGTACAGTGAGGGAGTGTTTCCCCAGCCTCTTTGTGCATCTGCTCTTCCAGGTGTTCTTCAACGCAGTGCATAGGCTGGAGGAGGACGACGCCTTCTGGAGGGAATGCCAGGACCAACACAGCCTTCCCACCAACGCCAACAGGTGCTCCACCCCAGTCCTCCTGTCCCTCCTAGGCCCTCGGGGCTGGGGCCAGGGCTCAGCATGACCTGGGCTTTGCTCTGCACACAGGTTTGCAGTGCTGACCATCCAAGCCCTGCTGTGCCATCTGCGGTGTGAGGGTGTGGTGATGGCACTGGAACGCAAGTGTGGCTGGGACACGCTGCTCAACGCTGACACCCACCACTGCGCAGTGGGTCTGCTGGCCAGGTGAGACCCCCTTGTCCCCACTGCCCCTGTCATTTCTGCCTGTCCGTGGGGCACCACATACAGTGCCCATGGTCGTGGGTGAGAGGGCTTTGTCACCGAGGGATGGCTGAGAGTGGAAAAGGCTGGGAGAGGCGGGTGCACAGGAGGAGCCACCTCCCAAAGTGCCCTTGTCCCCTCCCAGGGTGCTGGAAAAGACCAGGTCTCTGTGAGACAGTCCCAGAAGAGGTTTGGTCACCCAGCTCAGGGATGACAGTGCCTGTTTCCCCCTTCCAGGGAGATAGTCTGTATCTGCACACCCTGGTTTTGCAGCACTGTGTGCTGCCTCCTGGAGCTGCTCAGTGAAGAGATGTGTCCCTGGGAGCTCCCTGCCATGGCGTTCCTTGTGGAGGTGAGTCTGATGGCAAGCGCTGCCTCCCCGAGCTGTCTCCACCTCTCTGCAGGGAAAGCCCAGTGAATGGAGCTGGGGCAGAGGGGTTCTCCACTGTGTGTCCTTGGCCCGTTGCTGCTGGGGTGACACTTGTCCCCAGCTGTATTTTGGGTCCCTCTGCTGCCAGCACTCACGTTTCCATCATGGCTCCTCAAGGCCATGGAATCTAAGGCTGCCGAGGGCTGGGTGGCACAGAGGAGTGGGCACGTGGCCTGCACAGGGCAGGGAGCCCAGGGGCTCTGCAGAGCTACTGCTGCTTTTGGGCCGCACCCTGTGCTGCTGCCTGGGCCCAGCCCTGTGCAGG